>NC_045435.1:108951223-109115724 GCF_002776525.5 Piliocolobus tephrosceles | reverse complement strand
TTTTTTTCCTCTTCCTGGTATTGAGTATGCTATGTTAAAAGAAAGAGGAGGCTGGGCGCAGTGGCTCACGCCTGTAATGCCATCATTTTGGGAGGCCGAGGCAGGTGGATCACCTGAGGTAGGGAGTTTGAGACCAGCCTGGCCAACATGGAGAAACCCCACCTCTACTAAAAATACAAAATTAGCCAGGCATGGTGGTGCATGCCTGTAATCCCAGCTACCTGGGAGACTGAGGCGGGAGAATTGTTTGAACCCGAGAGGCGGAGGTTTCAGTGAGCTGAGATTGTACCATTGCACTCCAGCCTGGGTAACAAGAGTGAAACTCTGTCTCGGGAGAAAAAAAAAAAAAAAGAAGAGGAAAGAGATCTCAGGCACGAATACACAGGTTCATGTTGGGAATGGGTAAAAATAACACTGGTTAGCAGGTTTGAGGTTACTTCCAATTCTCTTTCTCATTCATTCAAAATGTTCATTGAGGAATGGAATAACAAGACAATGTGCTCTGTGCTAGAGTCATAAAAATGAAGAAAGGAAAGTTAGCACCCTCTGAAAGATCCACAGACTAGTGGAAAAAATAAAATGAATAACTGAATACGTGATTGTAAGCATACTCCATTCTATTATTGTTTATAAATTAATTTCTGTATTAATCACTATAACCATATACAGGGCATCTGTCTGGTGTTTTACAGATGTTGTTCTATTTGTACCTTCAAGGTAGGTGTTATTCTAATTTCAAAGCAGTGGAAACCAAGGCTTAGAGAGGATATACCACAGACATGCCGAGGATGTAGTTAAGATTTGAACCCATTCTGTCTAACTTTCTAGTCCTCAGTCTTTCAACCGGAGCCCTCCATCATCTAAGACGGACTGTAGCCAAACTTTTCAGCCTGCAGTATGAATGCATAACTTTGTAACCATGCCCAAGGTAAAAAACGTCAAAGGATCTTGAAACTGATTTTCCCTTGTTTTGGTAATTTGTATTTTATTCTTTCTTAAACTCAGATAAATAAATAATCACCAAACACACAGAGGAAAGAAATCAGATTTGTTTTGTGTTAGCCATATGCTTCCATTTAAAATATGTTGGGAGAGGATGGTGGTTAGGAGCAGCATGCATGTGGTGGTTTTGCACATAACGTCACATGCTGGGTCCATGTTCTGTTAGGAAGTTTCAGTTGCTCTTTGAAGCAGTGCTTTCTACTTAGTGGAGTCATGCAAAGGCTTTCTTTGTCCCGATTTCAATTCTATAGCAATCAGAGTAGATGATGGGCCTGGGCACTAAGAGCTTCGTGCACTCTTTAGTGTTGTAAACCTGTTGGCTCTCTGCTATGCTAAAGAGACTGAGCTAGCTGCTGGGAGGGCTACAGTTCCTTGGTCCCTTGCTATTCTGTAGCTTGCTTTCTGGTGGGGGAAAGCCTCCTATGACGAGGGATATATTTAGTAAGACTAAGAGAAGTCAGAGCACAATGTTCTAAGAATGTGACCTCCAACAATCTCAAAGGGGTACTATTGTCAAGGGGAAGCTGACTTTCAGGCAGAAGCATGAAGAAAGGAGAGCAAAATTTATTGACTATACTGTGCAATATTGCTTACTCCTCAACACAACAATGTGAAGGATGTGCACTTCTTGTATTTTTTTTTTTTTTTTCTTTTTGAGCTGGAGTCTCACTCTGTCGCCTAGGCTGCAGTGCAGTGACATGCTCTCGGCTCACTGCAACCTCTGCCTCCCAGGTTCAAGAGATTTTCTTGCCTCAGCCTCCTGAGTAGCTGGGATTACAGGTGTGCACCACCACACCCAGCTATTTTTTAAAAATATTTTTACTGGAGATAGGGTTTCACCATGTCGACCAAGTTGGTCTTGAACTCCTGACCTCAAGTGATTTGCCCACCTCAACTTCCCAAAGTGCTGGGATTACAGGCATGAGCCCCCATGCCTCGCCTTGTATATTTTTTATTTACAAAATGAGGTAAGTGTAACTAAAAATTAAAAATGTTAGATCATATACAATGAAAAATAACTCCTCATCTCACTTCAATCTCTCAGTCTATCCCCAAGAGCAAGCAGAGTAAAAGGTTCCTGTTTATTTTCCTGGTAATATTCTAATTAAATGTATATGCATTTCATTGTATGCATCCTTTATTTCTATCCAAATAAGGGTACACTAAATACTCTGTTCTGGACCTGAGAGTTTTCCCTTAACAGCATATCCTAAAGTACTTTAAGTGACAATAGGTACATATGGTTTCACCTCTATATTTTCGTTTGTTTGTTTGTTTACAGCTACACAGTTTTCAATATATATATATTGGATTTTTGACAGACCAATAAATAGTGCCCCTCTATCTCTGCCCCCTTCCCCTGGGTTCTGAAGAGTTTGAGAAGGAAAACAAATAATTGGCATAAGGAGGACACAAATTTAATTTCATTGCAGACAGAGGCAAGACTAGAAGTTAGAGTTTTATGTGGATAGTCAAGCAGGCTTGTTATTACTGAAGCTGTGCATATAGATCTTGTTGTGTAGCCTACAGCAGTTCCCAAAATGAAAAGTACAGTTGAGACAAGATCTACCAGTCAGATAAGTGTTACCACCTTCTCACAGGTGGAGCGAGTCAAGGGAAAAAGCAAGATCATCAGGGTGCTTAAAAAACTCCTTTGCACAGAAACCTGAAGAGAGTAGAAGGCACTGCTCTCTGACTATACAGGCGGAGCATCCTTATTTAGCTAGTCCCCTGTGGATGGTAGTTTAGGCTACTTCCATTCCTGCTACTGGGCATGCATTTTTGTTATTTTATTTATTCGTTTATTTATTTTTTCGAGATGGAGCCTCACTGTATCACCCAGGCTGGAGTGCAATGGCTCACTGCAACCTCCACCTCCCGCGTTCAAATGATTCTCCTGCCTCAGCCTCCCGAGTAGTTGGGATTACAGGTGCCTACCACCATGTCTGGCTGTTTTTTGTATTTTTAGTAGAGACGGGGTTTCACCATGTTGGCCAGGCTGGTCTCAAACTCCTGACCTCGTGATCCGCCCACCTCAGCCTCCCAAAGTGCTGGGATTACAGGCCTGAGTCACCGCACCCAGTCTGTCATTCTTTTTTAACAGAAAAAGAAACTGTGGTTTTGTGAGGTTAAGTGTTCAAGGTTACACAGCTAATGAGAGGGGGAGTCAAAATTCTGATTCACATCTGACTTCAATTCCAGGGCTCTTCATTTCTCATATCCTCTACTCACCCAATTACTAGCACCTGTATGGAAAATCAGTAACAGTCTGAGTCCATTTTTGTTAAATCTTCTTATTGTTTTCCTCATAATCCCCATGTGAGACAGTTGAGGCAGGAGTTATGGTCTCCATTTTCTAGAAAAATAAATGGAGATTCAAAGAGGTTGTTACTTCTTTACTTAACATCACTAGTTAATGGCCAGATCTAAGACTTAGCCTCCTTTCACTTCAGACCCTTCTTCTTTATCTCAGAGAGCCTTGGACTAGCCAGTGAAATATGAATGCAGACCAAGGGATCAGTGTTATCAGTGGCACGTTGATGGGAAAGGGCAGTGTTTGCCCAGGAGTGACAAGGAGTCTCCTTTCAATGATATCTAGATTATGTCCTTTTCAGGCATCTGTGTGTGTGGTCTGTGTGTCAAAGCTTCCTGGGAAATGTCTAAAATGTAAATTCCTAGGGTTCACTTAGACCTAGAGACTATATGGAAAGAAAACCTGGAATCTGCATTTTAACAAGATACCTAGGATATTTTGATGGAAGTTAGTGCATGAATTGGGATGGAAGAACCCTGCTTTGAGGAATTTTAAACAGTTTTGGTTTTTGGTATATAGTAAATGAGTCATAATCAGAACTGTGTCTTGTGGCGGTGTGTTATTGTGGAAAGAACATGGACTTTGGCATTAGCTAAACTTAAATTGATTCCTCATTCTGCCATTTATTAGGTGGGTGAACTTAGAGAAGTTCACTGAATTCAGCCAGCTCACGTACATCACAAGTCTGTAATGAGGATTAAATGAGATGATGTATGTAAGAGCCTGCCCTCAAGCTCTTTAATGTGACTTCCTCTCCATTTTGGTTTCTTCTAGTATTTTTTCAATAATCTATCTCACCTTCTCTACCCGTGATCTCTCTGAAAAGCAGTTTCTTGGTCTCTTTTATCATCTCATTGCTATTACTTATGATCCCTGCTATAGAAAAAAAAGGACAACTGCCCAGCAGGGTCAGGTTTTCTTTAATTGGACTGCTACATGCACAGGCCTGTTACTCTACTTGTTCTTCAAGATACATGGAGGAAGATGAGCAAAGCACATTTACCATGTGCCTTCTCAGAGGACGTGTACACTTGTTAATGAATTCTGAGTAATTAACAAAATGTTGTCTTAAAATGGTTTACATTAAAATGAAATTGTACTTGTGTTCCTTAAATGTCTTGGAATGTGCTGGGACTGCTGTAGGCAAGCTGTGGAAGCAGACCCTTCTCATTTTCCTGTTACCTTCCATCTCTCTGGGCTCAGTGGGCTTCAGTGTGTTCAGCAGCTACCAGCGTTCGCCTAAGCAGCATTTAGGATCTTTCCTTTCTCTTGTTATAGCTTCAAACCTGACAGCTCCTGTGTGCACCCGCCTTAGCGTCCTCTAAGGAACACAGTGGCTCACACCTGTAATCCCAGCACATTGGGAGCCCAAGGCAGGAAGATTGCTTAAGTCCAGGAGTTTGAGACCGGCCTGGGCTACAATACATAGTAAGACCCCATCTCTACTAAAAAAGTAGCCAAACATGGTAGCATACATCCGTGGTCCTATAGCTACTCAGGAGGCTGAGGTAGGAGGATCCCTTGAGCCTGGGAGGTCGAGGCTGCAGTGAGCTATGATTGCACAATGCCTTCTAGCCTGGCCAACGGAGCAAAATCCTGTCTCAAAACCAAAAAAAAAAAAAAAAAAACAGAAAACAGTCCCAACAAGGGCGTTCATTGTAATCATAACTTGGAATGGTAATTACCTGCCATTTGAAAAGAGGCTTTTCAAAAAGTAAAACAAAATGAAAGAGAACCACTGAAATTTTGTATATCTTAGCAGTTTTAGGACAACATCATGGAAGAGGGTAAAGTTCCAAAAAAAAAAAAAAAAATTAAGAAGAATAATAACCTTTTGAGGGAGTGCCTAATCTCAAGATGGGTGAGACTTGCTCTACAAACGTATTAGTGTCTTTAATAGGCAGAAGAACAAGATACAGGAATAGGAAGACAGGAACATTCTTATGGAAATAATGTGAAGAAATAGTCTACGTCACAATTAGACTGTATATATGATCATAGATGTAAACCTATTGCTGTAAAATTATACTTTTAATTTTGCAAACTTCAATGTGTAATTTACCTGAATTTTTACCTGATAGAAAAATGATTTACTTACCATGAACAATCAAATAAAAAACAACAAAGATAAAATACACTTATAAAACTTACTTTTCTTTCTTATAACAAAGATAATACATATTTTAGTTGAATATATAGAAAATATTTAGAAAATTTAGAATAAAAGAAGAACATAAAATGTATAGCACCCTGAGATCATTACTGCATACATTTTCATATGTATCCATCTATTCTTTTTTTCTATCCATGTAGTCATACTTGAGGGAGTCAAAAATGGAATCATAATATACATATTTTTCTTTTGCTTAAAAAAATACAGCATATGCCAGTGCTTCTCAAATGGTAATGCATAAAGAAATCATTTGGGGAACTTTGTTAAAATGCAGATTCCTATTCAGTAGGTCTGGGTGGGACCTGGAATTCTGCATGTCTAACAAGTTCCTGGGAAGCACATGCTGCCAGTCACGGGAACACACTTGGAGTAGCAGGTGTATACCCCATTACATGTCATTACTGATTCCTAACAAAGTTATCAGTATTATTTGAGATGGAGTCTTGCTCTGTCACCCAGGCTGGAGAGCACAATTTCGGCTCACTGCAACCTCTGCCTCCCCAGTTCAAGCAATTCTCCTGCCTCAACCTCTCAAGTAGCTGGACTACAGGAGCATGCTACCACGCCCGGCTCATTTTTGTATTTTTAGTGGAGATGGGGTTTCACCATGTTGACCAGGCTGATCTCAAACTCCTGACCTCTAGTGATTTGCCTGCCTTGGCCTTCCAAAGTGCTGGGATTACAGGTGTGAGCCACTGTGCCTGACTTTACCAACTAATTTTTAATCACTGCAAATCTTCCATTATACAATGTATATATCTCAACATTGTCATGTAATTGGCTAGTTAAGTTTGTTCCTTTGCTCTTATTATACTATTAAAAAAACTATGATAAATATTTTTGGGGTGAGAAATCTTTACACATGTCCATTAACATTTCCTTAAGGGAATTTTCTTGAAATGGAAGTACTTCATCAGATTTATTCAGAATTTTAAAGACATTTAATACAGACTGCCAACTAGTTTTTAGGGAAGAAAACAATGTAGTTTTGAAAGGTACACGTTAACCAGTTAGTTACATTACCCTGACCTGAAATTTCTTTTGGTGTGTCGTTTCCATTTCCATAATAAGCCCATTGAGTTCTCTTGTATCTTTTTTAATATTCTATAATCGATGTTTGCTCATGAGGATGTCTGCCCCTAGCTGGCCAGACTATTAGCCTGAATGCTCAGCACAGCACTAGATGCTAAAGAAATGAGAGAAGGATGAATAGTTAAGTGGAAACATGTATCTTTCACTAGATAAATACTTCTTTAGAGCACTGTAGTGGGGGCAGTATCAATTTAATTTCTAATACATCAGACACTTTGACCACTAATTAAAACCTAAGCATGAAAAATTACTTGCTGCCTCTTATGGAAAATAACCCACAACATCCTTTGGTGTTAAACTATTTCCTAAAACTCCCAAATCTGTGTATAGCTGGCCATAGTTTTAAAACTACGTGCACCAAAACTGGTGGGCTGTTATTATTATGCTTAAGGTTTTATTAATGGCATTATATAATAATGCTTTTGTAGTTTTTTGACATAGTATAGCTCATCATATGATAGTTCTCTTACAATATTTTGCAAATCCAGCCCACATGGACCTTGTTTTTATTTATAATTGTGGTATTTTATTCATCATGATTTTTTGTATTAATTTTGTTTTTAAAAAATATCTCATTAAATGTTATTTGCACCCCCTAAATTTTGCAACCAATATGAGTGCCTGACTTGCTTTATCCTAGTTCTAGTCCTAGAAGTTAACCGTAACTTAAGATTTTTGCGCAGTAAGGTGAAAGTTATAACTTAAATTTTATACAGGTAATATCAAGTAATACCACTTAATCAAATAACATTTGCTTTAATTTTTACTGGTGTATTTAATTATTTTTCTTCTAGTTGTTACTATCTAATCAAGAACCTATTCAAGTCACTGTACCTGTGGGCGTGGTATGAAATATGCTTGCTTTTTGTAGGCAACAACAGGGGACGTTTGGAGTCAGGGAGCTATTCATACCAATACTTTCCTTTATCCATTCAAAATTCTTCCTTTTGTTCAATTATGACTTCAAAAAATACCTTTTGATTGCTGTTATGTGATAGGAACCATGACAGGTAAATGTTATGAATGAATAAAAATGAGTAAAATGTGATATTTACGTTCAAGTTGTTCCACATTTGCTAGTGGAGTGACATAGTCATATGAAGATCAAATTAAATCCGGAGTTTAAATGGGACCAGAGAGGAAAGACAGGGACACCTGGAACACAGGAAAGATGTGGCCATGCCTAAGTTGTCTCTTCCAGGAGTGAATTTTGTGCATGTGTTATACTCACCACACGCCATCACATACACCCCCACACAAACGCACACAGAGATATATTCTTTAGCATTTAACCCATGACCATTTTCTTGGGAGGATTTAGATGTTTTGGCCAAAGTACATTTAATCTAGGTCAAATTTTGCAAGAGAAAACATGGAGTGTATTTGTTTGAGCAGGGAGATAATGCTGTCTTGGTCTTGAAGCCCATATGGCATCATGCATAGATTGAGAATCATCATGTCTGCTGAATTGTGTTATACTGACTTCAAAGTTTATCATTGATGAGCAGCAGCTGCTGCCAGGAATAGTAAATCACATCTTGCATTTTTATAAGAAATGGTATCATGGCTTTTCTGAATAACTGATTTTTAATAGAAGGCACAAGTCATCACTACACTATATATAGGAAGGGTATAGATTTATTTATATCATTCATTTTTGGCAATTTTATTTGATTTCAAAATATTTAATTGAATGTTCACTATGTGCACATGAATAAGCTTAAGTCCCTATTTTTAAGGAGCTTAAAATCCATTTAGGAAAAGGACATGTCTGTAACTAGAGTTTAAAGCCCAATGTCGTATGTGTTGAATATAGATATAAATCAGTTGGATGGGAGTGAGTGGGAGAAGGCAGCATTTGGCTCGAACTTTGTTGGTTGTGCAGGTTTTGTTTTATTTAGGTGGTAAAACACTGCAAGGCATTTGATGCCAAGAAGATAGGATGGGCAAGAAAATTATGAAGGTAAATGCCAGTTTGGGGAATTGGGAAGTAATTAAGTGTTGCTTCTCAGTGCTTCTGAACCCTGGCTGCACATTGGAATCATCCTGGGAGTCTTAAAAATACTAGTGCCCGGGTTTAACCCCCAGCGACTCTGATTTAATTGGTTTTTGGTATGGCTTATGCATCAGGATTTTTAAAAGGTCCCCAAATTATTCTCATGGGCAGCCAGGGTTGAGAACTTCTGCTGTAGACTAATAATTTAGCCTGACTCTATGGGAGGTAAGGCAGAAAAAAAATAAAAAAATAAAAAAGATAACAGAACATACTTTTCTTGTGCTGCAAAAGAGCATAGAGAATTTAAAGGAATATTCCTATTAGTTCATGTGGAAAATGTTAAGGGTCAGGGATTCTCGTTTACCTTTACAAATGAAAAAGTAAGACAGTCAAAGAAGGCTTGAAACTAAGGTAACGTGACCAGTCTCTAGAACTCATCATGAGAAAGGATAGGGTTTGAGGTTAAGGAGAGAGAACTTTGATTACAAGAGAAAGAAAATTATAATGAAAAGAGTCAGCAGTTTGGCTCTTCATGTTTGTCTTTGGCTTGAATTGGAAAGTATGGAAACTTCATCTAAAACTATTCTTTTTTTTTTTTTTTTTCCTTTCATCAACTACCAAATGTGTATATGAGAAAGGGAACATACAAAGGGAAGTGAACAAAGTAGGGTGGGTGAGCTTTACTCAGAATAGATGGAGGGGAAGTACACAGCCACTGTGCTATCCTTTCTCACCTTGAATTGGTCTTGTAGGTGCAAGGCTTCCTGGATTCTTGAAAAATTACTAACTTCTCACCATTCAGGTCTTCGTAATTCTGCCTCAGCAGTGACTCCTACATTCCATCAGATGATAGCCTTCTTTAGGAAATAAAATGAAACCTCCTTATCCAAAACTTGGATAAATATGCTGGGTGCAGTGACTCATGCCTGTAATTCCAGCACTTTGGGAGGCTGAGGTGGGCGGATCACTTGAGGTCAGACGTCAAGTTCGAGACCAGCCTGGCCAATATGGTGAAACCCCATCTCTACTAAAAAATAAAAAAATTAGCTGGGCATGGTGACACATACCTGTAATCCCAGCTACTCAGGAGGCTGAGGCAGGAGAATAGCTTGAACCCCAGAAGTGGAGGTTGCGGTGAGCCGAGATTGCTTCATTGCACTCCAGTCTGGGTGTCACAGTAAGACTCCATCTCAACAACAAACAAACAAACAAACAAACAAACAACAACAACAACTTGGATAAATAAAATTGCCCACAGGAGAATCTTTTTCGAAAAATATGTATACCTCCAAGCCAGTGTTTCTCAACTTTTGCAATTATTCTAACACTCAGACATGCTTCGATTATGACATGCCCACCAATTCCCCACTGAAGTTACAATTTTTCACCCTCCACTGTGGGCTGTTTAATGGCTCCAATGGTTATAATTGTTTTGTTTTTATTGCCTAGCACAGTGCCACACATATATTCAATAAATGTAACACTTTTACTTCTAGGTTCCAAACAAGACCTTGTTTCCGTGGACTTGTAGTACCTAAATAAAGGACAAACTCTTGTAACATTTAATTTTCATTAATTTTCTGTCTTTCCATATTCCATAGTGTCCTCCCACTTCATTCCAGTTTTCACCATAAAAGAAGATTTAGTTTATAACAGTTTTTTTTTTTTTTTTTTTTTTTTTTTTTTTTTTTTTTTTTTTTTTTTATTTTTTTTTTTTTTTTTTTTTTTTTTTTTTTTTTTTTTTTTTTTTGTGGTAGTAAATGTCTGATTTTTTTTCATTCATTGTTACATTTCGTGAACTGGCTCTTGCAGGAATATCAGCGTCAACTCACTGATCTGCATCTGAAACATTCCATGATGGACTGTCACTCAGGGGAACCATTATATTTCCACACGTAGAGAAGTCCCCTTGCCAATCACAATAAAATGATACAACAACCATGACACAGAAAGAATGAGCGTGCATCTACCAGCTCTTATCTTACTGCTTCTCTTTAGTTCCTACTCAGTACTTCCTTTCTAAAGAGACAGCTTCCTAATTTCCCTACCTCCTAATGTATCCACTGTCTTCTCTCTCCATTTCCGTCAAATACATAACTGCCAGATACATTTTTCTTAAATATAAGTATGATAGTCATTTTCTTACTCAAATATTTCAGTGGATCTCTATTTCTAACTCAAATGTGTCCTTCTGAGTTGGACATTTGTAAAGAACTTCACACTCTGGCCTAGCTTTCCCTTCCCGACGCCTGTCCTGCTCACCTTTACATGAGGCTCCAGCCTATTGTGCCTATTTGATGCCCTTTCAAATGCAGCACATTCTTTCCTACCACATTGTCTTTGTCTTGGCTGTTTCCTTCCTATGAAATGTCTGGATTCCCATCAATAGAACATTAACTCATCCTCAAGGTCAGTTCAAAATCAGTTCCTTCATGAAGAATTCCCCAATTCCTGTAAATAAACATGATCTCTCCCTTCCTAATCTCTCCTGAGATCAGGAAATCTCAGTTCTGAGAAATAGAACTGTCTTTCTGTTTCTCTCAGAATCCTCCGCTTGGCTTGTTTTATAAATATCTGTAGCCTACAGCATTTCCTGAGATGATAAAGGACTTGAGGAAATGGTAGGTACATTTGGTACCTACCTTGAGGAAATGGTAGCAACACAGTAGGCATGCCTCAAGTATTTGAGACATGTTTCCTTAAAGTGTAGTGAAAGATTAGGGCCTAGAGGCATATGCTATATATTTTACATTTGAAATATTAAAAAGGAAGCCTAATGGGAAGGCAAAGAAATTATCTAATATAGGGCTTTGTATTCCCATAATTTTGAACTCTAAAATCACTATATATTTTTCCTTGCACCAGGCTTCACCTCCCCAACCCCATATACACACTCACACATGTACACACGGGTATAGAGGGGACTTTTGCTCTGCATAAAAGATAAGCAGGTTAACTCACTATGATTATTCCGAATTAGATAAAAATATGTAACACCCTTGACATGAAAACAGTCTTTGGTGAAGAAGAAAAGCTTCATTAACAGTTCTTTAAATGCTACTTTGGAAAGGAAATATAAAACAGTATGATTATATATTTAAGAAGAAAACTATAATGTATTTCAGCTCTACCTGGTAAAATGTGGAATGAAAAGTAATATGGACATACCAAAAAAAAAATGTCCAAACAGCTTCTGTTCAGTACATGCCAAAACTGTGAACATTTGAACATTTAGTGACATCTGGGTAAAAAGAGTCAGCCGGAAAAACAAGCTGTTTTTGTGACACATTTTTGAGATGAATTCAAAGAGCAACTTTTAAGGACAAAAAAGCAAATTAGTGTTTTATGTTGGGGAGAATATTTTATTCTTCCTTTTGCAGGGTTGCAACTCAGT
Organism: Piliocolobus tephrosceles; assembly: GCF_002776525.5. Lineage (NCBI taxonomy): Eukaryota > Metazoa > Chordata > Mammalia > Primates > Cercopithecidae > Piliocolobus > Piliocolobus tephrosceles. Next base: position 109,103,753 of record NC_045435.1, on the reverse strand, counting down.
AACCACATCCCTTATAATGCTGGCACTTACATCTCATAAATGCTCCATAGGTTTAGTGACATGGCTCATCTGGGAGCTCACCTAGGCAACTAACATTACCACTTCTAGTTTTTGCTTTCGATGATAGACCTAGTAAAATTTGGATGTCCCTGATATGTAATGGTAACAACTGAAAACGCCATTCTAATATTTTCCGTAGCAAAGAATGAAAGAGCTAAAGGGGTTTTCTTTGTTAAGTCAGCCTAGGTAACTCAAACATTCTCCTTTCCAGCTTTTTGTTCATTTTATTGTGATTAAAACACCATCCATTGAAAAGCTGAATTTACTGTTAAAACTTAAAGTTTCTTATGAACAGTCCAGCTATTGCATTACCAAAAGATGCCAAAGGAAAATGAAATGTTCTCTCTACATGCAGATTGAATTTAAAAATTAATCTTACCTTTTAAATGCCTGGCACATTAGCCTATACATACTTTTAAACTGTGTTCCGTTTTCTACTGTGTTCCATAGCTCTACTCTGACTGCTATGATTCAAGTCCTGGAATGGAGAGGATTACTTTCTTCTGGATGTATCCCTGCCTAATCCCTCACCCTCTTCAAATTCACTCTCCACCCTGAGGCCACAGAGATGTTTCAAAAAGTATATTACATCAAGTCATCTGTTGAAATTCTGAGGTTTCTCTTTGTCAGGCCATCTAAGGCTTGTGAAGGCCTGGCTTTGCCTTAGTTCTCACCATTTTGCCTCTTGCAGCCCTGGCCCCAGTACATACAGTCAGGCCAGACTGCGTCCTGTGCCCTGACCTATGATACTATGCTGGGCTTTCATTTCCTCTCTTGAATGTTCTTGTTTTTTGCTCCCAGGCTGTTTCCTACTCCACCTCTCATTCTCAGTTCAGCCCTCACCACTGTAGAGATGCTTCCTTGGCCCCCTCTCACATGCCCACAGCCTCTTGTGATTCTTCTTTCATAGAACTTGCCCCACTATACTGTGAAGGTGACTTTCTGCCTCTCCATCTAGGCAGTCAGCTCCATGAGGATCACTTGCTATGTCTTTTTTTGATCTTTCTTTCAATATTTCCTAGAACAGGACCGTGAACTGGGGAGGTGTTGATTATGTCTTTGTTAAAATAACATCCAATCTATATTGTTTTAAAGTAGCTCACATATTTTACACCCCTATTCATTTCTCTTTTAAATTAATTATCCCTTTTCTGTACCTGCTTCAAAACAAATAATACAGTACCCAAAGCCATTCAACAGGGTTGAGCACAAGACCATAAACAAATCAGTTTAGTTCACTAAACACTGTTCATTTTCTAAATACACAGCAGATATTTCTGATTTCAGTAGCTATTCTGATTGGTTCATTTTAGTTGTTATGTTTGATTAAATTGATTAGAGGAAACTACACTCCATGAAGGGGTGATCAGAAAAATTGGTGCTTGTTAGTCTCTGATGAAAAATGGACCAGCCTATTTAGCATATCATCTAAAGCTACCTTAGGATATTTTTGGAAAATTGTTCTGCAGCTGAGTCTGCAGTCAGGGTCCACAGCGTACAGAGGAAGTCACATACTTGGAGGCAGTGCTCTAAAGAAGTGTTACTGATGGTGATGAAAATGTACAGTGAAAGAGAGCAATGAAGCAGGAGCTGTTTGACCCATTGCATGAACTGCACTACATGTTAGATTTCCCTTGTGTACACTCCTCATTGCATTCACCATCTATTCCCACACTCCAGGACAAAACAGACACACAAGCACACACATTCTGGCAAGATTTAGGTAGGAAGTAATCCAGCCAGGAGAGATAGACACAGTGAGATCTAGAGATTCTATTTTTACAAAGGTCTTGTAACTTGCAGTCAGAAATGGTGTCAGGGAAAGTGGCGATTGCTGTTTGGGTGAGTCTGTCATTAATTAGTGAGAAAAGCACTGTTGGTATTTTGAACAAAAGTTGTTATTATAATTAGGACGGTTGCCTCATTTGTAAGGAAATTCAAACTGTAATTTTTGGCAGTGATTTAAGGTTAACAGGTGAAGAAGTTATGCTCCTTCAATTAAAGAAAAGATAACTAAGGATTTACGTGTGTTACTATATATGTCTTTCCCGTTAGAGTCTAAATTCCTTGAAGGCAGATATGAAAGTACAACTACTGCAATGATGGTGACCAAAATTCCATGCCTCTTGTACATGACTATGTCTAGACTGGGGCATTTCTTATCATAGAAAAGTATGAACCTGGCTCAAATATTGTTTTATTTTTACTTGAAGCACAATCTCTTTTGGAGTGGATCTATTTAGATTATTTCTAAGGGTTTTTTTGAAGAGTCATAAAGGATGCACTTGAAGGCTATCTGATTTTTCCTTGACATGGGCAGAATTATGGGGAGCATTTGATGAACGGAGCACCCAGCTAAGTCAGCAGCTATGGGCAGTGGAAAAGAATGATGGATGTGAGCTGGGCTGGGAGGCAGGGAATGGGAAGCAGTCAGAGGAGAGAGGGGCTTTCTTATGCTTTATTTCACCAAATCCTCACAAGAAGCTTGCAATGGAAATTGTATTGTTCTCTTTTATATGTGAAAAAATGGAGGCTCCTGGAGATTGAGAGATTTGTTTGCATAGGCAATGCATGGAAGAGGCAGGGTTTAAATCCAAGTAGTTTGAAGCAGTGCTCTTCTTTACATACTACAACACATGGCCTTACCCACAGCAGACTTGGAAGTCATTGTTCTTGAGTTTTCTTCGGCTTTGACACGATGTGGCCTTGGGCAAATCACTTAGTCTCTCAGGATTTCTTTCCTCAGCTCCCAGCACAACAATGCCTTCCCTGTGTTCATTACAGCAGTGTTGCAGTGGCCTAACAAAATAGCGCAAGTCAGAAATCACTTTGTATTTGTAAATTGCAAAACACAAAATGAATATACAGGGTTACTATTATACTTATGGCCCTCAGCCTATACCTGAAGAAAGAGCAAAGCAATATGAGAGACATTGGTAGTATGGAATATGAACTTGCATTTGCAATTTCATAAAGACTTTTTTTTTTTTGCTGCAAGGGTCTATTAATTATAACTGCCAGTCTTCAGTGCACTGCTTATCTTACGTACAATTAATTATTCCATAAATCAAATAAGCGAGTTGTTGGCAAATGACATTTGCAATCTTTGAGCTGACAGCAAAATATATTATGAACCATAAATATCTCAGGCTGACTTTTCTTTCCTAGACATTTTGGTGCTGCTACCCAGGAAGAGATTATAACTGTGAAAAAACACTTGTGCTTGCTGGTGATAGCAGAACATGTTCAGCCCTCTCAGCAACTGAGGGAGCAGTCCTTTAAGTTCTGATCTCAGGTCAGCAGGCTCATTTGACAAGACCAAAGTGGGATAATGGAGACATCATCAAAGTAATTAGTCAGGCCTGCTAACATACTTTGTTCTGAGAACTCTGGTCTCTGAATACTACTTTTCTGATCTTATGTGATCCTAATTCTTGTCTTTGCTAGCAGCAACTGGAATAGTGCCTGGCACATAGTAGATACTCAACAAATGTCTACCTCAAACTCTAGTCTTAGACTATTTACTTTCTATTTCCTCTGCACTGTTGACTGATTGTTTCTTCTCCTGAATGTCACTTGATTAATCTCTAGGGTCTAATGCTGTGTGCAGACTCTGCTGTATTCTTCTGGGTTGAGCCTTAGCCTAAGGCCTTGGTTACCTTATTGGCTTCCAGTCAGCTCACAACTGACCAGTTATAGTTTTGCACATGTTCCTGGCCCTCTACTGCTCTCTACCCTCCTGTGAAAGCATTGGCCTACTCAGGGAGAAGGACGACCCTTTGCATAGCAATTGTAGTTGGGTGATTTTGACAGAATACAGTCACTCCTGGTGGCTTGATTTAATGTATTTTAACATCATCCACAAAATATCTTTTTCCATTTTACAACAGGGTTACACTTCTTAAGGAAATTTGCAATGTAATCTACTCATGACCTAAAGAGATATAAGTAGTTTTCAGTTATTTAACTTAGTAAATTTTTTTGTATATTGGTAGATTATAAAATATCTCTTTCAGTCTTTTACCATTCTATTATCCCTTGCTCTTTTTCTCTACACATTATGCCAATTACAATGGAAATATCAATTTATTTTAACTTATCAATGTTTCTTTAAAACAGCAAACTGCTCTGTATGTCCAGGCATACCAGCATAAAAAGGCCATACCATCACAATCTGTCATGAAATATGTACTATATTCTATTGATGTTCTAACATGTACATCTTTTAACATGTTAATATCTCTAAAATTGTCTGCATTTTACAAATGAAGGCATCTTAGTACTATTTCAGGACCGTATGGACAGTAATTTTTATCTCTTAGGACTATATAAAATGGTGGCATATTGTGCAACCAAAGTGCCTTAGAATTGATGAAAATTAGTCTAAAGCTAATCATAGCTAAAAGTTTTAATTCATGTTTGGCAGATATTGTATAGTGTCTCATTCACTCTCCTTCCATTCTCCTTTTGCTGTGCTTTCCTACACAATAGTTGCAGTGGTGGTATCAAAGTAGTGACTTTGTGTTGCTTTAGAAAAAATTCCTGGAGTCCCAGCCGATTATGCCAATTACAATGGAAATATCAATTTATTTTAACTTATCAATGTTTCTTTAAAACAGCAAACTGCTCTGTATGTCCAGGCATACCAGCATAAAAAGGCCATACCATCACAATCTGTCTTCTAGCCTTTCCAGCAATTTCATAAACACTGAATTCCCTGTATTGAATCCCTTGCTGCTTAAAATAGAGTAGTTTTGGTTTTCTTTACTGGTGTATTTGACAATTACATCAGATTATTATATGTACCCTAACACAAATAAGTCTATCAGAGAAATAAGAGGCCCTTTACCTGTTTTCTTTAAATGAAATGTGGCTACTTATTTATTTATTTATTTATTTTGAGATGGAGTCTCTCTCTCTCGCCAGGTTGGCGTGCAGTGGTGCGATCTCGCCTCACTGCAATCTCTGCTTCCCAGGTTCAAGTGATTCTCCTGCCTCAACCTCCCAAGTAGCTGGAACTACGGGCATGCGCCACTACGCCCAGCTAATTTTTTTGTATTTTTAGTAGGGACGGGGTTTCACCTTGTTGGCCAGGATGTGGTCTCAATCTCTTGACCTCATGATTCACCCGCCTCCGCCTCCCAAAGTGTGACATACAAGCATCAAGGTTTATCATCATGCTTAAAGTAAATGCAATGCAAAAAACTTCCTCCAGAAAAGCAACAGTACTTAGAATTTCTATAATCTCATCATATGACCATAAAAATAAACATTATTGTTTTAATAACATCTTTAAGTTTTTTAAGGCCAAGAAGAATAAGCAAACAATTAAGTGGACACATAAATAAATCATTGTTAATTTATGAAAAGACAATTCACAAAATACTTTCACATTTATCTCTCCATTTGTCACTTGGAAAACTGAAGTTTGAAGAAAAAGCAAAACAAAACACTATATGGGATATCAAAATGAACCATCTTTCTGACCTTAAATAAGTCATTTCATTTTGCTGTGACTCAGATCCTTTTTCTATAAAATATGGAAAATAAGGCCTGTCAATTGCCTGGATTTCAAAGATATTGTCAAGAAAAATATTACATAATACCCTTGCATATACTTGAGAAAGAACTTGTAAATTTTGGATATTATTAAACTTGGATTGTGTACTTTTAGTATTATTATTAATACTTCACAAAGTGTCACAAAAATTTGAAATTAACCATATGTAGGAGATTGATCTAATAGAACACATCTACCTCATTTTCTTTCTCAAAACTATAGCTTCAATCTGCACTGTGAAAGAGCTCTGTCCATTGACGTGATAATGAAATACGTTCCAAGGTTAAACCAGGACTTCTCTGAAAGCCATTAGGGATCAGTTCAATGCTAAAAATAATTCACTAATAAATGTTCCTCATTTTAAGTTCCCTTCTCAGAAATAATTAAAGGGTACATCTCAGAGACCTGTAATTTTCAGGCTAACTGCCACTTTTTAATCTAAGTTTTTTCTTCTTCTTTTTTTTTTTTTGTTTAAATTTATGATATTTAAGCCACACATCAACATATTCAGTGAAAACACTCCTTTAGGATATATCAGTTATGCTGAACAAAGAGAGAAGAATTAATCTTTGCCTTAGAATGAGATTTTCATTTCTATTAATTCTTATGTATAAAATCAAACAGATGCCTCCTGCAAGCATCTTTTGTATGATTTTTCATTGGTTTAAGCAGAGTTAGATGTCAGAGTTCATTTTAATATAAAAAATTAAGCTTTAGGATTTGACAAATGTGTTTCTTTCAATATGCAGCTATGGAAGATACATGAGCTATTATATCTATTTTAAGTAGCAATAATAGAAACTTCAAAATAATTACATTTCTATAGCTAATGCTTAAAGATAGTTTAATGTGGTGGTTGGATGTACAAACTCCGGAGATGACTGCATGAATTCAAATTCTGTGTTTCTCTATTTGTAAAAGGAGACAATGACAATATTTGCTTTTCAAGATTTTCATCATAAGCATAAGCATTAAATAAATTAATACATTTAACAACGGTCTTTTTTTTTTTTTTTTCTTTTGAGACAGGGTCTATCACCCTGGTTGGAGTGCAGCAGTGTAATCATAGCTTACTGCTGCCATGAATTTCTGGGCTCAAACGATCCTCCCACCTCAGCCTCCCTATGTGCTGGGATTAAAAGTGTGATCCACAGCGCCTCATCATAATGGTCTTAAAAGAGACCCTATTTCATGTAAGTGCTCAATAAACTGTTACCACTTACTGTGACAAGATACAATGCTATCTCACTTTTTTTGTCCACAGGGCCTATCATATTTAGAAACTTGACTCCTGATATGTTCTAGACCAAATAAAAATGTTTTCTTATACTTCACACATAATACATTACATTAAATAGCAAAAAGAAAAACAATAGGAAATAATCACAAATTAGTGAGCTCAGGGATTGGGCTTGTCTTTAATTTTCAAATATGTGCCATGATTTTCTATATAATTAGAGTACATGAAAAGAGAACAAACCAAACTAGACATCTCTAATTCTATCATTACAAGCAAAACATATTTGAAAACATTCAACCAGTTGATTGTATTCCTCTGCTTTCCTACAATGGCTACTCAATTGCACACTTGGAGAAAGCATTTGCCCCCAAATATGTGTCTGTTAAACTTTAGTTTCTTAGGATGCTCAGTGAAAATAAAAATGGAGTACCATAGTCAAATAAGTTAAATAAATTGAGAAAAATTGCACACTATATTCTTTCCTATAAATTCACATTGTTCATTAGCATAGTATAGTCTTAAAATAAAGAAACCATTCAATTATGTTTAACCAACTTTTCCAAAATATTTGATTGTAAGATCAAATTTGTCCTCATTTGTGGAATATTCTACAGAACTGATGATTCAAAGGATGTACGAAAATGACAGCATAAAAATAAAAACAAGGTCCCTAAGTATGCATATTTATGCAAAAATTATACTAGCTAAATATCAAACTATTGTTTTCATTTATTCAGACTTTCTTGATGCACTTGATATGGATTATATAAATCCATGGACAAAAGTGACAACAATGGTGAAATCGGAGTTTCCTACCATAGTCTCCGCATAGTGCACTGATTTTGACAGTCACCGATGGATGACAATATATTTGCCAGAATCTAGGAGTTAAATGGAAAAGGTAACAGCACACTGTTGGAGAAAAATATCTGAGAGTAGATACATTCAAGAGAGTATGAAGGACAATTACATGCATCACCTCACCCGCAGGGTCCACTTCTTAGTGCCGAGATAGACTCCCTTCAGCGGGCAGTTCCTCCCATGGGGAAAAGGAGAGTATAATGAGTGAGTACCCAGCTTTTCCAGCTGTGTGAGGCACATCCCAAGTAGCCCATCTTTCTTTCACTCAACTCAGAATATTGAGCTAAGTGGCTGGGTCAGGGCAGTAGCAGGAAAGAAAGGAGAGGACTCACAGCAACCAGGACTTGAAACTCAGTACAGGGTACATATCCTTTGAAGCATTTCACAGAGCCCATCAGGAGGCCCACCCATGAACCACTTGGGACACCATGTCTGTAGCTTCTCCCCACAACTGGCCCATAGGCACCCTCAATGTTTTGTACATATTCCCCTTCCCTTTCCCCTATAGTCAGTTGCCTGTACATGCACTCCAGATGGAGAGTGTGAGCCTTTACATATAGCTTTTGAGTACATGCAGTCAGCAGGCTCAACTTTGAAGGATTGGGAGGCATACAAAATTGAGCATTTCAGGACACTGTCCCAGAGGAAACAAACAGAAGGCTTTCAGGACCCAGTTTGGTTTTGTGGATTTAAGAGAAGATACACAATCATCAGAATTTCTTCTCCACCCATCCAAGAAGTATAGATTGGGTCAATCCGTAGAAAAGATCTGAGAAAACCTCAGATTCCCTAACCAGGCTGACTGTTGAATATATTTCTCTCAAATCCGGTCAATAAGGACCAGAGAAAGTGACTCCTTCAAATGTGAAGATAGCAGTGCAAGACTTTGAGGAACATGAAAAATCAAGGACACCTGGCACCATCAAAGGGACGTAATTTTCTGGTACCCAACCACAAAGAAATGGAGATACATAAATTGTCTGACAAAGAATTCAAAACAATTGTTTTAAGGAAGTCAGTAAGCTACAAGAAAACACAGATAGAGAACTTAATGATATTAAGAAAGCAACACATAAACAAAATAAGAAGTTCAACAAAAAGATAGAAATTATTAAAAACGACAACCATGATTTTGGAGTTGAGAATACAATGAATGAAATGGAAAACACAATAGAGTTTCAATAGCAGACTTGATCAAGCAGAAGAAAGGGTCTATCAACTCAAAGACTAGTCATTTGAAATTATTCAGTAAAAGAAGAAATGAAAAGGAATGAAAAATGCTTATGAGATTGATGCAACACCATGAAGAGTAGTCATATATGCACTATGGTAGTCTCAGAAAAAGAAAGAGATAAAGGAGAAGAAAACTAACTTAAAGAACTAGATCAGTCTCCCTTTATCTTTAGTTTTGCTTTCCTTGGTTTCAGGTATGGTACAATGATATGTTTTAAGAAACAGACAGTGAAAGAGAGCATGGAAATATTGACATAATTTTTATTACAGTATATTGTCATAATTTTTCTGTTTTATTATTAGTTATTATTATTCTCTTACTGTGCCTAATTTATAAATTAAACTTGATCATAGCAATAGTGGTGGTGGCTTGTCTGGAGTGGCCACTGCCATGATGCCAGCTGCAGCAGGGGAGGTGTAGCTGGGGCTGTGTGCTCCACAGAGCCGGTGGGGTCCAGGAACAGGTGATCCTAGTGGGAGCCCTATGTGCTACTAAGTTGCTGGGGTGGGACCCTGTGCTCCCAGGCATAGCTGCAGCTATCTAGTCATGGCTCCAGCCCCAGGCATCCCTGTGCTCTAGGGGCCCTGGAAGTCCCCTGCCCTTATAGGCTTGGAAGGGTCTGCTCCTTTTCCCTGGTCTCTTTCTACTGCTGGTACCTGCTCCATGGCAGAGCAAAGTTGTGGATGTGTTGTGATAGCTGAGCCTGGGAGCGGTTGAGACCTGGTCAGGTGTGTATGGTCAGGGTGGTTCTGATATATCAGCCTCCCCACTGCCTTGGCCCCCTCTGGAAACTGCTTCTGAGGCTGAAACTTTGGATGCTAATGAGGAAGGATGGTGGAGGAGACCAGGAGGTCTGAGGGCATCTAGATGTGGGCCTGTGGACACCCCTTAGTGTGGATAGCCTGGGTGCTGTGGATGGCATGTTGATGGCAGTGAAGCAGACACATTCCTAGGTGGAACGGGTGAGTCTCTGGTGAAACCTCACCTTCAAGCCAGGAACAGCTTGAAGCATGGGGGACTGACTGCCAGTTCTGGTTGCAGTCTGTGATCTGGAGTGAAAACTTCATTGATGCCTTTCAGCCAATTGGATGGTGCTTTTTCCAGACCCACAAATGACTGGCTAAGGACCAAACAGTATGCACTTCCTCCCTTCTGAGCCCATGAAAACCCCAGACTCAGTCAGACTCAGACACTCATCAGGATGACACGCCAGCAGATAGGACTGACCCACTTTGGGTATGCACTCTGCTGAGAGCTGTCTATTACTCAGTAAAGCTCCTTTCTGCCTTGTTCACTCTCCAGTTATTCAAATAACCTCATTCTTCCTGGATGGGGGACAAGAACTCAGGACCTGCTGAATGGAGGGAGGGAAAGGAGTTGTAACATGTTCCTGGCCAGGTCGCCAAGCTGCAGGTGGTGACATACTCCTGGACTATGGGAGTGAAGAATGGTGACCCTTCTGGGGGCCCAGACCTTGAGATTCTCCAAGCCAGAGCTGCTGTAACACTATAACTCTCCTGCCCTCTGTTGGTGCTGGGTGGCCACCCCGCGCAACAGGAAGCAGCAGCAGGCCTGGGCCAGACCAGGAGCTGGAGTCCTGAGTGGGGTGGTGAAACTGAAAGGGCTATAACACAAACCAACCAAAACACGCCCCACTCACTTGCTGCATTGTGGGTGAGGAGAAGGAGAAAAGAGCTGCAGCCCTTCTAGGAAGCCAGATCTTGGGGTTCCCTGAACTAGGGCTGTGACATGCTGTAACACCTTCTTTAGGATTCTGCACTTCCTGACATCTCTGAGATTTTGGATACCACTATGTTCCCCTTGTCCAGATGCTGGTGTCTGCAGCAGAAGCCACTTGTCAAACATCTGGTCCAGCTGCAGCTTCACATGGATGCAGTGCCTGTGCCAGTGCCTGGAGCTGCCCAACCCACCAGGGTTTGTATGCCTGGCCGTGTGCAGTGCCAGATCCCATATTACCTCACTCACACACACCTCACTGCTCCACACCTGGCTAACCCTTGGCAGGAGTGAGATCCAGGCCAGTAGCATGAGCCAAGTGCAGCCTACAAGGCTGAGTGGACAGAACAAGCCCAGGAGGTATGCACAAAACTCAAGCAGAAGCACTGCTAGCCACAGAGGTTTCTGGCTGGCAAAGTAAAACCCTAAGGATCCTGTGACAATAGGTACATATGTATAGGGAGAAACATAGTATATAACATAGTATATATAGGTTTTGGTACTATCCATGATTTCAGGCAGCCATCAGGAGGCTTGGAATATGTCCCTATAGATAAGGGAGGAGGATTTTAATAGCTGAAAACTTCTCCCGTCTTGGGGAAGATGGGGCATTCAGGTACATGAGGCTCAAATGTACCCAAATAGATTTGACTTAAAGAGGACTTCACTGAGACACATTATAATCAAATTGTCAAACATCAAAAATAATTTTGAAAGCAGCAAGAGAAAAGAAACTCATCACATACAAGAAAATCCCATTAGACTATCAGATTTCTAAGCATGAATCCTGCAGGCCAGGAGAGAGTGAGATGACATATTTCAAATGCTGAAAGAAAAAAGAATTGTCAACCAAGAATACTTTACCTTGCAAAACTATCTTGCAGAAACGAAAGAGAGATAAAGACTTTGCCAGATAAAGAAAATATGAGGAATTTTATCAGCACCAGATATACAATTATAAAAAATGCTAGAAGGAGTTCTTCAAACAGAAAAGTAAGGATGCTAATTAGCAATATGAAAACATATGAAAATGTAAAACTCACTGGTAAAGGTAGCATATATTGTCAAGTTCAGAATATTGTGATACTGTAATGGTGGTGTATAAACCACTTTTCCTCTAGGATAGAGGTGAAAAGACAAAATTATTAAAAATAATCACTATGGGCTGGTGCAGTGGCTCATGCCTATAATCCCAGCACTTTGGGAGGCCAAGGCAGACGGATCTCGAGGTCAGGAGATTGAGACCATCCTGGCTAACATGGTGAAACCCAGTCTCTACTAAAAAAACACAAAAACTTAGCCAGGTGTCGTGGCAGGTGCCTGTAGTCCCAGCTATTCGGGAGGCTGAGGCAGGACAATGGCATGAACCTGGGAGGAAGAACTTGCAGTAAGCCGAGATGGCGCCACTGCACCTCCAGCCTGGGTGGCAGAGTGAGACTCCGTCTCAAAATAATAATAATAATAATAATAATAATAATAATAATAATAATAATAATAGTAATCACTATGTGCCGGTGCAGTGGCTCACGCCTGTAATCCCAACACTTTGGGAGGCTGAGGCAGGTGAATCATGAGGTCAGAAGCTTGAGATCAGTCTGGTCAACATAATGAAACCCTGTCTCTCTTAAAAATACAAAAAAAAAAAAAAAAAAAAAAAAGGCTGAATGCGATGGTGTGTTGCTGTAATCCCAGCTACTTGGGAGGCTGAGGCAGGAGACTGGCATGAACCCGGGAGGCAGAGGTTGCAGTGAGCCGAGATCATACTATTGCACTCCAGCCTGGGCAACAGTGCAGGACTCTGTCTCAAAAACAAAAACAAAAAAATCACTATAATAATTTGTTAATGGATATACAATATAAAAAAAGTAAATTATGATATCTAAAACTTAAACTGTGGAATAGGGGAGTAAACATGTAAAGTGTATGCAATTGAAGTTGAAATCAGTTTAAAATAGACTGTTAAAAATATAAGATGTTTTCTGTAAGCCCCATGGTAGCCACAAAGTAAAAGATAATAAATAAAGATAATAAATTAAAGCATACCACTGCAGAAAATCATGAAATTGCAAAGGAAGAACAAGACAGGAAAAAAGGAACAAAAGAACTAAAAAAGAGAAAACAATTACCAAGGTGGCAATAATAAATCCTGATGTATCAATAATTACTTTATAAATGAACTAAATTCCATAATCAAAAGACCTACAATGGCTAAATGGATAAAAGCAAACAAGAAAGATTCAGCAATATGATGTCTACAAGAGACTTATTTTAGCTTTAAGGACACATACAAGCTAAAAGTGAAGAGATGGAAAAAATGCATTCCATGCAAATGGAAACCAAAAAAGAACAGGATGAGTATCTGCCATTTATATAACATACAATAGGTTTTAAGTCAAAAACTGCACAAAGAGACAAAGATATTTATAATATAATACATAATATCTCTATAAATTTGTAATCACATATAATGCATATGTTATATAATGCATATCCTTATATCTAATATATATCCTTATATCTTTATATTATTATATATGCCATATGTAACTGCAAATATATGATATATAATTATAAATATCTTTGTCTCTTTTTGCAGTTTTTGACTTAAAGTCCATTTTATCTTATGTAAATAACAGATATGTTTATCTTATATATTTATATAATGAGAAAGGGGTTAATTCATGAAAAGGATATAACAATTATAAATATATAGACACCTAACATCACGACACATAAGTATATCAATCAAATATTAACTAGTCTGAAGGGATAGATAGATAAAACAATAATAGTATTTCAAGATAATATGCATGGTAGACCACATATAATCTATTGAAATTGTAAAAAATAAAAACACAAGTGGACTTCCTCATAGTTACACATTAGTGAAAAGAAAGTTCTATTTACCACTATTGCACATTTGGTGGATATTCTCAATGTCCTACACTATGCTAGGTCTTAAAGAAGTGTAAGACTTGCACATGTATCTTGAAAGAGTAGATCATTGCCAATCATAGAAAGAGAGAGGAGTAGAAAATTCCAGGCATGGATAAAGGTGCAGAGGTGCAAATATATATACACTACTCAATAATAGGTAAGGGAGTAATGGCAACAAACGTTAAGGAACGTTGTCTACAATATTGTGAAGGGTCACAAAGGTCATGTGTACTAACATGATGGTTAACTGTCTATAGCAAAGCTTTGAGTAAAATTTAAATTATATGCAGCCCAGGTATTGAAATTTGACTGACAACCAATATAAATGAATTCATATGTTTATGAAAAATTCTTCTTTATTTCTTTTTAACAATGACCTAGTAGATTCAGAATAAAATTTTCAGTGCTTTTCAAGATAATTTTGTTACTATTTGAAATAAATAGTTCTAAATATTAAAAAGACAACCTGAATTTTTGCAATGTTCTTTCTAAATTTATAAGCATGAAATTTTCATATTGCAGAAATATTTGGGGAAAAAATATTTGTTGTTTATATATACTCACCCAGAATCTACACAATTACAAATTTCCTTAAGTTTCTGACAGCAAAAAAGAAAATGAATAACTACAGAGAATCACAATTGGAACATATTCAAGAGGTGGAGAATCTATTTAAAACCGACAACTCAACAGATGTAGTCTAGTCAATGGTTATATTTGCATAAGCATGAAAGCCAAACAAACATGTCTGAAATCTCATTGGTAAAATACTTCATGATTTTAAAAATTTTGGGGGGAGGGGTTGGCAGAACTCCTTTTTAGATTTGTTGCATCCCCTCAACAGAAGAACTGACTGCCAAGGAAATCCAAAACACATCCATGAAAGCAGAAAATTATAATGTGACAATTCTTCACATTGAATTGAAATGGATTCACCCTAAAAGCAGAGCCAAATATCAGCCATTGTCATGGGCCCCCAGGAGGACTGAGTCTGGTGATGCAAGAATACCAGAATGCAAATGTGGTACAGTGACAGCAATAACACATGTGTGCACCTTGAAGCCAGAGGGATGGAAACCCCAGCCAATGCCTCTTTCTCTTTTCGGTCATTTAAATTCCAATCTTGATCAATAAGTAATCCAGGAGGCAATGAAAGTGGAAGGAATACATATTCCTCCTCCCACAAATCTTAAACATTAATAGCAGCAGGGTTCTTGTTTCACAGAAAAGCATGATTGTAAGGTTTTGGCCCCTACTTAAGAAAAATTCTCAAGATACCAATGAAAGTACTTTGATTTATAGATTAATCCAGACATTTTTATGTTCTGTGGGCCTGACATATGCTTCACAGAAACCCCACAAGGTCAGAAAGTCCTGTTGTCTAAGAAAGAATTTCTCTTCTGCTTTCTTGCTCGTTTTGGCCTGAGAGAAAGGTGATACTACAGTCAGTTGTGGTCTTAATAAAAAGCATCTAAGTCAGAGTTCATAAGTGTAGGCTTCTTTCTTTCTCAGAAATTATTGAAAAGAATGGCTTGCAATTTTTAAAAATTTATTTTGGGAGAGATAATTATATTATTTAGGGAGAGAGATAATTATATTATTTTTCTGAATCTCTCAAGCATCACATAACAGTAAAAGATTCATGAACCACTGATTTAAAAAAGGTACAAAAGCAAAAGTTTTTAAACCACCTGCTATATACTAATTTGACAATATTAAGGGGCAATGCTTCTGGTGTTTTTAAAGAAATTGGAGTAGTGGGCAGGAGAGCTATAATTAAGGAGGAACACTACACTGGGATTGGACCAAGGTTTTATATTAAGAACAACATTCTGTTTTATCCTAATTAGTATAACTTATTCATTCCACAAACATGTATTGAATAACTTCTGAAAATAAGGCTCTTTTTGCCTTCAGCAAGATCTCTGCATGTAAAATAAAAATACTAGCACTAGTTATACAAAAACTGTGAAATAATACATCAGCAGGAGGCAAGATCAAAACAAAATAGGGCCAGGTGTGGTGGCTCATGCACTTTGGGAGACCGAGGTGGGAGAATTACTTCAGATCAGGAGTTTGAAACCAGCGTGGGCAACACAGAGAACTTGTCTCTACAAAAAATAAAAACATTAGCAGGGTGTGGTGGTGCATGCCTGTAGTGCCAGCTACTTGGAAAGCTGAGGTGGGAGGATCACTTGAGCCCAGAAGGTAGAGGCTGCAGTGAGCTACAATCATGCCTTTGCACTCAAGCCTGGGCAGCAGAGCAAAACCCTGTCTTTAAGCAAACAAACCAACCAACAAAACAACAGGAGCCCTGTGGTATCTCTCCCCATAAATAATATAACAGGCAATTTCTTGAATACTAAAACTGGTATTCCTTATAGATTATTATAGTGGCCTCACGTTAAAGAGAAGAACCCGAAGCCCGAGAAGGTGAGGTCATTCCTTTAAATTAATAGAAAGTTGCAGAATCAAACAGACTCAGTTCTCTAGATTCCTAACCCCGTTAAATTTTTTTAGTATGACACTATCACTGTTAACAACAACCAACAAAACCCAAACTGCTCAAAACATTTTAATCCAAGGCAAATCTTTGTTTCTTCTGGTTTGCTGGAGTGGGAGGTGGGGTGGAGGGACTTGGGAAGCAGTAGGAGGAGACAGTGGAGATTTAACATTCTTGTATATGCTGGAGTGCTGTGCTAGGTGCTTCCAATTTTAATCTTTTTAAATGCAAGAACTCTGTGAGATCAGTGCTATCCTCTCCATTTTCCAGATGAGGAACCACCAGTCTCAGAGAAGCTAAGAAATTTATCCAGACAGCCACATTTTTGTGAGTGGTGGACTTAAGATTTGAACTTGTTTTGTTTCCAAGTTCTTTGGTCTTTTTGCTGTTCCTTAATTGTTGCCTGTTACAGGATGCCTTGCATTTCTTCGTAAATGAGTCCAATTTTTGCCTGCCACCTGGTTTACATGACTGTCCAGATTGATTTTTCTTTTAAATTTACATTTTGCAACTGTAGGCTTTTTTCCTTTCCATTTATCTCCTGCCTCAGTCATGAGGTTGGAAAAAATGAGAAATATGCTGGTTTTGTTTGGACTGAGAAGATTCCAAAATGTTTGGCTACACCTCAAAACCCTGTTAAAATAATATTATTTATAACTTTCTGCTTGGTCAATTTTATTTTAAGTTTGGCTATCTCCCATAGGAGGCTATTCTTTCTCCTTCATGGTAAGGTTTGCTGCTTGAAAGCCTTAATCTTAAACATTTTTCAAGTTAAGACTCAGGTCCTTGCCTTATGATTAATACGAACTCGTTAGATAACAGCCCCAACCACTCTGAAGCAGTTCATTGCAGAAGCTCACTCTCAGCAGTCGTGGGTGGGGTGTTAGCAGAATGAATGCCATAGGTTTACACGTGAACCATCAGCCTTGCTCACAAAATATGATCTGTCCAGCACCGTGATAGGTTGCATTTTAGAGCTAAGCTTTGGTGTGGTGTGACTGTTTACCAGAATGCCTTCTGAGGAACACAAAGTAAATTTTTCTTTTTTTTTTTACATTCCTCCTCAGTAAGGTTATTGCTGTTAGCAGATTTGTTTAGCTGCCCTAGCAGCTTAAGACATTTCATTGACTTTTGAGCAGATAATTTGATTTTTCAGGCTCAGATGGGGGAAAAACAGCTAGCAGAATCATTACAATGGAATATCTACCACAAATACCAGGGAGGCAGGCTTTCGACAGGACATAACTAAAGAGACTTGTCTTTGCCTCAATGTGTAACTGAACACTGTCTAAAGCTGACGGCAAAGTAATGTGAATTATAGGGCCCAAGGATTTGTTATTTAGAAACTTAAACAAATAAAGCTTGTTCTAAAAGGCCTTTCTTTTTCACACAAAAACGATGGTCAGTGAAGTGGCAATTCTCAGTGAAACGACACTGCTTCTCTCTCAGGAGCAGCTACCCTAAAGGAAACACAGCCAAAACACAGAGACTGAATCACTAACCTAAAAATGGAGTTACATAACTGCTAAAATTCCACACTTTGCAGGCCTGTGGCCTGACTTTCGCCTTTAGAGACATTCCTATCCCAGTGGTCGCTAGCAGCCACTGCTCACATTTCTCCATCTCTCTGCCTCCCACCAGCTAAACACCTATTGATTTTCCCAGAACTCTGAGCTGTCTCCATAATAGAATGATTTGGCGGATGTCCTGTCAAATGCAAAAGGAAACCTCTGCCAGACTGAGCATTAGAACATGGTGTTTTTTAATAGAAATGTGAGATATCAGTGCAATTATAAATCAATAAAAACCCAGAGGGAAAGAGAATCTCATTTGAGGGAAGATCTTTAAGTTTTTTTTTTCCTTTCCTTTTTCTTGTAATGAAAAATTAGATCGGGGAACCAAATTTATGAGGTAAAAATTGTCAACAAAGTATTCCTAGCTGTTGCTGAGGCTGAGAAAAAAGAAAGCTAAATTATGCATGCAGTGTGAGTACGTGAATGACACATTTTAATATATTAAGGAGTAATATATTAAATACCTCTCATTTTTTATTTGTGTTTTTGGCTGTTGCCCAAATTGTTATTGTTTTATTTATTTTGCTAATGTTATTCTCTTATGCCTTTTTCCAAACCGTATTTTCTCCATATGCTGGATGATGTTTATGGATTTTCAGTATGTGTTTCAGAGTCTTAAAAGCTCATGCTAGCTTGCTTAACATACCTGCCTTAACTCATGATATAGAACCCTATGGAGAACTATGTTGCAACATGGATGCAGTGCCTATACTAAGGCACACTGCCAAGCTGAAGACTGTCAGAGAGCATCACTAATGGAGGTAAGCCAGTAGGGTCTAAACAGTTTCACAGAGAGAAGGTATGACCAGATGATAGTCCATTAAATTGCATTGAGGTGCAGCACTGTGCTCTAAATTGGTGTACCCCATGAGTTTACATGTTGAGGCCTAATACCCAATGTGATAGTATTAAGAGGTATGGCCTTTGGGAAGTGATTAAGCCATAAGGTGAGGGCTTGACCCTTATAAATGAGAATAGTGACTTTTTAAGAGGCTTGAGTGAGCTCCCTGGCTCTTTTTTGCCATGTGAGGATGCAGCAACAAGTCACCATCTATTAAGCCATTACCAGATACCAAATCTACTCATGCTTTGATGTTGGACTTCCCAGCCTCCAGACCTCTAAGAAATAAATCTCTGTTGCTTATGAATTACCGAGTCTAAAGTATTTTGTTATAGCAGCCTGAATAGAGTAAGATATGCAGCAAGTAAATAGATCACTCACTGTAGCCTGGATCTGTCCTTCATTATGACAAGGTTGTTTCTTGCACTGAACATAGGTCCCCTTTGCTAACCTCTTCCAGGAATTCTAAACTTTGTGAGGGAAAATGCAGAAGTGTGAGAGAAGAACAAGGAGATATGTGAGGAAGAGAGATGGAAATGGATTGAGACTGTTGAAATAGAAAATATCTTGGTTTTGACATCATTTTCAAAGAATCATAGTTATCAAATAAAAAATTTCACAATTATCCAACATTATAATAAAAATTCAGTGGCTAGCAAAATGGCTGAACAGGAACAGTTCCAGTGTGCAGCTCCCAGTGAGATCAATAGAGAAGATAAGTAATTTCTGCATTTCCAACTGAGGTACCTGGCTCATCTCACTGGGACTGGCTAGACAGTGGGTGCAGCCCATGGAGGGCAAGCTGAAGCAAGGTGGGACATTGCCTCACTTGGGAAGTGCAAGGGATCAGGGAACTCCTTCCCCTAGCCGAGGGAAGCCATGAAGGACTGTGCCATGAGGAATAATGCACTCCAGCCCAGATACTACCCTTTTCCCATGGTCTTTGCAACCCACAGACCAGGAGATTCCCTCAGGTGCCTACACCACCAGGGCCCTGGATTTCAAGCACAAAACTGGGCAGCCATCCTGAGCTAGCTGCAGGAGTTTCTTTTCATACCCCAGTAGTGCAAGGAACATTTAAGTCTGCTGAAGCTGTGCCCACAGCTGCCCCTTCCCCCAGGTGCTCTGTCCTAGGGAGTTGGGAGTTTTATGTATAAGCCCCTGACTGGGGCTGCTGCCTTCCTTTCAGAGATGCCCTGACAGGAGAGGAGTCTAGAGAGGCAGTCTGGCTATAGCAGCTTTGAGGCGCTGCAGTGGGCCCCACCCAGTCTGAACTTCCAAGCAGTTTTGTTTACACTGTGAGGCAAAAACCACCTACTCAAGCTTCAGTAATGGCAAATGCTCCTCCCCACAGCAAGCTCAAGCATCCCAGGTTGACTTCAGACTGTTGTGCTGGCAGTGCGAATTTCAAGCCAGTGGATCTTAGCTCACCTGTGAGATAGTACTGTTCACTCCCCTGGAAAGGGGGCTGAAGCCAGGCAGCCAAGTGGTCTAACTCAGCAGATCCCACCCCCATGGAGCCCAGCAAGCTAAGATCCACTGGCTTGAAATTCTCGCTCCTGGCACAACAGTTTGAAGTCGACCTGGGATGCTCGAGCTTGCAGTGGAAAGGAGCATTTGCCATTACTGAGGTTTGAGTAGGTGGTTTTCCCCTCACAGTGTAAACAAAACTGCTGGGAAGTTCAGCCTGGGTGGAGCCCGCCGCAGTGCCTCAAAGCTGCTGTAGCCAGACCACCTCTCTAGACTCCTCTCCTGTCAGGACATCTCTGAAAGGAAGGCAGCAGCCCCAGTCAGGGGCTTATACATAAAACTCCCAACTCCCTGGGACAGAGCACCTGGGGGAAGGGGCGGCTGTGGGCGCAGCTTCAGCAGACTTAAACTTTCTTGCCTGCTGGATCTTAAGAGAGGAATGGATCTCCCAGCACACAGCTCAAGGTCTGCTAAGGGACAGGCTGCCTCCTCAAGTGGGTCCCTGATCCCCATGCCTCCTGACTGGGAGACACCTCCCAGCAGGACTTGACAGACACCTCATACAGGAGAGCTCCAGCTGGCATCTGGCAAGTGTCCCCTGGGATGAAGCTTCCAGAGGAAGGAACAGGCAGCAATATTTGCTGTTTTGCAGACTCTGCTGGTGATACCCAGGCAAACAGGATCTGGAGTGGACCTCCAGGAAACTCTAGAAGACCTGCAGCAGAAAGACCTGACTGTTAGAAGGAAAAACAACAAACAGAAAGGAATAGCATCAACATCAACAAAAAGGATGTCCACACAGAAACCCCATAGAAAGGTCACCAACATCAAAGACCAAAGTTAGATAAATCCACGAAGATGAGGAAAAACCAGCATAAAAAGGCTGAAAATTCCAAAAACCAGAACATTTCTTCTCTTCCAAAGGATCACAACTCCTTGCCAGCAAGGGAACAAAACTGGACAGAGAATGATTTTGACTAACAGACAGAAGTAGGCTTCAAAAGGTGGGTAATAACAAACTCCACTGAGCTAAAGGAGCATGTTCTAATCCAATGGAAAAAAAGCTACAAACCTTGAAAAAAGGTTAGAGGAATTGCTAACTAGAATAACCAGTTTAGAGAAGAACACAAATGACCTGATGGAGCTGAAAAACACAGCATGAAAACTTCGGGAAGCAGACACAAGTATGATACACAAGTATTAATAGCTGAATTGATCAAGTGGAAGAAACGATATCAGAGATTGAAGACCAACTTAATGAAATAAAGCATGAAGACAAGATTAGAGAAAAAATAATGAAAAGGAACAAATAAAGCCTACAAGAAATGTGGGACTATGTGAAAAGACCAAACGTAAGTTTGATTGGTGTACCTGAAAGTGAGGGTAAAATGAAACCAAATTGGAAAACAGTCTTCAGGATATTATCCAGGAGAACTTCCCCAACCTAGCAAGATGGGCCAACATTCAAATTCAGGAAATACAGAGAACACCACAAAGATACTCCTTGAGAAGAGCAACCCCAAGACACATAATCATCAGATTCACCAAGGTTAAAATGAAGGAAAACATGTTAAAGACAGCCAGAGAGAAAGGCCTGGTTACCCACAAAGGGAAGCCCATCAAACTAACAGTTGATCTCTTGGCAGAAACCCTACAAACCAGAAGAGATTGGGAGTCAATATTCAACATTCTTAAAGAAAAGAATGTTCAACCCTGAATTTTATATCCAGTCAAACTAAGTTTCATAAGTGAAGGAGAAATAAAATCCTTTACAGACAAGCAAATGCTGAGAGATTTTGTCACCAGATGTACCTTCTAAGAACTCCTGAAGGAAGCACTAAATATGGAAAGGAAAAACTGGTACCAGCCACTGCAAAAACATACCACATTGTAAAGACAATAGACACTAGGAAGAAACTGCATCAACTAATGGGCAAAATAACCAGCTAGCATCATAATGACAGCGTCAGATTCACACGTAATCATATTAACATTAAATGTAAATGGACTAAATGCCCAAATTAAAAGACACAGACTGGCAAATTGGATAAAGAGTCAAGAGCCATCAGTGTGCTATATTCAGGAGACCCACCTCATGTGCAAAGACATGCATAGGCCCAAAATAAAGGGATGGAGGAATATTTTCCAAGCAAATGGAAAGCAAAAGCAAAAACAAAACAAAAAAGCAAGGGTTGCAATTCTAGTCTCTGATAAAATAGACTTTAAACCAACAAAGATCAAAAAAGAAAAAGAAGGGCATTACGTAATAGTAAAGGGATCAATGTGACAAGAAGAGCTAATTATCCTAAATATATATGCACCCAATACAGAAGAACCCAGATTCATAAAGCAAGTTCTTGGAGACCTACAAAGAGACTTAGACTCCCACACAGTAATAGTGGGAGACCTAACACCCCACTGTCAATGTTAGACAGATCAACAAGACAGAAAATTAATAAGGATAGTCAGGACTTGAACTCAGCTCTAGATCAAGCAGACCTAATAGATATCTACAGTACAGAACTCTCCACCCCAAATCAACAGAATACACAGTCTTCTCAGCACCACATAGCACTTACTCTAAAATTGACCACATATTTGGAAGTAAAATATTCCTCAGCAAATGCAAAAGAACTAAATCATAACACAGTCTTTCAGACCACAGTTCAATCTAATTAGAACTCAGGACTAAGAAACTCACTCAAAACCACACAACTACGTGGAAACTGAACAATCTGCTCCTGACTGACTACTCGGTAAATAACGAAATTAAGGAAGAAATAAATAAAAGTTCTTTGAAACCAATAAGAAAAAAGACACAATGTACCAGAATCTTTGGGACACTGCTAAAGCAGTGTTTAGAGAGAAATGTATAGCACTAAAAGGGAAAGATCTAAAATTGACACCCTAACATCACAATTACAAGAACTAAAGAAGCAAGAGCAAACAAATTCAAAAGCTAGCAGACGACAAGAAATAACTAAGATCAGAGCAGAACTGAAGGAGATAGAGACTCCTGAAGGAGATGAAAAACTCTTCAAAAATCAATGAATCCAAGAGATTAACAAAATAGACAGACCACTAGCCAGACTAATAAAGAAGAGAGAAGAATTAAGTAGATGCAATACAAAATGACAAAGGGGATATCACCACTGATCCCACAGAAATATAAACTACCACCAGAGAATACTATAAACACCTCTACAAAAATAAACTAGAAAATCTAGAAGAAATGTATAAATTCCTGGACACATACACCCTCCCAAGACTAAACCAGGAAGAAGTCAAATCCCTGAATAGACAAATAACAAGTTCTGAAATAGAGGCAGTAACTAATAGTCTTCCAACCAAAAAAATCCCAGGACCAGAAGGATTCACAGCTGAATTCTACCAGAGGTACAAAGAGGAGCTGGTACCATTCCTTCTGAAACTATTGCAAACAATAGAAAAAGACGACTGCTCCCTAACTCATTTTATGAGGCTGGCATCATCCTGATACCAAAACCTGGCAGAGACACAACAAAACAAGAAAATTTCAAGTCAATATCCCTGCTGAACATCAATGAGAAAATCCTCAGTGAAATACTGGCAAACTGAATCCAGCAGCACATCAAAAAGCTTATCCACCATGATCAAGTCAGTTTCATCCCTGGGATGTAAGACTGTTTCAACACACACAAATTAATGAATGTAATCCATCACATAAATAGCACCAATGACAAAACCACATGATTATCTCAATAGATGAAGAAGGCCCTTCTGATAAAATTCAACACCTCTTCATGCTAAAAACTCTCAATAAACTAGGTATTGATGGAATGTATCTCAAAATAATGAGTCTCTTATGACAAGCCCACAGCCAATATCACACTGAATGGGCAAAAGCTGGAAGCATTCCCTTTGAAAACCAGCACATGACAAGGATGCCCTCTCTCACTGCTCCTACTAAAACATGTTGGAAGTTCTGGCCAGAGCAATCAGATAAGAGAAAGAAATAAAGGGTGTTCAAACAGAAAGAGAGAAGTCAAATTGTTCCTGTTTGCAGAGGACGTGATGTATATTTAGAAAACCCCATAGTCTCAGCCCCAAAACTCCTTAAGCTGATAAACAACTTTGGCAAAGTCTCAGGATACAAAATCAATGTGCGAAAATTGCAAGCATTCCTATATACAAATAATAGACAAACACAGAGCCAAATCATGAGTGAACTCCCATTCACAATTGCTACAAAGAGAATAAAATATCTAGGAATACAAGTTACAAGGGATGTAAAGGACCTCTTCAAGGAGAACTACAAACCATTGCTCAAGGAAATAAGAGAGGACACAAACAAATGGAAAAACATTCTATGCTTACGGATAGGAAGAATCAATATCATGAAAATGGCCATATTGCCCAAAGTAATTTATAGATTCAATGTTATCCCCATCAAGCTATCATTGACTTTCTTCACAGAAATTGAAAAAACTACTTTAAATTTCATATGGAACCACAAACGAGCCTGCATAGCCAAGACAATCCTAAGCAAAAAGAACAAAGCTGGAGGCTTCATGCTACCTGACCTCAAACTATACTACAAGGCTACAGTAACCAAAACAGCATGGTACTGGTACCAAAAAAGATATATGGACCAATGGAACAGAACAGAAGTCTCAGAAATAGCACCACACATCTACAACCATCTGATCTTTGACAAACCTGACAAAAACAAACTGGGGAAAGGATTTCCTATTTAATAATTGGTGTTTGCAAAACTGGCTAGCCATATGCAGAAAACTGAAAGTGGACCCCTTCCTTACACTTTATACAAAAATCAACTCAAGATGGATTAAAGACTTAAATGTAAGGCCTAAAACCATAAAAACCCTAGAAGAAAATCTACGTAATGTCATTCAGGACATACGCCTGGGCAAAGACTTCATGACTAAAACACCAAAATCAAGGGCAACAAAAGCCAAAATTGACAAATGGGGTCTAATTAAACTAAAGGGCTCCTGCACAGCAAAAGAAACTATCATCAGAGTGAACAGGCAACCATCAGATTGGAAGAAAAATTTTGCAATCTATTCATCTGACAAAGGGCTAACATCCAGAATCTATAAAAAACTTAAACAAATTTACAAGACAGAAACAACTCCATCAAAAAGTGGGTAAAGGATAATAACAGACACTTCTCAAAAGAATACATTTATGTGGCCAATAAACACGAAAAAAAGCTCATCATCACTGATCATTAGAGAAATGCAAATCAAAACCACAATGAGATACCATCTCATGCTAGTTAGAATGGTGATCATTAAAAAGTCAGGAAAAAACAGATGCTGCAGAGGATGTGGAGAAATAGAAACACTTTTACACTGTTGATGGGAGTATAGATTAGTTCAACCATTGTGGCAGACAGTGTGGCAATTCCTCAAGGATCTAGAAACAGAAATACCATTTGGCACAGCAATTTCATTACTGGGTATATACCTAAAGGATTATAATCATTCTACTATAAAGACACATGCATTATCTATCTATCTATCTATCTATCTATCTACCTACCTAATAAAAAGTAAACTTTAATGTTGAAAATGCAAACTTGGGGAGTGCAGAAGTATCACACACAAGGCTATCACTTCACATTTGGATGATTGCACAGCGCCCCAGCAGAGGTGCTCCTCACATCCCAGACCATGCAGGGCCAAACCGAGGCACTTCTCACTTTCCAGACTGTGGGCAGCTGGGCAGAGGGGCACCTCACTTCCCAGACAGGGCAGCAGCCGGGTAGAGGATGCACACATATTTTTATTGCAGCACTGTTCACAATAGCAAAGATTGGAGCCAACCCAAATGCCCATCAATGATAGACTGGATAAAGGAAATGTGGCACATATACACCATGGAATACCATGCAGCCATAAAAAAGCAGTCACAAAAAAGCATGACTTCCTGTCCTTTATGGGGATATGGATGAAGCTGGAAACCATCATTCTCGGCAAGCTAACACAGGAACAGAAAACCAAACACCACATGTTCTCAGTCATAAGTGAGAGTTGAACAATGAGAACACATGGATACAGGGAGGGGAACATCACACACTGGGGCCTGTCAAGGAGTGGGGGGCGAGGGAAGGGATAGCATTAGGAGAAATACCTAATGTAGATGATAGGTTGATGGGTGCAGCAAGCCAAGATGACATATGTATACCTATGTGACAAACCTGCACATTCTGCACATGTATCCCAGAACTTAAATTATAATAAAATACATAAATAAATAAAAATTCTGAGATTTTTTAATCCATGAGGGGTAAAGATGAGAAAATAAGAAGACAAATACAGTCATGCTCTGCATGATGAGGCTTCATTCAACAATGGAGCACATATACAGTGGTGGTCCCATAAGATTATAATATTAGGTCGGTGCAAACATAACTGTAGTTTTTGCAATTACTTTTAATAGCAAAAACCAGAATTACATTTGCACGAATGTAAGAAAATATTTTTACTGTGACACTTCTATGGTTAGATATATTTGTATACACAAATAGTTGCCACTATTGCAGCTGCCTACAGTATTCAGCACAGTAACATGTTGTACCAATTTGTAGCCTAGTGTGATCACTCTATGATGTTTGCACAACCACAAAATCACCTAATAATGTATTTCTCAGCTTGTATCACCATCATGATGTATGGCTATACTCATGTATGTGATGCTGGCAAGGGAACGCAATCACTGTGTCATCTCCATATGCTTTGAGCCAGTAGTTTTTCTTGTTTCTTTTTCTATGTCAACAAAAAATTGTGAGGTTTTAAATAATTTCTCAAGATTAATAGTAATAACACATTTCACAATTTATTGAGCTGACTTCATGTACTTTAAAAATTTCTCTCATATTTTCAACAACTGCAACTACTTTGGACTTCTAGAAAACTCAAAGAGATGAACGGTCCATGAAATTGTTCCTGATTTCCACAGCCTCACCTCTACCACCACATCTGCCTCTGGCACATCACTATGTCTTTGGTTTAAAGCTTGATGTGAGATGGTAGGTGGTGGGTCCAGTTCTGGGAGATTCCTTAAAAATATAGCCTTAATGAGAAAAATGAACATATATTCCAAAAATTAGGGGTTTAGTAGTGAGGAATGGGTGGTTTCATCTTCATTTGCCTTTCCTTATATATTTTGTACATTTCTTAAAATTAAAATTGTAATACAACTGCATTAAGGGTGATTGGAATTTAGGGACTGCAGAGGGGAAAAAGATAGCATCTGCTTTGATGTACTGTAAATTTCAGGGAATCTAACCAATGGTATGCTTATTAAAATTATAATCTGTGCTTTTCCTAGAAGTTGTAGTTAATGCAAGAATTAAACATTTGTAAATATTGTGTAGTGAATTCAGTTTTGAAAAAATTTATTGTGAGTTCTTCAGAGAAATTATATAGGTGTCTAACTCAGGATGTTCCTGCAGCATAAAGCAGTACACCGAATCCTAAATCTACACTAAAATTTGAAGTGAATGTCTAGATCCATCCTTAGGGTAGAGGCAAATGTAACATAAAGAAGGTTTTTATATTTAAAGTTCAAATGGAAACATTACTTAATAAACCCAAGCTTTGCCAAAGGGTCATTTGATTTTTACTTGGCTTTGGAAAATAATATAAGAAACCCATTTTCCTCAGAAGACTGGGAAGGAATTGAAATAGAAAACCATTTGCCCTTCAAAGGAACATATCCAGTTGTCTAGATCTGGAAATTTTAGATGACGATATTGCGTTCTTTGAAGTGACTGAATCATGTGGGTCAAAATTACTCATGAAAAATGTATTTAGACATGTCCTAAATTATTTAGAATGAGGCTCAATACTTCCATTACTAAGGAAAGTATCTAAGGGGCCTTATACAGCCAATATATGGTGCAAAAGTGAGGTATTCACCAACAACTTGGAAATGGCATCACCCTTAGGGAGTTCATCTAATAAAATCTACACATGACATATTTGATTACCATTCACTATGGGTAAACCAGGAGATATTTGTAAATGTAAGACTGGAACATCTTAATAACACCTAAAACTCTAACAAGGGAAAGTCTTAGAAAAGTAGAATGGGAAGATGCTTGTGGTGTAGTAAGCTAAATTTGGTCAATCTTATGATACACTTTTGTAGAAAGGCCATGTTAAAAGAAGAGACTGGCTAGACCGGAATAATTAAAAAGAAGTGTCAAGAACTAATATTTGTCAGAATATCTTCAGCACTCCCTAGGGTTCTTGTTAGTTCTGCAAATTCCCCAGACCTTATGGCAGGCAAATTCTGTAAAGTGGATAAATGCATTTGGCCTTTATAGCGCCAAGACACACATCATTAAGGTGGCCTACCTCAAGAAAGTTACTGATTATAATTTAGTTTCCCATGCATATTATCTTAAGGAAAGTAATGTCTGACCAACTGATGTGAACTTTCTTATCTTCTGAGTGATGGCAGCAGTGGCCCATCTAGATTGGCTATTGCCAACATGTCGGCTGAGGTGGGGAGGCACAGCCAGGCCTTCCACTCCACAGAGCAGGCAGGAGTTCCACCCCTGGGGCCCAGGCCTCCTGCTCCAGGGGATAAGTGCGAGCCCTGCCCCATTTCTGAATTGGCAGGGCAGGAGCTCCTCATGGGCAGCTGCAGCCACCCAAGCCCGGCTTGGGACCTGGGCATCTCTGTGCTCTTGCAGGGCTGGGAAGGCCTCCCTACTCCCCACCCCCACAGACACTGAATTGCCTGCTCCCACTGTCTGGCTTCTCCCCACTCCTGATGCCCACTCAGATCATGGAGCAAGGTTGGAGCCCTGCTGAGTGGGGGCATGCTTGGGGCAGCACTGACATATCAGCCCCCCTGCCACCTTGGTCCCCTCCAGACATTGGGTGCTGATGAGCATGGCAGGGAGTCAAAGGAGGGCTGAAGGCAGCTCAGTGCTGGCCTGCAGGTGCCCCTTGGTATGAATAGCCTGGGAGCCATGAACAGCCGGAAAGGCAGACAGGCTCCTGGGCTGAAGGGGATGGGTCCCCGGTGAAGCCCCACCCTCAAGCTGGGGAAGGTTGAAGCCTGGGGGCCTGGCAGCCAGTCCTGTGGACTGAAGGGGGAACTGGTGGTGCTTTTTCCTGGGCCCACCCATGGCTGCTAATGGACCAGTCAGCACACACTTTCCTGCTTCCCCCCAAGACTGTAAAAACCCCAGACTCAGCCAGAGCAGAGCTGATACCTGGACCACCAGCAACAGAGAGGAGCTACCTGCTCTAGGGTCCCCTCTCTACTGACAGATGTGAATGATTTGACAACCAGCAGTACAAAAGAGCTACCTTCTCTACTGAGAGATGAACACTTGTCAGGACAAGCTATCTGCAGAGAGGGGCCCCCACTTCAGGCCTTCTCTTTGCTGAGAGCTGAACACTCAACAGGATGACCAGCTATGGAGAGGGACTACTCACTCCAGGCCTCCTCTCTGCTGAGAGCTGAACACTGACAGGATGACCTGCCTGTAGAGAGGAGCTACCCACTATGGGTCTCCTCTGAGCTGTTCTAACACTAATAAAGTCTCCTCTTCATCTTGCTCACCCTCCACTTGTCTGCCTCATTCTTCCTGGACACAGAACAATAACTTGGGCAAGGTGCCACTGGCCACAGATGTTTCTGGCCAGAAAAGCAACACCCCAAAGATCCCATAACATTAATAGACCTTTTCATCTTAGTATGTTGCTAATTGCCTTGCTGGTTCTATATCAGGTTCTTAATAGTTTGATTAATAGGAGCCAGATCCCCAGAGCCTGATCCCTTCTAGATGCAATGACACAGAGTTCTAAAGTTAAGGTGCTGGTGACCCCATGGTGACACTCATTGGCCTTCCCTTAGTAGCCAAGGAGACTGATGTTAATGCTATTTCATTTTGTCCTAACTGACCATCAAGTATTCTCAAATTCAGTAAAGTTGTTTCTAAGTGAAGAGAATGGAGTTTGAGAAAGACTAGGGTGGTGAAAAATAGTGTTTAATAAAATTAGATGCTAAGGGAATAGAAACTGGGATAAAAAATATTGGGTGAAATGAAAGAAAAAAAGGATTTTATTATACTTTATACTTTATTTTATTTTATTTTTGTCTTTATTTATTTATTTGAGATGGAGTCTTGCTCTGTTGCCCAGGCTGGAGTGCAGTGGCACCATCGCGGCTCACTGCAGCCTCCACCTCCCAGGTTCAAGTGATTCTCCAGCTTCAGCCTCCTGAGTAGCTGGCATTACAGGCATGCACCACCACACCCAGCTAATTTTTGTATTTTTGGTAGAGACAGGTTTCACCATGTTGGCCAGGCTGGTCTCGAATTCCTGACCTCAGATGATCCACCTGCCTCGGCCTTTCAAAGTGTTGGGATTACAGCCATGAGTTACTGCACCTGGCTGTATTTCTTATATTTTAATATTACATATTTATATTTTTCAGGTAATATACAATGAAAATTCATTGCAATTGGAATGTTAGAATAAAATAGTGTATGTTAAGAAGAAATAGAATACAGATGCTTTTTTTCTCCCCAGTCCTTAATTATCTCTAACCTTATATTTACACTGGTATCTCTGACTGATTCAGATATAATTAACTGAGCATCTAGTGTTTGCAGGTAATGTGGTAGTCATTTTATACACTATATATCATGGAATTATTTTGCCAAAAATAATCGATCAATTGAGCAATAAGTATTTAGAATGACTATTTTCCTTTTGTCTTGAGACTGCTTTTAAATGACCTCAAAAAGACTAATTCAGGTCCCCTTCCCTCCCAACATCCACAAAATGGAAACTCAATTATTATTATTTTATTAGCAATGCAAAACCAGTAAAAAGCTTGATTGGATTTCTCATTCTACAGGGGGAGTGACAGAGTGACTGGTGAAGCATCTGGATGCAAAACTGAAGAGGTCCAAGGAAAACTCAGCTATGGGGCAGTTTTCTCTTCCTATCTAAAAAGGAGTAACAGTTCTCTGTTAACCTTCTTTTGTGTCAAATACAGGAAATTAGTGCGGGTTTTAAAATATCTTCTGCAAGTTGGTCAGTGTCCTTTTATTTTTTGTTTTTCTGATTTTATCCCTTCATGAGTATTGTTCCCTTTTGTTATGCAGGAAACCTGCCTGCTGGGCTATTTTTCCAGGTAATCCAACTTTGCTCCAAGGCTTTAAGACTCCTTGTTGAATCAAGCTGGTTTCTTCCTTGCATCCCTTCTTCTGTTCAGAAACCTTATTCCTTGTTGGTGCTTTTGTCAGTTTTGTGCTTTGCTTTGTGTCATAAAGCCTTTTTAGATAAAACTATATGTGTTGGGGAAGGAGACCAACAAAAATATTTTATTCAATTACTTTAATCAAATCTCTTTGGGTTGATGAGTGTGGCCTCAATTATGGCAATTTTTAGGAACGTAGCTTTCGAGTTGAAGTTCTTTTGAAAAAATAAGACTACTTATTAGGGGTAGAAAAACAAGGAATAGTTTTTATTCTGCTTTTGAAACACTGTCAGATTTAAATAGTACTGGTACAATAGAAATCTTGGGGCTTGGAATTCAGAGATCTGAGTTCCAGTGTTTGCTTTGCTTGTAAGTAATATTAAGGCGATCAGGTAAATTCTTCTTAGTTTCTTTCTCTAAAAAGATGGGATTAAATTAGATGATTTTTTAGGATATCTAGAAATTCTAAGACTCTGTAAGGCAGAGTGTTATGACAAGGTCCTTTTAGACATAAATCAAAATTATTCTGAAATTATTATTTCATATTTTAGAGGCATCAGTAGGGCTTATTATAAAATAAACTGGTATGAAATGACATTATTATCTTTATTTCACATACTGTAGATATAAATACATACTCTAACGAACTTCAAATAACTTAATTAAACTGTTTGAGAAGACACACCCTCTAATCTTTTTTGTAAACAAAGCTGCCCAGTAGAAATATGTGAGCCATACATGTAATTTATATTTCCTAGTAGTCACATTAAAAAGTAAAAAAAGTAAAATTAATTTTACTATTATATTTTAGTTAATCCAATATGTCCAAAATATTATTGCTTCAATAGGTAATCAGTTAAAAATTAATGAGTTATTTTTCATTCATTTTCTTAATAAAACAATTTAAAGAGGTGTGGTGTGTATTTTATACTTACAGCACACCTCATTTTGGATTAACCACATTCCTCTATAGCTACACATAACTGGTGGCCACTATAGTGTTCAGTGCTAATCTAGATAAAATACTTTATTCCAATCATAACTTTAAAACTGTGTATTAAAAATATGTGAGAAAAACTCTTCATTCTTTGTATTCAACTGAATTCCAATTAACCTTTTGAGAAGATTGTGTTTGCCCAGGTTTTGACAACGTGGCCACTTTCACACAATACAAACTGCAGGGATGTCAATCATCTTTCAAAGAATGTAGGTTGTGCAACGAATCCCAATTATCCAGCGTCCATGACAGGGGCTGTGATGGTTTTGCCTGGAATTTCAAAAATGGACTCAACTTGAAAGTGACATATTTCATTGTGTTCATTGCAAAACTGATGTCTTATCAGAAAACCTATTTTTCTACTGCTTCTAGAATACTGACCGCTGCAAACAGATTTTTGAGGGCTTCATATATACTGTGGACAATTCTTTCAAAGCCCCAAAGCAGAGAAAATTAGTCCAAATTTGATCCTTGTTGCAAACGTTTTGCACAACATTGGACTATGTATTTGAATAGTGGTGTCGCATAGTAAATTAGCTCTTTGAACTAAAACATTTAAACAAACTTTCTGTGCTTTTGTTTTGGCTCCATATTTATTTATTTATTAAAACTTATTATTAATACTATTTTTCATTGACAAACTATAATTGGCTACATTTACCGGGTACAGCATGATGTTTTGATATATGTATATATACAATGTGGCATAATTAAATCAAGCTAGTTAACATCCTTATCACCTTGCTTACCTGTTATCTTTATAAGACATTTAAAATTTTCTCTCTTATTTTAAAATACACATTATTATTGACTATAGTCACCCTGCTGAGAAACAACTCTCAAAACGTATTACTCTTGTTTATCCAGAACTTTGTACCCTTTGATTACCAGTCATCGTTCCCTTTCTTCCTAACTCTCCCTACCTGCCACCCTAGCCTCTGCTAACCATTGCCCTACTCTGCCTCTATAAGTTCAACTTTATTTTTTTAATTAAATTAAATTTTATTTTAATTCTGGTAGAGTTCAACTTTATTAGATTTCACATATGGGTGAGACCATGCAGTATTTGTCTTTCTGTGCTTGACTTATTTCACTTAGCTCCATGTCCTCCAAATTCATCCGTGTTGTCACAAATGGCAAGATTTCCCTCCTTTGTAAGACTGAATAGTATTCCATCATGTATGTGTACCCACATTTTCTTTATCCATTCATCTGCTGATGGACATTTAGGTTGTTTCCATATCTTGGCTATTGTGAACAATGCTGCAATGAGCATGGCAGTGCAGATATCCCTTTGACATATTGATTTCAGTTTCTTTGGATATATACCCAGAAGTGAGATTACTGGGTTGAATGGTAATTCTATTTTTGGTTTTTCTGGGAAGCTCCATACCCTTTTTTCATAAAAGCTGTATAAATTTTTATTCCCACCAACAACATATAAAAGTTCAATTTTTCTGCATCCTGTTAATGCTTATTATCTGTCATCTTTTTGATAAAAGCCACTCTATCAAGCATGAGGTAATATTTCATTGTGGTTTTAATTTACATTTTTCCAATTAGTGATGGTAGGCATTTTTCCATGTACCTGTTAGTCATTTGTATGTCTTCTTTTGAGAAATATCTGGGTCTTTTCTCATTTTTAAGTTGTTTGTTTTCTTGCTATTAAGTTGTTTGAGTTTCTTATATATTTTGGACATTAACCCCTTATCAGATGTATAATTTGCAAGCATTTTCTCCTATTCTGTGGGTTGTTTTTTCACGTTGTTAATATTTCTTTTTTTGTGCAGAACATTTTAGTTTGATGCCATCCCATTTGTCTATTTTTATTTCATTGACTATGCTTCAGGGATGTTATCCAAAAAATGATTGTCTAGACCAATATCATGAAGATTTACTTCATTTTCTTTTAGTAATTTTACAGGTTCAGGTGTCTTATATGTTAGTCTTCAATTCATTTTGAGTTGATTTTTGTATATGGTTGATTTTGTATATGGTATAAGATACGGGTCTAATTTTATTCTTCCGCATGGGGATATCCAATTTTCGCAACAACATTTCTTGAAGAGATTGTCCTTTACCTATTGTGTATTCTTGGCAACTTTATCAAAAATCAGTTAACCATAAAAGGCATAGGTTTATTTCTGGGTTTTCCATCTTGCTCCATTGATCAATGTATCTGTTTTTATGCAAGTACCATGCAGTTTTGTTTACAATCACTTTATAATATGTTTTGAAATCAAGGCGTGTGATGCTTCTAGCTCTGTTATTTTTGCTCAAGATTGTTTTGACAATTTCTAACTCAGTGCTCTGACCAACTGTATTGAAATCTCCTACAGTGCTGACCATAAATATGGATTTCTGGTTTCTTTCCTCACTCTCAAATCAAGATATTTCAAGGTAGTTCTCAATATTTTAATTTTTATCAAAGCCCTCATGTTATTTTTCTATAGTCAGGTGAAAGAACGCCCCCGTCTTTTGTTCCATAGCTGAAAAAATAGAAGATGAAATAATTTAAACTATTTGTCTCATATTCCAAAACCAGTAAATATCAGGCCTAGAATCAGAGCCCACCTAAGCTTTCTCTCTTAATAATTGTTCTGAAATGACCCTGTATCCACTAATAATGTTCAACACCATATACTGAACTAATTAAAGGAGGAGAAAAAAGGACATATTTTAGACACATTTTTAACAATAAAGATTTTTAAAAATAGATTCACTTGAATTAAATTTAATCAGAATCTCTTTCCACAGTTAGTCTATTTAATCAAGCATTCACAGAACCTTGCAAGCAACTTTTCTTAAGCACTTCTTTCAAAGGTATATGAGATTTAAATAATGGAAGAAGATGCCCATATATTTTTCCCCTGGTAGCTGAAATCATTTAGGTAGTTTTATGTAAATTTTATGCAAATGCAACACATTTTATGCCCCCAAACTTTTGGCGATCGTAACTATTTTATTCACCAAAAGTTGGCCTTCAGTAAGAGTCTACTGAGGACTGATGATCTATACAGTCTCCTTCTGCCTGGATTTTTGTGACATTTATCATCATCCTACTTGGATGCTCAAAAGACTTGCAATATGTCAATATGGGACTGAAATAAGACCCTGATTTTCCTTCAACCAAGCCTGAACTACCTACCACAAGCACCTGGGGATCATTTTTTTGTAGTTTCTTCTCTAGTTTCTTATTACAAATCCTCTTGATTCATTTATGTCATAAAGTAATAGACATTCGAATTATAATTTTACTGAGTAAAAAGACACACCCTGGTATGTATGGAAAGTATTACTAAATTTTATTAGTTTTTAAGAGTGACTGCCAATAGTTAAATTTAGAAAGAATATGTTCCTGACAGTGCAACTCTAAAGAAAATTTTAAGAGATGATGATTTCATTAATTTTCAGAGCATTACAGCCAGCTGGCAAAGCCTTTTCTATACCATTGTGGCTTACTGCCTTTGAAATTACTTTCTTTTCTTAAATTAACCTGTCTATGTTAAAATGACAAAATAGCAGTAACGGTGTGATAAAATTGGCCTCTTTGTACAATCTTAAAGTAACTTAACTAACTTAAATAATAGTACCCTGAGTTTATGACTGCTGCAGTGTACTCCATAAAATGAAATTGGTGTTAGGAACATTTACAGAGCCCCATATTAGTTTTATTGATAGATAAATAACATTTAAAAATTCAAATCATATATAAAGTAAAAGGAGACTTCTCGCTCAAAAAGAAATTCCCCATTTAAACCCTCAGGACCTAGTTGTCTCACCTGTGGTGGTGGAAAGAGCACCAAACTTGGAACCAGAGGGTCCAGGTTCAGGTCATTTTCATTGTGTGAACATGCACAGGTAAGAGAACTTCTCTGGGTCTCAGTTTCCACATCTGCTAAATGGGAATACTAATATTAATGCTGCCTTCTTCTCAGGGTGTTATAAAAATAAAATAATAAATGTGAGTGACAACAGAAGAAACATATTCCTGGCATTTCTGAGGAGTTTGTCTCATAGAGAGGAAAGAAGTCAGAATGAGTGGTTAGACTTTTTAGAATATGCAAATCCTACAGTGTGTGCAGGGGAGGGTGCTAAATGAGGACAATAATGTCTGAGCAGCAGCAAGGAAGGGAAGACACAGGAAAAGAGAATGTCATGGGAACCATGAGGATGGTGCTTCTGGGAAAGAGGGGTTCAGAGGGAATTTTTTAATAAGGATAATGAATGAATGAATAGATAGATGTTGGATGGACAAATGGATGGACGGTTAAATGGTGGGATGGATGAATGGACTAGGTAAGCCCCTGAACCACCCTATAAAGAAAACCATCAGTCAAAATTTCCTTTAGGGTGACTTTTCAACGGGCAGAGAAGGTTTCAGGGTGGCCCAGAATTCTTCAGGTTTAACATTTAAGTTTTTGGTCAGTTTTACTTTAAATTTTTGTACAAATACCAAGTATCTCTGTTTCTTGAATATGGGCAATGGTGGCTGAGCTGGATACTTCAGGAGGATCCTCATTCCATTGTTGGAAGGCTTGATTTTCTTTAAGTTGAATTGAAATCTTGACCTTGGTGACTGCTACCTTGGGTCCTGATTTTGTCTTTGGAGTCACAGAACACTTTTCTTCCTTTTGACATACAGCAACACTTCTCTAAACAGCATGTTCTATACCTAGATAGGGTGGAGATCTGCCTTCTGTTTGCTAGCTCACGATTGTCAGCATTTAAAACCTCCATAAAGTATTCCAAGTCATGTTAGATTTATAGTATTGAAAGTTAATTTCTACATTATCTTTCGGATATTCTCCAATTCATAAACACAAAAAGTAGATATACAAGCCATGTACTAGTCAGGGTTTTTGAGATGAGAGCACAACTCAGAATTTTCAAAATGTCAAGGTATCACTACAGGAACAAACAGACCCACAAAAGCTTACTTTATCCATGTTGTTTGTGGAGTAATAAATTAATTTTTTAAAAATAGTAGCTTTCTATATAGTACTATGTTATCGTTGAAAAATGGAATTTTCATCCAAAACCTATCTTCTACTTTTTCAGTGATATGAAGAATTGTTTATCAGAGACATTTATCATTCAGCCCTTTAATATTCATCCACTTCTTTATTTATACATCATTCATTCACCAAACACTTATCTAATTTCTATTATATGCTAGGCATTTGGCTAAGTGCTAGTGCTAGTGGTACTAATTTATATGGCATGACTTTTGGTCTAAAAGGGTCTGGTCATCAAGTGTCTGAAGTAAGAGGCCAAGATGAGGTGTTAGGAATGAGGATAAGAAAAAGAGTTTGCAGGCTGGATGCAATGGCTCACAGCTGTAATCCCAGCACTTTGAGAGGCCCAGGTGGGTAGATCACTTGAGGTCAGGAGTTCAAGACCAGCCTGACCAACATGGTGAAACCCGTCTCTACTAAAAATACAAAATTAGTCAGGCATGGTGGTGCACGCCTGTAAGCCTAGCTACTTGGGAGGCTGAGAGGCAGGAGAATCGCTTGAACTGGGAAGGTGGAGGCTGCAGTGAGTCGAGATCGTGCCACTGCACTCCAGCCTGGGCAACAAGAGTGAAACTCTGTCTCAAAAAATAAGTAAATAAAAATAAAAAAGAAAAAGTTTGCAGCAAGTAGTAAGTAACCAGTAATTGAAAGAAGAAAAGGGAGGATTTGTAGTGGGAATAGCAGGGCAATATGGAATGTCCATATGGAGGTAGGACCTGCCAGAGCTATAAACCTGTAGCATTGAAAAAATCATATTGCTCTAAATTATTTATCTACCATAAGAGAAAACAGAGATTCTGGGGGATATAGGGCAATGTATGATTTCCTCAGGGCTAGGTCTTCTCAATCCTTTCCAGTGGTTTGATGTAGCGCCAGATCACCTCATCCTGCTATTGGAAGGCATCATGCAACTGGGAACTACCTACTCCCTATAGGATTTTGTTCTATTGTATTATTGTATTGCAATGCCATCCATAGTAGCATACTTTTTATTTTCTGTTATAAATATATAATCTCATAGAATAAGAATGTATTCTTTGAGCTGCTCATTAGTTGAGTCTAGTTCTCCTAATATAAAGACTTTTTTTTAAAATAAAAACACCTATTTTAATAACACTTTATGGAAGACATCTTTAATTTTCCAGATGAATTGTTCACTAATTAGTATCCCAGGATTGTGAGTGCTATAAATGATAGATACTCTTTTAATTTTAAAACTAAGATGGCTTGGAGAAGTTTTAAATTTAAGTCCCAAGAAATGTAACAGAAATGCTGATAAAAATGATATGTCATTCTATGCTTATGTTCAGTGAAAGAAATTGAATAACATTTATTTTGCCCAAATAGTTAAGTTTACAGAGTCTCTTAACAAACAGTGGTGATATAGTTTGGGTCTGCATCTCGGCCCAAATCTCATGTCAAATTGTATTCCCCAGTGTTGGAGATAGGGCCTGGTGGGAGGGGATTGGATCACGGGGTCAGTTTGCCCTCAGTGTTGCTCAGTGATAGTGAGTGAATGCTCACAAGATTTGGTGGTTTAAAAGCGTGTAGCACCTCTCCCCTCTCTCTCTTCCTTCTGCTCTGGCCATGTGAAGTTGTGCCTGCTTCCCCTTCACCTTCTGCCATGATTGTAAGTTTCCTAAGGTCTCCCCAGCCATGCTTCTTGTACAGCCTATGGAACCATAAACCAATTAAACCTCTTTTCTTAATAAGTTACCCAGTCTCAGGTATTTCTTTATAGCAGTGTGAGACTGGACTAATATAAGTGTATGCCCTAAATTACTAAGCAACCTTTTGGTACACATTGAGACAAAACTTTAGAAGGATGAAAAAGGAAGTAAGAACCAAACAAGGAAAAAATAAGAAAGAAAAAAGAATGGGGTAATCTCTCCCATGACAAGCTCTGAATATAAATAAGGGTGTGGTTTTGAAGTGAGTCATTATTCCATTGCCTACTCCTTTCATGGCAGAGACAGTGATGTTGTGGAATAGAAGCTGTTAAAGAGGCTTTATATAACTATTAGCCTCTGAAACAATAGACAGGCAGCAGGGTGTTGTTCCAGAAAATGTTCAAAGAGGAGGAGTAATTTTGTCTTTTACAAATTTATTATCTTCTCTTTTTTCCTATATCATCTGGAGGAAGCGCCTTTTTCCTTTTTCTCTTTTTTAAGCAAACTAAGTGTTATGCACTAGTAGGTAGTGAGTGAATTCTTTTTGCCAGCAGGAAGAAAAGCAATTTTTGAATGCCAAAAATAGCTTCTTTGTGTGAAAATATCACATAGCCCAAGACATTTTTGGGAGAAAGCAAAGATTCATATTCTGAATTAATATTTTTTAAATATACAGGCAGAGAAATGTTAATAATAGAAAAGACAGAAATTGATGATCATTTCAAAGTCTGAATGCTTACCCTGTTTACAATGTACTCAGACTTTTGTGTGATCTCAGAGTCATAATTTCTCTCCCAGACTGTGTCTATAGGTGATAGGTATTCTTAATTATTCTGTTTGGGTCAAGACATTTTTTTCCTTCCCTACCTTTTACTACCTGTTCTTATGCAACATTACAAACGAAGCAAAGCATGAACTGACCTGGATATAGGAGATGGCCCTAGAGCTGTAGACAGAAGTCAAAATCGTATCTTTATTTAATTATTTTTTTTTGTAAATCACCCTGACACCTTTGGGAACCATACACTCTAGGGAATCTTTTTATCCATTATTTGCAAATAACAGACCATCAGCCAGTTACAAAGACTTTTGACAGAGGTGGTGGGTATCTATTACTTTCACCCAACCAGTATCCCTTTCTGCTTCATTTGGTAGTAACATATCCCTTTCTTTTGAAAAACTAACCATTCTTATTACGTGTCATTTTGGTGGCACTGTCAGTCCAACTGTCCTGCCTTCCTTCTGGCCAGTGAGTGGATGGCCATGTGAACCAGGCTTGGACAGTGTATTCCTATGAATGTGAGTATTGAATGTGAGTAAGAATGGAACATGGTCACTGACTCACTTTGCTAGTGGTTCTACTTGTCTGAATGCTGAATGAACTCTAACTCCTGACTGACAGATTTTGGAACCTGGAAGTAGAGTGCTCTCATAGCAGAATCTAAAATGAGACAGTAGTTTTGGAAATAGGCGGTATGTAGAAGGTGGAAACTGTGTGAGAATTTTGAGAAGAGTATCGGTGGAAGATCAAGTACCTTGAACCCATTGTACATACAATTTTGAATTACGAGGAGGCTGGCAGTGAGGCCTTAAAGGAATGGGAGAAAAATCTTATTGGAAACTGAAGGAAAGTGCAGAAACTTAACACTATGCTTGTCTGCAGGAACGTGGAAAGTAGAAAATGTACCTGATAAACTAGGGGATCTAGCTGAGATTTCCAAGCAGAACAGTTAGTTAGCACCCATTTCTTTTTTCTTCCTACTTATAGTAAAATGGGAGATGAGAGAGAGCTAAACTAAGGGAAGGACTGTTAAACAAAAAGAAGCTAGATCTTGATGGTTCTGAAAGCTCTCACACTATTCAAAAAGTCAGAGATGCTAAAAGGGAGATAATGTCTATGGTGTGGCCATAAATCTTTTTATTAAGATCTTCACTATACTCTGGTACCTCAGAGAACCTTCAGTCAGACTAAAGGACCTATCAAAGGAGATTAAGAGTGTGCCACACAGATTCCCTCAGTCAAAGAGTAGAGCTTCTAAGAAGCCAAAGGGCATTGTCCCCAGTCATCTCAGTAGAAGCCCAAAGTGGAAGGGAGTTTATCTGTAAGAGATGTGTGGGTGGGGCTTTTGCCTGATGGATTTAACCTGGAGAAGTTTCACAGGAAACCCATAAAGTCCTCGAAAGAGATACATACAGAAACATTGCTACTTGGATGGAATGAGACAGTACAGAACAGTACGGAATGAAGACAGGGCTTTGAAGGTGCACAATTTTAACACTTGCTATATTTTGCAAAACTAGAAAGAAGACTAAGAGGGTGAAACCAAGAGCTCAGAGGGCAGAGTGGAGAAACATGAAGAATTATTTCAGACATGAGACCTAATCAAGGATCCTCCAACATTTGCCTGGCTGAATTTTAGAACTGCCATGGACCCGTAACCCCTATGTCTTCCATCCCCCACCCTTTCTTTGAACAGGGTCATACAAGTGCTTATCTTGTATCTGTCCCACTGTTGCATGATGGCAGAGGGAGATATAATTTGCTCTTGTTTTACAGGTTTAAAAATAACAAGGAATTGCACTTGAAGAGCTGTGCTTAAAGAACTACACTTGAGAAACCACGTTCATACTTGGACCTGATTTAGATGACGAGATTATGGACTTGAAGCTCATATTGCAATGGAATGAGAATTTTGAAGTCTTTGAGGGCAGTGAGCACATTTTGCATTTGAGAGATAAACAAATCATTGGGCACCAGAGGATACACTGTGGTGGGCAGCCGCTAAGGTGGCTCCCAGTGATCCTTGCCTTCTGGTATTCACGTCCTTTTGTAATACTTTCTTGCTGAGTGTGGGCTGGGCTTATTGACTCACATATAACAAATAGAATGCCTCAGAAGTGATAGGACAGTAATTGAGGGATTAGGTTATAAAAGGCTGCACTTTTCATCTTGGAAGTGCTCTCTCACTCTCTTTTGAATGACTTACCCCTGGGGAAGCAAGCTGCCATGCCATAAAGCATAAGGCAGCCCTGTGGCAAGTACCATGGGAGTGGACTTGAAAATAGACTTTCTGAGACCTGCCCATAGCTATGTGAATGGGCTTGGAAGCAGATATCCTTGAGATAACTGTAGCCTCATCCAAAACCTTGATTGTAGCCCACGAGAGAACCTGCGCCAAAACGACACAGCTAAACTGCTCCTGATTCGTGATCTACAGAAACTTTTGAAAAATGATTGTTTGCTATTTTCAGCCTCTAAATGTTGAGATAATTTGTTATGCAGAAATGGATAAAAATACACTCTTATTCTAGAGGATACACTATGCTAGAATGCTCTAATTACTGTTATTCAACATTTTGGGAAAAGGCAATTCCACTGTCTTTAAGAGGATGACATTGTCAATGAATCTTTCAGTCACTATTTGAAGAGTGCCAATTTTGACCACAATTTTATCTTTTAAAATTGTGCTAATGCCAAATTCTTTTTTAAATCTGATTTCTCAAATATTTTGAAATATAAAGTTTGGTCTCCTACCTTCCCACTGTCTTAACTGATCTATTGATTAATTATTTTCTTTAATTACAAAATGATAGCTTAAAATGGCATGAGGGCATGGTGTTCCCTTGGTCATTGGAATTATCCCAGGTTAGAGTGCTCAAAGATAAGCTACATTTATATATAATAATAAGTTACCTTTATGGGATGCTTATCTGTACCAAGAACTTTGAAACTTGCTTTCTGTAACCATGTTAGACAATTCTCATACCAATTGTTTGAATTAGGCATCATTATTATTCCTCCTTTAAAGAGAGTTGCCCAATGTCATACATTGGTAAGAGGTGGATCTGAGATTTGAACCCAGATTTGCTTATCCTCAAGAAATCCTGAGCTCTTAATCACTTTAGGCAAAGAAGATGTCCTGTGCCTCTTTTCATGAATTAATAAGCTGTGATAAGTGGATTTGCTCCTTGGCCCAGTGGTTACAAAACAGAACCTGTGCAAGCCCATTTCATATCCTCCTGGATGCAGCCTGTGAGGGGTTTTGAATCCAGAGAAGCCCTTTTGTCACATGTGAGCCCAGGACATTTTTGAAGAGAGAAGTGCATGCCTAACCTGAAATAAGTTCTGTCACCAGGTTATAGCCTTTGCCTTTAAGAAAACTTCGGGCGATCTTAAACGTTATTCAGAATGTGGGAGATACTTGAAGTGGTCAGTTATATTGATTTTTCAGAATCAGGAGTACATGAATTCTAAGAGAGAAATCAGAGGGTTTCAAGAGGCATTTGGCTGAGTGGAACAAAAACTCCCTGGCTATGCCCATGACCAAGACTATCACTGTTCATTTCCCACTAAGGGAAAACAGGGGTGAGCATGTTTGGGAAACTGTTACATGCCAGAGCGTTCACTAAATGCTTTATGCATTTGGGTCATTCTGACAAACTCCACTGACATTTGTTGATTATTTAAAAAGGACAATTGAACTATAAAATATGGTGAAATTCTTGATATTAATAAGTATCTTTGTTCTATTTGAGAAATCAGATTAAAAAAAGAGTTTGGCATTAGCACAATTTTCAAAAATAAAATTGTGGTCAAAGTTATTAATGAAATATTTATTTTTATTTGCTTTTTTCCCTCACTAATTTTCCAAGAGACTTAATTTCTTCAAAATTGAATCCTTTATATTTCTTAAAGTTTCAGTGTAATTTTACAAATTGTTGAAAATACATTCCATGTTTTCCTGGTCTTGTTTCTCATACCTATTCTGTGTATTCAGTCAAACAGGGTGATGGTCAGGCCAAAGTTTATCTTATCACACCAGAGTTTTTAGGTCATTTCCAGTTTTCTTACTTTTTTTTTTCTTTTCAGACTTTCACTTGAAAAGAAATTAATTGGAAAACACTAGCAAAGCTTTTTTCCTTCCTCTTTTGGCTACTTAACTGCCAACTGCCAATTGTTTCTGCATTCTTTATCTGATGTGCACAAGATACAGGAAAATTGTGGCTGTATTTGGAGTTGGCAATAGTTAAATGGAATTATAGAGAGTGACTAAAACCAACACATATTTTGTAGAGTCTTTTGATTACACACAGCTTTCTCTGAGACATAAAAAAAACCTCTTGAAGGATTAGCTTGCTAGGGAGAATTACCATTTTGAAAGATTTGTGCCACATTTCAATGACAAAATTATTCAGAAAAAAATGCCCTTCTGTAAATAGTCTTTAAAGTCTCACAAACATCTGAGCTCTTGGGGACCAGAATCAGGGCACACTTTGCATAAGTTAAATACACACACACATTTGATAATCCAAAGGTCTCTCAGATGTGTTTTGACCCTCTCTGGGAAGTATCAATAAAATAACTGTACCATTTCTTCAAAAAAGCCTGTGACATGGAGTATAAAAACACGGTTGTAGAAATCTTATTTTAACCACTGATGTATTACAACTATGTTAAAGTGGCAGCTGAATTAACTTGGTTGAAAACCAAGTATGTTATATATATATTTTCCTCAATAGACCAATGTGAAATATAAAACTTATTTTTTATATAACTCCTTAAATGATCTAAATCCTTTATTTAAAACAACTTACCTTATGATAACTCTTCTGACAGAGTTAAATACTCTTTTTATAATATGAGACTTCGCATATTTCTATTAAGTGAGATAACTACATCAACACATTTCCTGAGATTAGTTGTTCTTAACAATTCATTTTAATAACATCTGATATGCTGGTTGGAATTTGTGGTTGTTTCATGTGCCTATGTTATT
Organism: Piliocolobus tephrosceles; assembly: GCF_002776525.5. Classification (NCBI taxonomy): domain Eukaryota; kingdom Metazoa; phylum Chordata; class Mammalia; order Primates; family Cercopithecidae; genus Piliocolobus; species Piliocolobus tephrosceles. The sequence continues at coordinate 109,059,036 of NC_045435.1, read as the reverse complement.
AGAATTTCAAGCATTCCTAAAGCATTCATGTTGGAAAGTGACTTAGACAAAATTTTGCGCAATTGGTTAATTTCTCATCAGAAAAACTCCTGAGAGGTTGAGTAATTTTGCAGTTAACTGATGCTAGACCACTGTAAACAAGAAACAAAATGTGAATCAAATGCTACCTTCTCTGTGAAGATGGAATCCATGTTAAGTAAAAAATGTGACTTCAGAAATTCACTTTGCAAATTAGTCCAGTAATTGTCTATCATGTCACCTGGCATCAGCCCACGACCTTCCAGGAAGACACCTGATAGAGAAAAGACAGCAGATTGAGAATGTGGTATCCCTTCTCGTCTAAGTCCTCCTTAGGCAAGGCTCCCTCAATCCAGCTCTCTCCTCCCAATACAAGTTGGGGTAAGATGTTTTGGAGGGATAAGCTCTAGTTATGAAATGCTCTAAGACAGGAAAAATTCAGAGAATGTGCTTGTGTGACCATGAGAGTGTGTTTTACTGCTGGGATGAGGTGAGTCATACAGAGAGCTAGGTGGAGGGGTAGAAGAGAGCTGTGATATTCCTGGAAATAATTTGCTCCCATGTCACCCTCGGAAAAGGCATCTCCCTTAAATCAATCTGGTATAATGAATGGTGTGATACCCGGTGGCCTGCACAGTTATAAATACACAGCCTTTCATTCTAGAGATGGCCCATTACCACTCACTAAAACAGTCTGTCACAGTGGTGCTCTGGGGCCATTCATTTTTCATGACCTTCTTGGCGACGTGACTGGGATTTCCTGAAACCACACATAGGTCCCTGCCCAGCAAGTGCTCTGCATTAGCATCCCTTAATTCTTCTCTTCCAAAGGTTATCATGTCCTGTGGGGTGTGTATGTGTGTGTGTGTGAGCGCGCGCGTGTGTATGTCTTCCCTAGCAGGCAAAGAAACAAACAGCACAAACTAAACTTGACCTTGTTGGAAATACAGTTTATCCACAGAGTGAATGTTGGCTAAAATTTAATCTTATGACATCAGGAATGTTCCAAGTTTACACAGGAGGTAAGAAATGTTAAAAATCAGTTTAAAAAGTTATCTCACCATCCCCAAGGTTCAGATTTCACATCATGAAAGGCACACTTTAGCAGAGCAATTGCAGCAAAGCAGGGCCTTCTTATTTGCTGGCTGCTTCAAATAACAGTTGTCCCTTTGATAATATTGACACCTATCTCCTTCACAATCTAGTGCTTCTCCTGCACTTGGTAACATATCCCATCTGTTTTTTTAGGGCCACTGTCATAAGGACGCCTGGAAGAGTGAAGAAAGGCCTGATTGATCACAAGGTCCTATCAAATGTCAAAGCTGGCCCTGGCTGACCTCCCATCTATTCAGAGCTGCTTTGATTTAATCTCCAAACTGGCTGCTTCTCCAGGCTGTGAGTTCTGTCTGCAACCCATGTGTCAGCATTGAGATACGACCGGCTTCACGCTCCATTCATCTCATTTGAAGGACGGAAATTAAACTCGAGGGTCGAAGAGGGGAACTGCTCAAAATACACACACATTAACTGAAGCCTTTTGTGTGGGTACATTATAGGAGTTTGAACAACCATTAAAAATTATATTAAAATGAACTTGATCTTTACTCCACTGAAATGGTTTAGAACTTTTCCTCCCCTCACTGCCCCTTCATCTGTTCTTTTTTCCCTCCCATATTTGTAGTAATCATATGAACCTGATCTCATTAAGGTTCAAAGTGAAAGAAGAGAAAAATTTACATTTTTTCAGTTTCTTTAAAAATGGTGTCCGTTAGAAAATTCACTTTGCCTGTAATTTGCACAGTAAATATTTTTTTAAAGAGATAGGAGAAGCCAGTAACCAGACTAATAGAAATGCAGACTGGTTTGTTTAGCATTATTGATTCATTTCAGTTTCACTTTCAGTAAGGTTTTTTAAAAAATTAATTAAAACTCAAACTTTGGGAATAGTTCTGTAACTATCAAGACACATTCGTATGGTATAAATCTGTATACCCTAGGTTCCATTCTTATTTCTAAACTCTTTTTGCTCTTCTCATTGGCCCTATTATACTATCAAGGCTAATAACTAAGTGAAACTTGATTCCTTACAGATTTGTTTGCATAAAAAGTTCAAAAACAAACTCTATGTTATTTACTAGAAGTGCCTCAAAAGTATTAAAATAAAATAATTATAAATGTGTTAGAAAAGTTAGTTGTATTTATTTCTGTGTTTATTCATTTGCTCATGCATTCATACATTTAAACTCTGTATGATAATAGCATCCAGGTAGGAAAAATGTTGTTGCTTGTTTAATTAAAAGGATATACTGTACATTTCCACTATAATGATAGTACATATTCAATATAGAAAAGACAATTGGCAAAGACAGGCAAGAAAGAGAGAGGGAATAGCAGACATCAAAAATACTATTGACCAGAAGTAACCAACATTAATACCTTTGTGTTTATGTTTTCTTTTTTTTTTTGGTAAATACCCACTTTTTATTTTCCATATATAAAATCATACTGTTTCTGCTTGGGAGAAGACTACATTTTTGATTGTTCTATCACTTTTTATGGAAATGATTATTTTGTTTGGTAATATTGTATTAATAGCAATTCAGATTTTTAAGTTTTTTCACTATTATAAATATTATTATGTAAAAATATAATTATATAATATGTTATTTATAATGTTTCCTTTATTTTCTTCAAAATACTCTAATTTGGGGAAAAAAGATGTGCTCAGTTTAATGGTATAGTTAAAACTGTGGTCTTTTGTTTTATGGTTTTTCATTTGAATACTCACTTGGAAATAACTTTCCTTCTCAAGTAATCACTTGTGTTTTCTTTAAGACATGTCATTTGTTTTATATGTAACATATGAACAATGGAATGAGTACTCTAGTGAATACTGATGCTATTTCTACATAAACAATTTCATGGGACTTATGAAAAATCTTTCCAACTATGGTCATATGGAGAGAAACATTTGAGCATCTGAGGCATTCAAATAATGCTGTTTAAGCATCTAGTTTTCTAAGTAGGGAAGCGGAAGAACACAGGATGATTGTATCTGTCTTGTACTTCTCAGTAAAATTTTTCTTTCTCCATATCCTTATGTTAATATCTTATTATTCATGGCGGAAATGTTGAATAAATGCACTTTGCAAGTTAATTCATTCTTTGCAGTGCCAGGTGGAAAGTAGGCTCATTCTTTTAATATGGCATAGCATTTTGCAACAGAACTTTTGCAATGGTAGAAATGTTCTGTAATTGAACTGTTCAACATGGTAGCCACCAGCTACATGTGGCTATTGAACACATGAAATGTGACTCATGTAACTGAGAAACTGAATAAAAAATTTTATGTAATTTAAATTTAAATCAGTTAAACCACATGTGATTAGTGGCTGTCATATTGGACAACACAGCCTTAATAGTCTTAGCATTGTTAAGACCATTTTAATAGTTTGTGAAGCATTGTAGACGTTTACCCAGTTACTCAAGTTTATTTCACTGAAGAATAAATATAAGATGATGAAGAACTTCCAGTCTCAGAATATAATAACAATAAACAATTACATTTGCCCTGAGAGATGTCTTTCGCAGTTTCTTTCAGAGAAGAGAATTGAAAATTTCAACACGGCAAAGGTGATGGAAGTGTCTTCATGGGGCCCTTGGGTAACATAAAACGGCAAAGAATAGGATGATCTGGGTTCTAAGATCTGGCCTTAAAACTAGCCATTTATTTGATTGAATAAGTTACTTCACTTTTTGGTGGTCCTAGTCTCTTGATATTCACCACACAGGGTTTGAAAACAATGAATTTCTTTGTTCCTACTATGGCTAAATTATATGAATTTTTTCTGTCCTGTATTCAGAATCAAATACTAGTTTTTCCTTCATACCTCAATAATGTGTATAAGCACCCAGTGCCAGATGCATTCTAAGTGTTCAATAAGTATTTGTTGAGTGAATGGATGTACTTAGTTGTCTGGTTGGATCAATAGCTCCTTTAACCCTCCATTATTAAAGCTTGATATTTTCCACACCTAGACTTAAGCAAAGTTTTTAAACATGGACGTTTTTGATGCAGGTGAAATATTTTGCTACAGAGTGGTAGAGGATCACTGGGTACAACCCTCTGCTCTTGAATTCCTAAAAGGGCCTCCTTCCAGAGATGGCCAAGAAAGTTTGGGATTCTGGCACTCAGTTGATTTTCCTAAAGAAAAGCCCTCAGGATGTGCTCAAAGAGCTGGATCAGGCACACTGAGGTGATGATGGGAGGTCAATTAAATGGCCAGAAAGTAACCAAGATTTAACTTCCCAGAACACTCATATATGATTTTTCTGAAAAGTACTTTCCACACCTTAGCAATATTAACTACTTTGAATACTCAAGTCCAGAATAATTACATTTTCCTTCTCTCACATTCTGACGCTTACATATATTATTTACGAGACATTTAATACTACTCTTTGGAGAATGGTTTATTTTTCGCGGGGTGATGTCTTTTTAATCCAATGAAACTGTTAGCATCAATAAGGACAGAGATACTACTTTATTTCTGGCACACAGTTCTCTGTATGTCATAAACTCCAGCACAGTGTAATCTCCTCAGCATCAGACATATGGGAAAATACTATCTAAACAGGAAAGCGATGTACAAACATTAGTAGTTGTTATTATGATTAGAATTGATGTTTCAGGTAATTTAATAATTACTCTTACTTGTGGTACATACCCTCCTCCAGGAACATAAAAGCTCTTCAGTGTTTTCTGGGCTTAGCATAGATGTCCTGAGATCTCAGCATTTCTAGGATTTCAGACTGTACAAGAATATACAAAAGAACATTTATCATGCTCTCCATTCAGAAGAGATAATATTAAAAATTAATAACCATTTTGGTCCGCTGGGACGCAACATAATTCAGGGGAGGAGGTCTGTCGCTATCTTTTTCAAGGGCAATTCACAACAACATTTTGCATGATAAATTCCTGAAGCTTGATGTTCTTCTCACTGTTATACAATGTGAGTGTTGACAAGGTCTTCTTTTAAAAATGACAATATTTTATTTTAAATTAGTTCATCTGTTTGGGGAAAAAGGGAGCAGTGTGTACCTATATAGGTGTTCACATCCTTTAGTCCCATAAATTTCACAACTAAAACTGTATCTTCTTTTTTTGTGTGTTTGTTTGTTTGAGATGGAGTCTCACTCTGTTACCCAGGCTGAAGTGCAGTGGCTTGATTTCGGCTCACTGCAGCCTCCGCCTTCTGGGTTCCAGTGATTCCCCTGCCTCAGTCTCCTGAATAGCTGGGATTACAGGTGCCTACCACTGCACCCGGCTAATGTTTGTATTTTTAGTAGAGATAGGGTTTCACCATGTTGGCCAAGCTGGTCTGGAACTCCTGACCTCAGATGAACCACCTGCCTCGGCCTCTCAAAGTTTTGGGATTACAGGCATGAGCCACCACGCCCAGCCTAAAACAATATCTTAAAAAAAAAATAGTTCACGTAAGAAACAAAAATCTTAAGGAAGGAATGACTTTACTTGTGACTGATTTATGATAAAAGGAACTTGGAAACAATTTGGATGCCCAATATTAGAAAAATCTTAAATAAATTATACTAGCAAGAAAACACATTAGAAAGATGTTAACATTAGCACTTTAGAGCTTAGACAAATATATAGAAAAATGGTTTTTTGGAAAAGCCTAATGCTATATTTGTACACAAGTATGTGAAATGTTCATATGTATGTGAATGCTAACATTCCCCAAATGCAAAGACTTATTTTACTGGGGTTTACATTGTATAAAAAACATGACTTTAGAACTAAAGCTAGATTTAAATTCCAGTTCTTCCATAAGCTGTGTGACACTTGCAAATAGATATCCTCTCCGGATATCTATTTCCTTATTAGCTAAGTGTGTGTGTGTGTGTGTGTGTGTGTGTGTGTGTGTGTGTGAGTTAAACAAGCAAAGCCACTTAAAGAGTCTAGGATATAGTAGGAGCTCAATGCTATTATTTCCCTGTCCCTTTGCCAAATACCTGAGACTTCCTTGGTTTAAAAAGTTTCGTTCAAATTGACTGATTTTTATAGAAATTTCAATGTCATTGCTTTTGACCCGTGTAAGTATTTGTAACAATGACACTCTATTGATCAATGTGATAATTATCCTATAATTGGTCAATAATCTTTACATTTGAATAGATTTCAGAACAATATTAAATATCTTGGGTTGGAGGTTAATTTCTATAAACAAAAATGTATATCTAACAGTGTTACATTTTAACTGATCTTGACTATAAACAAGGTCAATTTGTGTTCATTTCCCACATATCATTGACATTAAATTTTGGGACACTTACATCTGGGTTATGTTTGATTAATCTTCTGGGAGTATATCTCCATAGATTTGGGGATGAAATATCTCCCAAATATAACACAATTTCAGAATGCCTAGAAACTCACTATATAGTATATATGCATGTTTGAAAAGAAACTGGTCTCATACATGAAAAAAGAAGGGTAATAGTAGACAAAATGACTGTTGCCACTTGGTAGTAGGGGCCAGAGAGAACAGGAAAAGGAATAAACAAGAGGATTAAAATTATTTTTCAAGTAAGGCTATACCTCTGTACACATGCTTAATTACAAAAGGAAATTAGGAGCAAGTGCATGTATACTACTGCATCTATTAACATATAATTTAATCGGTCTGGAGTAAATTAATGACTGTTTGCAATATTTCTGGTAATTTGTTATAAGTTTTGTGATTTTTTTAAATTGGTTTCTTGCAAATGCTGGATAAAACATTTGATTTCACACATTGCTTTAGGAATTGATTTGGGGATAATAAAATATAATGAAATGTTTTACCTCAGATGGATCTAATTTATATTTGCTCTGTACCCTTTTTTAAAACCGGAATGCAAATAATAAGGGCACTGCTAGGATGTTTAGAGGAGCTGTAACTGTAGGTTACTCTTATTTCTTTTTATTAGGTGAACTCTTTCAAAATTCCATTCTCTCGAGGTGGTAGAGAACAAGGACAAATCCTACAGGGCCTTCCCTTTTTTATCCAAAAAAATTATATATGAATTTGAAAGACAAGGAGGTAAATATCTGGCAACTCAGCAAAGAAATGATTATAAAAATCTAAGAATCGAGACATTTGCATTTTGACCACTAAGGAGAAGTTTCATGAGTTCTCAGCTAGTCTGTGATAGTGACAGGACTTCATCTGATCAACTCTCAAAAGGAGATGATGCCAGTCACTATCACCTGATGTGAAAATTACCTGATTCTGGAATGATTCTGGAAAAACATGATAATTATTCTTCCAAGACAGTCAAAAAGAATAAAGCAAAGGTGTTCATTATCATCCTATTTTTCAATTTATAAATATTACTTTCTTGATCTGACAATATATACTTGGAAGTATTTAAAACAAAAAGAGGTCTGGGCATATGAAACCACTCGAGCCACACAGGACCCCTTTATATCAGAGAAATTATCATGGTATTAGATTCTTCTTTTTTTCCTTGTTAGCTGGGTATCCATTTCCTGCTGGATTTCTTTACTCCAACTAAGATTTTCAGCTTTCAGGAGTACAGTCACCCCAAATTTGCTCACTCTCTTTTTGGGATCTTCTTTTGCCATTGTTTTCTTTTATAATTGATTATGTAGTAATGGGACTTAAAAAATAACTCTTGAATAGGTTATAACTCAAGCGTCCCAGAATTTGTGCCCAGATTACCAATCATATGACTGCTAGCAAAGCAATGCATTTTTTCTTAAACTTTGTTTTCCATTTCTGTGATTATCCTACATTTTATGAATTTTTTTCGTAGGTACCTAATCTTCTCATGCTAATTATTTTCTCTCACCTTCAAGCAAGAAAGACTTTAGTAAAAAGGCCTTTCCCAACACCACCTCCTTTCTGTTTCTTCTCATTGAAGTTTGCACTTCAATGAGTCTGGGAGTTTATTGCATTATGCGTTGCAGCTTTTGACATACAAATTGGATCTCGCATTAGCCGGTGAGCTCCTTGAAAGCAAGAACTGTATGTTATTATTCTTTGTAGCTTAGTTATGTTCATAGCACATAGTGGGTACTCAGCACATGCTAACTTGTTTAGAATAAGGTGTAATGAGTAATAAAAGTCATCTTTCTTATTCATAATGCATTGCAACAAGTGTAGATGTCCAGAGGTAAACTTTATACTACAAAAGTATAGATTTTGTTTTGGGGAATTTTGGACAGTGGTAAGTATGAAGACAACTTGAGTCTTATTTTTGTCTTTAATCACAGGAGTCATTTTGGCATATGGAAAGTCAGATCACAAAAATGCCTTCCCTCTCTTCCTACCTCTGCAGACTTCTATGTATTTTTGAGTTTTTTTGTTTCGAATCTCACTTTCCAATCGTTTCATTCTTGGTTATTTGCTGGAAACTTAAAGGGGTCAATAATGTATGGGAGTGTGTAGCGGGTGGGGGGTGGCCTTTTTTGTTTCTTTTATTTCTATTTGTTCTTTTTTTTCCTTTTCCTTCTTCTTCTTCTTCTTTTTTTTTGAACAAAGAGCTCTTCCCAGTGCTATTTGGCTTCCTTACCGCCACCTTTTCCTTTTTAAGGTAGCAGGAAAGATAATAGTAATATGATTTCAGTTTTTTTAAAAAAATGAAAGTTCAGAGTCTGAGTTGCTTGAACTCACTAAGAATGAAAAACCAGATTTTTTTTTTTTTTTTTTTTTTTTTTTTTTTTGAGACGAAGTGTCCCTCTGTTGCCCAGGCTGGAGTGCAGTGGCACGATCTTGGCTCACTGCAAGCTCCGCCTCCCGGGTTTATGCCATTCTCCTGCCTCAGCCTCGCGAGTAGCTGGGACTACAGGCGCCCGCCACCACCACGCTCAGCTAATTTTTTTGTATTTTTTAGCGGAGACGGGGTTTCACCGTGTTAGCCAGGATGGTCTCGGTTTCCTGACCTCGTGATCTGCCCGCCTGGGCCTCCCAAAGTGCTGGGATTACAGGCCTGAGCCACCGCGCCTGGCAGAAAAACTAAAATTCTTATCACTACTCTTCATTTCCCAAATTCATTACCCTCTTACAGTACAAAACTTTATATAGCATGTCATTGTCTTAGGATATTTTCTCAGTTACTTAAAGGTCAAATACACAGAATTAGACATGATGGAATGGCCTGTTTGAGTAACTCTGTATTACACTGGCCTTACTGCACTTAAAACCTAAGCAATGTTCATGTCCATCAACAGACTAAGGTCTATTTGTCTAAGTTTAAATGGTGTATTAATTTAATTTATTTGTCAACACAACTAGTCTCTTTCGGCATTTTTAAAACATCAACACAGTGATTAAAATAGTAATAATCTGTAGAAAGTTAAGATTAAATATATATCTATGTTAAAATTGGCCATACTTCACAGAACCATTTTGGTATGCTTAGCACTAGATAAATTTATGTGACAAGAGTAAAATTAGACAATCTATGACGTATGTCATCAGAAACATATGTCATCAATGAATAGGCTGAATCTTCAAGTCCCATTGCTAGAAGACTGTTAATAACTTCTATACTTTCTTTATTCTTATAATTTAGGTAAGCATCACCATGTTCAATGATCAGACTTAACTCAGTCTTGAAAACAGAGATCACTGAAAAATTCACACAAATGATACAACTAAATGTACTTCCTTTTTATATGGAAAAACCTCATAATATCTAACAGAGATAGATCTGCTAGAAGATATTAACAACAGCAAAGATAGCAGTTATACCACATACGGGAGTCTTTCTTTTCTTTACTGAAATCAAGATATTCTAAAAAGTGAACATAACATTTCTTTCTCTATGTCAGTTAGAAACTGGAGGTTGATTTTTCAGATGTGGATGCTGAACCTTGCCAACCTCAATCAACCAAAGCTATTTGAAACATTTTCAATCTGGCCAATCCACTTGTAACCAAACTTCTTAGGATTTGACACCCATACCCCTACTTCTTGGATCAAGGCTTGAGCCTGATTATTCTTTTTTGCTTTCTGGTGTCTGGTGACAGCTTTACTCATACTTTGATTTTAGCCTCGCCTAGCAGGCTTTATTTTGTAGTGCAATTCTTTTTTTTTCTTTTTTTTCTTTAGATGGAGTCTCACTCTGTCACCCAGGCTGGAGTGCAGTGGCACAATCTCAGCTCACTACAACCTCCATTTCCTGGGTTCAAGCAATTCTCCTGCCTCAGCCTCCTGAGTAGCTGAGACTACAGGGGCGCACCACCAAGCCCAGCTAATTTTTGTGTTTTTAATAGAGTCGGAGTTTCACCATGTTGGCCAGGATGGTCTCAATCTCTTGACCTCATGATTCACCCACCTCAGCCTCCCAAAGTGCTGGGATTACAGGCATGAGCCACCATGCCTGGAGTGCAATTCTTTGCTTACTTCCAATTCCTCTTTCTTTTCTGGGTATTTGGCCTTGGTCTTGTTTGGGCAGTCCTATGGCATTCTGTCTCCACAGTATTTAGAACACTTTTGATTGGAAGCATAAATGCCCAATGTAGACTAACGTGGAGTAGAGCAAAGTGCATCCAGGCCTGAGGAGTAATTGGTATAGAGACACACAATGCCACCAACATTCTTCCTCTTGTCTCTGCTTCTCTTTCACTCTATTTCTTTCTTCTGTCATATTACAGACTTGACTTCTCTGTTTTATAGCTGTGACAGGAAGTGGTTTTTGAATTCATTTCCCCCAAATTCATCACTTCCTTTTAAGAAAGCTGCCAAAGCAAGCAGGAACTTTTGGATCCATTCCAAATTCAGAGAAGTGTGATTTGCTTAGCCTGAGCCAGATGCCCATCGTAAGTCCAATGACTGTAACAAGCAGTTGGAGTCACATTATATTCTTAGGGAAGCCCTATACTAACCATATAGATATAGATGGATTTGAGGGATTGAAGAGTAACTGTAGTTTCCAGATAAAAGATGAGGCAGTCCCAGGGTAATTCTGTGCCCTGTAGAACAGACCTCCATGACACTTTTTCTTCTCACTGCTTGCTACATCATTTCCTCAAGAATCATATGACTTTACAGTCTGTGCCGAAAGTGGCCAAAAACCAGTGGTTTTATGCCATTTTCCCTTAAATCCCTGCTGGTAAGCTTTCAAGCATCTATCTTGCCTTTTGAAAGTGAAATGTTATTTTTTATGTCTTCAGCTCTCATAATTAGCTCAAGAATGTAGCTTTCTCAGCTAGCATTTTTTACTCTTTTTAGACAAAACAACACTACCAAGTTTTCTGGATGCCTCTTTCTCTCCATCTGCTTTACCATCTCCCCTTAATTGAAGAAAAATTCTAAGTAACCCTGATGGTCATCACTTGGTGCCAGTCTTGCCACTCTGTGCTCATATAAGGGTTAGCCTGTCATAATTACATGATGTTACTCTATGCTAAATTCCGCCTCCTAAATCTTCCCTTTGATTTTGTATACTTAAGTAGGCCTTGACCTTTCCCTTTCTGAAAACCATGGTTTGATGCTAAAATTTTAGTCACACTCTAGTTGCCTTCCATAGAGCATTAGGTAAAGCAGAAGTAGCAACACAACCCCAAAACACTAATTTAATAATTGTTGATGAACTCTAGCTAAAACATCTTAACTTGAATTATGATTGGAGGCATGAAAACCCTAAGCAACATTTCAGACCCTCCTGGAAAACTGCACACTTGGCTGTAGTAATTAATAAGCATAGAATTAATTATCAGAATTTTCAAGGTATAAGGTCCTGATAAACCAAAGACAGTATTTAGGCATATGTTAACTTTCTGACATATTATAGTATAGTGGTTCCCAATTCTGACTGACTATAAGAATTAACTAAGATTAATTATTTAAAAACACCCAGATTCTTAAACTTTGCCCAAGACCTACTGAATGAGGATCTTTGGGAGAGGAATTTTATATAGCATTTGATTTTGATTTTGAGGAAGAGAGATTTTAATGTTCTCCTAAATGATATTGATGCTCAGCTAAACTAGACATCACTGATTTCTATTACAGCTCTACTCTTTCCTTTAAGTGGACTCCAGGAAGTCATTTTGCTCACAGATGTGGCATTGGCAGGTTAGAAGTACACTTCACTGATAAGTCCAGAGAGTTACCCACCAATGTGTCCCCATAGTCCCAGCCCCGGTTCTTCTGCCCTCCTCATTCTTCATTATTTACAACTGACACCTCTTTATAAAAACTAGGGCCTACTCCAACAAGTTTGAGAAGAAAGAGAATAACTCTTTCCACATTCCAAATTGCGGCTCATTTGAGAGGGGAGAACCATACTGCCCTTGGCTGTGGAGTATCCAGGAGACGAAATAGGAAAAAACACTGAGAGGCAGAAGCTGCCTGTCTCAGCCTCTTGGACTGTTCTTATCCCAGACCTCTTGTACTCCTGCCTATAGCTTCAGCCCCACCCTACTCCTTAAGACCAACCTAATCTTGGACATGATGGGCTTTACACAATTTCTGGGACATCACTCCCAGGCTGGAGATGTCGTGACCTGACTCTAATAACTAGGTTTCAGCATTTCTCTACATGTCAGAGTCTTTATCTCGGCAACCTGCCTGATATCTCAGTTTTCCCAGATCACACTTCTCAGTGTGGTATGGAACATCCTTCACCAGAATCTTCCAAGATGCCTATCAAAAATGCCAGTAATGAGCCTGCACCCAGACCTATTGAATCAGAATCCTTGGGGCTGGAGTCCAAGAAAGATATTTAAAAATAAGTCAACAGTCAAGTTGTTTTAGAGAGTCCTCAGCTTCTGTAATCTGGAAATTCTGGAATCCCTTAATCTCTTTGTATCCGATATTTCTGATTATTTTCATTATTATTATTCTTCTGACTTTTGGAGTAGTGTAATTTAGTACAATATTTGTAGGTTTCTTTTTTAGCAAAGCCATTCATAAGATATCACCCCTGAATTTGGCTGGGGGTTGTACTGTGCACATGAAATTTTTGGCTGCAGGACATTCTAACACTGCATTCAAAAATATGTTTTGTATTGCATACTGGAGAAATTTAATCATGTTTTCAAACATACCCATTCAGAAGCATTACAAAATACAACTCACTCCAATTAATTTTTATCATTATTATTGTCATTATTTTATTATTTGTTATCCCCATTAAGAGCAATTAATATGACATACTACTATCAGTAATTTAAATGACTATAATAATAATAGCAACATCTGAAATTTTCAAGGCATCTTTTTTTTTAAAAAGTCCAAATAGAATGACAAAAAATGAGTTGTGTTTTAAAAAATATTTCCCGAGTGTTTTTCTAGTAAGCCACCAACATTTACTTATTTATGAGAAACGTAATCACGTACATGCTACTTGTGTGATAACAAAATTATTCTCTCAAAGCCGAACACCAATTAGAAAGTTACGGCAAGGGCTTTATTTTATATCAGATCCAATAATTGTGAAATGCTTTGGCAAGCACTACTAAGAAAAAGTGAAATTGTGTTATTGCAAAATAATCAGATCTGACTTCAGTAAACTCTACTTATAGTGATATTTAAGTTGGATGATGAAGGTAAAATTTCTGCAAACTATTATTTGTACCCAGACTGACATGAATTAGAATTAGTAAATCACAATGGGCATTCAACTATAAGGCACAAACTAGAGGTGATTTATTTAGTGGTTTTAAATCTAGGAAGGAATTTTATACTTTGTATGTAAAGGCTGTTTCTGTTTTTACAAATGCTAATTACAAAAAATTATAACATAACTCATCTGAATTGTTACTGAACTGCCTAGGGAAACTCACATAAATTTTCTTACCTAAATAAGTCTACTAATATAGCATGCAACAATAACAAGGGTGAATAAGGCTCACGTTTTCAAATATAAAGGGAGATGGTGGTATTCTTCTAAATCTATTTGATGGATTTGATAACATTTCAAATACATCACTAACTAATTATTTTGTGGCTGGATTGCATTTTATTTATATACGTAACATTTTTTCTAGATACAATAGTGGGACTTGCAGATATTTTTGAGGAAGTGGAAATGATTTTCCAGTGGAATTGGAAGAATAAGATTTAATTTTGTTATCCTTTGTATGTACCATTTTTCTATCCTTGAGAAATTTTTTTTTAATACCTGGGATCTTTTGCAATAGAATTCTTTTCAGCCATGTAGGTCAGAGATCCCCACTTCCAGTGACCATATTACTCATAAATACGAATATTATGATAGTTAATTAAAGAGAGAAACTCTGAAAGGGAAGAGTTTCAGAAAACCTGATACATGTTCAAAGGCCTGCAGGTGCACTATGCAAATGTATCCAGGCTGTAAGAAGATGACCATTGCCCCTGCAGTGTCAAACCTGCATTCTCTGGTGATCACAGTGGTGGAGACTTCCCTAGTCATTCATCTATTCATTTCTCAAGTATTAATTGACATCTACCATGTGTAAGGTGCTGTGCTGGATGCAATGGTTACAAAGACAGGAAAGTAGTTTTGCCCCTAAGGAACACATACACTACAGAAGGAAACATAAATTGATACAAAGCACCAAGTAGAACACACAATATAACATCATGAGTGAGCACAGACTTCAGAGCCAGATGCTTATGTTTGAATTCCACTGTTGTTTACTATGTGACCTTAGGGAATTGCTTTATTTTTCTTTCCTCGCTTTTATCATCTGCAAAATGGGGAAGCCTACCCTATAGGCTTATTATAAAAATTAAGTAAATGTATGTATTAGGTTGAATCATACAAAATTGCTGATTTTGTGGTTATAAAACCGTTTTAATAAACAACATACAAAAAGTGCTAACCGTGAAAAATTAATAAATTGGAGTTAATTGAATCTAAACACTGTTACTCATCAATAGATGCTTTAAGAGTATGAGAGGCAAGCCACAGACTTAAGTGGTGAAGCATCACTGACAGCCTTGAAGGAGGGTCAAAAGTCTCATGTAACAGAGCTACCGGACCAGGCAGGGACGATATCCCAGGCAATGTGACTTCCTTCACCCCAAGGCAGATGGGTCAATTTTGGAAGGAGTCTCATCATACTTGCAACAGCAGCCCCTGCGTCAGAAACATCAAGTCCCTTACTTTGTGGTAATCTATCATGATGGATATATTTCCATGCCCATTATGATGATGGTCAGGTAGCAGCTGTAGCAGTGAAAGTGGTACTGGCTTATTTGGCAGCTTGATTCCAGTCAGTTTCCGCAGAGAACAGATGTTTACTGTGGTCATCTACACAAGTGACCTACGCAGTTGGTTAGCAGCTGTGATTTACTTCCACACTTTTCAGTCTCAAAGAGGGGTGTCTTTAACCTGCTGGTCTTAGCTTCCTAAGTGGCAATTTAAAGAGCTAGGCTATTGACAACATGAGAAGAGTTGCTAAAAATAAAACAAAGCTCATCAAGGGGAATATTGCCTAGAGTTCAAAGAGCGACTCTGAATTCCACTCACTGAGTAGAGGGACCACTTCCATTTTCTATTCTTCATAGCTGGTGCTGAGGTTAAATAGCCACAGTCAGCCAGTGCATACCATCAAGTTTTAACCGAGCTAAACTGTCAGTGAACTACGCCCAAGTTTGTAGAAAAACTTCTTCCTTCGAAGAGATAGCTGCCACATTTTCATGTAAAGCCAATTTATAACACTGGTACCATTTCCACTTGACCAAGAAGTTTTACTCTGCTCTTCCTATGTCATTATTGAGTTTGAGTTCAGCCACCCAAAATAAGAATGTCAAGCTGGAGTAACAAGGCCTCCGTTGTTTAGATGTCCAGATGTTAGATGTCCAGAAAACCCCAGAAACAAACCAGTTACAAAACCTATTAAGACTACCTAGTAGCCCTGTCAGGGAAGTGGCCCCAAGGGGAACCTCCAGATGGAGGGTGCCTCCTTTTGCCTGAGGCCCCAGTTGGTGAAATCATCAGTTACAAAGACGTTCGGCACAATAGGGTCATTAGGGCTTTGGGTCTCAAGAGTGGAACGCGTGCCATAGCTTGCACAGCACCCCACATGGCTTCTTGCACTGGAGCTATTCTCAAAAGATGTTGAGATGCAGGTTAGTTGATGTAAAAGACCAGATAGAAGGCCCAGATGAGGCCTATGCTATCTCTCTCTTCAATACCTGACAAGTGTAATAAGGTACTCAACTTCGTTTTGGATGGTGGAGGTTTAAAGGGAGAGCAGTTTTTCTTGACTCCTGGAGGGATTCAGCATTGTAAATCCACCCACGTGGTCTCAAGAAGCTTTATTTTGTAAGCGTGTCCCTGAGGACTGTTTGTTTGTATCAGGAAGCAAGCCACCACCCCTCAGGTCCCCCCACTATTGGTGGAGGTTTGGTAACACCACAGTCTAGGCTGTGGTGACCAAGACTTCTGATTGACCAATCAATGGGGCACTATTGGAATGAAAACTTTGGGTAGAGCTACTCGTACTAAATCCAGACTGACTCCCTGGTAGAAAAAGACAGTGAGTGACTTACTGGTAGCAAAAAGCAGTGCATCTTGGGGAACACCTTGTCATAAATGGGGTTAGGGAGTAATTTATATGTCACACTGCTAATTCTCTACCTGTGGGTCTTCCTGAATTAAAGAGTCCCCTCTGGAATATATGGAGCAGCAAAACATGTAACACATTGATTCCTGTGCGTTCAGATGTAGAAGCAAAAGCAATAGTGTATTAGAGTTTTAAAAGGTCACACCCACAAGGCCAGCTTAGCTTCCCTTCCCCCCTGTAAAGTCACCCCACACTCCATTAGCAGAATCCAGGTGGATTTTATTTCCAAGCGTCTAGTAGGACAGTAACTTGCTTGCCTGTCTCAAATTGAGTTAATGCAGTTTGAGCCCCTTGCTTCCCCAATCTTTGGGTCAGTTTCTTATTATCTAGTAGGTTATCTTCATCCACACTGTTAACCCAATCTAGAACACTAAGTGCCTAAATAATTGTTAATGCCTAATCTGTGGTTTCCAGTGTGTTATGATTTGAATTCCAAATTTGTATGCTGAAGCCCTAACCTCCAGGACCTCTGAATGTGACCTTATTTGAAGACAGGGTATTTATGGAGATAATCAAGTTAAAATCAGCTTATCAGGGGAGGATCTAATTTAATGGGACTGGTATTCTTATAAAAAGGGGAAATGGCTGGGTGCGGTGGCTCAAGCCTGTAATCCCAGCACTTTGGGAGGCCGCGACCAGCGGATCACGAGGTCAGGAGATCGAGACCATCCTGGCTAACACGGTGAAACCACATCTCTACTAAAAAAAAATACAAAAAACTAGCCGGGTGAGGTGGCAGGCGCCTGTAGTCCCAGCCACTTGGTAGGCTGAGGCAGGAGAATGGCGTAAACCCGGGAGGCGGAGCTTGCAGTAAGCTGAGATCCGGCCACTGCACTCCAGCCTGGGCGACAGAGCGAGACTCCGTCTCAAAAAAAAAACAAAAATAAAATAAAATAAAATAAAAGAGGAAATGTAGACACAGAGGCAAACACACATACAGGGACAATGATATAAAGAGACAGGGAGAAGGCAGAGGACTCTAAACCAAGGAGAGAGGCATGGAATGAATCCTTCTCTCACAGAACTTAGAAGGAACAACCCTGCCAAAACGTTGATTCTTGGACTTCTTCTAGTCCCCACAACCATGAAATAATACATTGTTGTTGTTGAAGCCACACAGTTTGTGGCACCTTGTTACAGCAGTCTTTGCAAAATAATACACGATGGGAGTTTGACTTTCTCCAAGAAAATCTCCCCCAAAGGCCAATGCTCCCTTATGGTAGCCTAGATTCACTGCAAACAAACAAACAAACAAACAAACAAACAAACAAAAAACCTGAGACATTTTGTTATTATCCCTAAATAAATCCAAGATTGAAATAATAGACTGCAGGTGGGAAATAAGCATTAAGAAATATTTTTCTTTAACAACCTTTTCACACCTTGGCCCTCTCATAGCCCAAGGGAACGAGCCAAACTTCTAACAATCAATGAACAGTCCTTCCTCCCAAGGAAGATGCAGCCACAGCCAGAGCAGCCATTGCTGAACCTATTTTTCAGGATTCGAGTACCTGTCCTGCACTCACTTTCCCATTTCTGATTAATAGTCAGTGAGGTCACTTATTGCCTAGTTAGCACTACATTATTTTGTTCCATGTTTTCTACTGTTTCCGTGGACTTCCCTCAAATTCCATTAATTGATTCCCAAGGCCTTCATGTTTCCCATTCCAGAAAGCCATGTCTGTAAGGATCCCATCCTCACCCTTTACATACTTCAGACTCCTACTTTCTCTGATTGTTTGGTAGACTTATCACCACTTTCTGAACAGATCTCTTTTTCCTCTTCAGTTTTTTAAGCATCTAGCATCCACTTGGATTTGCTTTGACTGGTACTTACAAGCGTGTGTTTTGCTTTGGTCGTGACTTTGATGAACTGTTTGATGTGTAAGTACAGTCTTCCTGTACATAATTGTGCCCTCGACTATGGTTTGTAACTCCTTACTGCATCATAGCCTTACTTGGTCTCTTGATTATACAGTTATGGCAATTATATCCTTTTGTAATTAAAATCTTTGGTTGACTATACTAGTCTCATTTTAATGATTCTTTCTAAAACAAAGGGATAATAAATAATCACTCTGATACTAATAATGTTAATCACTTCTATATATTATTCTTAAGTTTTCTTCAAGATCAGATACTATGACATGGGTTATAGATAATTTCCATCATCTTTCTTCTCCTTGCCCCATGAAGATCTATGATAAGCAGTATTTTATAATGTGTGTGTGTATTTGTGTGTATATTTATATGCATATGTTTTAATTGCATAGCTATTGTTTGGTCTAACATGTTGTAGCCAGTAGCAGATTTTATCTGTCAGGGGATGATGTTGGATAGATGATTATGTTTATTAAAAGATACTAACAGTCACAGTCATGAGCTTTTTCTTAAAGAGTTTCATGCTTTATATTAATTACAATTTTTATTTTGAAATAATTGCAGATTCACATACAGTTGTGTACCCTTTGCTCGATTTCACCCAATGGTAACATTTCTCTAAGATATAATACAATATTATACCTAGGATCTTGGTGTTGATACAGTCAAGGTACAGAACAGTTTTATCACCACAAAAATCCCTCAAGCTGCTCTTAATGTTTACATCCATCTCTTTTCTGCCATGCTCATGCCCTGGCAACCACTAATCTCTTCTTTTCTATATTTTTGTCCCTTCAAGAATGTTATGTAAAAGGAATCATACAGTATGTAGCCTTGTAGATTTGGCTTTTTTTTTTTTTTTAAACTCAGAGTAATTCTGGAAATTCGCCCAAATTGTTACACGTATCAATAGTTTGTTCCTTTTTATTGCTGAGTAATAATCCGTGGTTGGATATGGTGGTTTGCTTAACCATTCAGTCTTTGAAGAATATCTGAGTTATTTCCAGTTTTATGGCTACTGTGAATAAAGTTACTGTGAAGATTCATGTACAGATTTACATTAAAATACACCTGGGGTTTTGTCTTTATTCAGGTATGGTAAGCCCAAAAAATCAGGAGACATTGACATTAGAAAGTTTATTATTCAAAGTTCCCAAGAGGAGGGGAGAGTGTCATTCCTTGCGGGACCATAGTATATAACAACGAGGTCAGCTGCAGGCAGAGAGAGAGCAAGGGAAACTTCAGGAAAGCTTTTACTATAGTTTTCTTGGAAGAAATGGACCATTTGCTCTAAAGCAAATGGGCTAAGCAAGTTTAGAGTTGGCCAATCTGAATAATTTTAGTATGCTTCAGGGTGTTGAAGCTGGCTGATGCTTGGCCTTGGGGTGATTAGGGCAGGGGAATAGTGTCTTTACAAGAGTAAGAACCTCTGAAAGAACAGGCAGGTCAGGGGTGTGAATTTTGGATTGGTTTGTTTACATATTGACATGGTTTGGCTCTGTGTTCCCACCCAAATCTCATCTCAAATTTTAATGCCCACAAGTTGAGGGTGGGTCTGAGTGGGAGGTGATTGGATCATGGGGGCGATTTCTTCCATGCTATTCTTGTGATAGTGAGTGAATTCTCACGAGATCTGATGGTTTTCAAGTGTGGTACTTGCGTTGTTCACTTTCCCTCTCCTTCCACTGTGTAAGAAGTGCCTTGCTTCCTTTTCACCTTCCACCATGATGGTAAATTTCCTGAGGCCTCCCCAGCCATGCAGAACTGTGAGTCAAACCTCTTTCCTTTGTAAATTACCCAGTCTCAGGCATTCTTTATAGCAGCGTGAAAATGGGCAGATACAGATAATAACAGTGTGAAAATGGACTAACACACATATGAAAGGCACACTCTAATGAGAATCAAAAATCCCTCTGCTAACTCTAGGAAATCCAACTGCTAAACCTGGGGCAGTCTCTCCCTATCAACAAGGCCTTAGATGTCAAAACATCAGATACAGAAACATGAAAACATGGATAATACAAGTATTTTGTGTGAACTTAAGTTTCCATTTCTCTGGGATAAATGCCCAGGAGTGCAATTTCTGGATCATATGGTAATTGCATGTTTAGTTTTATAGGAAAATGCCAAAAAGTTTCCCAGAGTGGTTGAACAATTTTCCATTACCACCAGGAATATCTAGGTGATTCCTTTCTCCAATCCTTTAGATTTATAAAGTGTATGGGAGGGAATAAAGGCGTCATTTGGATTATTAACACTTCTGCCTTTAGGTAAACCATGACAACGATTTTTTATTTCGTGAGTAAAATCTGTAGTACACTGAAGTGGGAACTGTGAAAGATCCAAAGGTGAACAGGTAGATAATTTTGCTCAAGGAGCCTTCAGTCCCTCGGTGGAAGCAGGCCTGTAAATGTTGAACAACAAAGAATAAAAATGGGTGGTACGTGTACATTCAACCCATCTGCAGTGTAGGCACAGTGGAAATGTTAAGTATTTGAAATAATGGATATGTTAATTAGCTTCATTCAATCATGCTAGATTGTATGCATATATCACAGTATCACTTCTTACCTCATAAGTAGATACAATTATAATTTATGAAACTCAATACAATTTAAAAAATAAGTAATGTTTAAGAATTATGCGGGTGCGGCTGGTAAGGCCTGATGTAGGTAGTAATCTCTGAGCGGTCTGTGAAGAATGAATATAATTTAAAAAGTAAAGAAAAAAAGTGCAAAAGGCATTTAACATTCAAAATATTTTGTGTGCTGGGTGCACTAGGGGTATTCTGATGGGATTAGAGCCCTAGCAGAGTGGGGAGATGGATGGAGCAATGAAAGTGAGAAACAGAATTGAAGAAAGATCATGAGGAACCTGGAATGAGCTCTGAAGAAACTAGGCTTGGTTTGATAGCTGATGTGAAGTCACTGAATTTGGAGAAGATGAATACCAATTGGCCTGCATTTTAAGATATTGACAAAGTTCACTGAAAACAGTCAAGATCAAAAGTGAAGAGTATTGAAGGGAAGCTATTGTGATAGTTTAGGTAAAAGATGCTGAGACATTGAGCTCATTGCAGAGTCTTTAAAATGTCATTGTACTGTTTTCTTTAATTAAGTCAAATACAAAAAAAATGAATGTTCCTTGCAAGCACATCAGAAAACGATGTAAAAAATAAACAGAAATCACCCTTGATCACCTTTCTCAGAAATAACCACAGCAAACATTTTGAAATATTTTAATAAAAATGTTTGTAGTCTTTTTAGCTACATTGCCATGTGTGCATGTATGTATTTTAAGCATATATCAGTGATAGCATATATAATGTTTATGTCATATTTATAACATTTTTCATCAACAGTGTATTATAACATCTTTAAGTATATAAATGTATTTATTCACTATCACTTAAATTATTCTCATTGTATGGAAACACTGTAACTAAATCAAGTCCTCCCCACTGCAGGATATTCAAGTGGTTTTGTTTAATTTTGTTAGGCTATTTTACTATTTCTAGCTTTTTATTTACATTTAACACCTTATTTGCAGACTTAGAATAAGAAATAAGATTTTCTATCTGAGGTTCTGTCTCTTGCCCATGCTCATGGAAGATGAAGTTGGGGCTCCGCAGACATCCTGAGATGCACACATTTTATGCTGGCATTGCACATCGAATGGCCTTGCCTCACCCCTCCAGCATTAAAAATGGTATGGCTTACGTTGAATTAGAGACCAATATGCTTATGATTTTCTAGCTGCTGCAATTTCTACTCAAGTTCTTTTATCTCATGTTGGGTTCCCAAAACTAGACTGTGCATCAAATTATCCACAGATCTTTTTACAAATGAAATGCTGAGGACGCAGCATAAAAGATTGTGATTCAGTTGGTTTGGAGTCAGGTCAGGAAACTGTATTTTTCACTCTTCCCTAGGGAATTTGACCATTCAGCTGAGGTGAAAACCATGGTGCTAGACCTTTCTTTCCACCCTTTTACTGATATAACTGTTTCCACTGACTATGAGTTTGCCTATGTGGTGACAGAACAATTTAAGCTAAGATGGGGCTCGGCGATGGCAGCTTGATGTGTTCCTTTCTGGGAAGTTCAATGTTTTCAACCAAAAGGGAGCCAAACTCATGCAAACCAGTTACAGATTGGGGCAGAAATAGTTTTGAGAAAGGGAATTTCTATAAAAAAAGTTTAAATCTGGGACTGGACTTCTAGGGGATATCCTACCAAGTGTGGATCTTTTGCTTTTCCAAAGTATTTCCTGATCTCTCTGATTGGGTGATGAAGACTTTTGACATCCTTACCAAAAAGGAGGAAAATAGGCTGGGTGCAGTGGCTCATGCCTGTAATGCCAGCACTTTGGGAGGCTAAGGTGGGTGGATCATGAGGTCAGGAGATGGAGACCATCCTGGTTAACATGGTGAAAGCCCATCTCTGCTAAAAATACAAAAAATTAGCCAGGTGTGGTGGCGGGTGCCTGTAGTCCCAGCTACTTGGGAGGCTGAGGCAGGAGAATTGCGTGAACCCGGGAGACGGAACTTGCAGTGATCTGGGATTGCGCGGCTGCACTCCATCCTGGCAGACAGAGCAGATTCCATCTGAAAAAAAAAAAAAAAAAATAGACAAAAGGAGGAAAATATGGACATTGGGGTGTACATGACTATCACGTTTCTCAGCCCATATTTTATGCAGGTGGTTGGATACTGTGATTACATGAAAGACAAATGGAAGCATCTCAGAGTAGGGACAAAAGGACACAGAAGAGAGGCTTATGTTGTCGAGGACAAATTTTGTTCACTGGGTTCTTTTCCTTGAAGTGGCCTCTCAAATGCTACCCAAAGGACATTGACCTAAGGATGACATGAGGAAGTCTGCGGAAGTATGGCTTTAGGCCATTAACACAGGCTGAGCCATCACTGCACAGTGGATGGAGCCCCTAGGTGGGTTCCCTCCTCACATGGCTGGCTCTTTCGGTCATGACTGCCAGCTCAAAGTAGACATGGATACTCCTCACTCGTGTCTCTTGTCTATGTCCCCTGTGAGGACTAAGATATTCTGCAGATACTTCTGTAATCGATCTTGCTGCATTGCGGTCCTGTGCTGCCCTGACCTCCAGCTCTGTCTACCTACTTGGATCTCTGAAAGTATAACCTAGGTCTCCTCCCTGTTTCTGGTTTCACTTGCCTGAAACACATCCTCTTCTTGGTGGACCAGAATCAGCTCCAATATTTCTTTAATTCCACCACAGTGACTGAGGTATCCTCCTGTCTACAAAGAGGATAACAGAGTTTGCAGCTCCACCCACACAGTTCTCTATAAACCTCAAGAAATTGCTTGGCACAGGTTAATTTTCCCCATCTCTAGAGAAAAATACTACCATGTTACCAACACTTACTGATACACTGAAAGCATCAGATTAAAATAAAATGGTTAGCTGCACTTTAAAGAATGGAAAGGGATCTGTAGCATCAATATTCATCTTGCAAAATCTGTGTGTCAATAATATGGCATAAAAAACCAAGTTTTTGCAAAAAAGGATATTGTTACAAGAGAGGATCAATATGACCTGCCTGGGAAATCAACACTGTGACTTCTCATCATTTATAATGTATTAGCTAAAAGGTCTAAACCATCTCAATCAGGAGACATGCTTCAAATTTTCTACATGAGGATCTGAAATGATGTAGCGATAGCAACATTTGTTACCTATCATGTGTGAACATTATGCTTAAATCACTCTCATTCGATTCCATGACATCCCTGGAAGGGAACTTGTATCATTCCTTGTTTCACAGATGAAGTATCTCAGACAGAAACTATACGCAAAATCAACACTAATTAGAAGGTATTTCTGCAGGGCCTATGGGTTTTCCCAGCACACCATAGGTTCTCCCTGGTTCACTCGTGTACAAAGCCACAGAATTCTCAAAGCTTGCACCCAGTGTGGCTGCAGTGATACTGCTTCCTTCTAATTCTCCTCTTTTACTTTGTTTTGTGTGAGGGAGACTAGCAGGTACTATTTGATGCGGGTCAATCAACTCCTGTCGACCTGATCATATGGCTGTTGGTGGGGGTTGAAGAGGTAGATTCAGGGTTTAAAATAAGAGGAAAGCAAAGCAGGTAATGAGGGACAAAGGTTTACTTGACAAACATGAGTGCCCAGAAAGAGATTACATTTCTAGAGGAAAATAAAATAAATCTCCATGAAGATGGTTCTATTCTTAGCACTTAACCTGTTATATTTTAGGAGATCAAATACTGTTCAACTAATTCAAACAGAGAGAGATCATCTTAGCAGCATTTTAAAGGTGATATGAAAACAAGTTATAAAAAGAAAAAAATTAAATGTATCTTCATTTCTTATATCCAGAAAGAACCATCTTAATGTTTTGGCATGTACCGAGACAGAGAGAGAGAGAGACATAGAGAGAGAGAGAGGTAGAAATATAGCTAGAAACATTTTATAAAACAGAGGTCATAGATTATATATATATAATATAAATATATATAATACTTTTTTCAGTTATGAGAATTTTCCCTTGTCATTGTCTTTTGAAAAAGTTAAAAAATGACTTGATATTTTATTATATGAGCAACAATTTAATGATTGCCCTATTTGGGGTCATTTAAATTTTTCAAACCTGTTTTTTTTCCTTTGCCATTATGAGCACCTCAGTGAACATCTTTGAAAATGTTTCCTCATCCACGTCTTGAATCACCCATATCTCGAGGCAATGGAATTGTAGACATATAATTATGGCTTTAAAAATGGCTCTTAATGTATGTTATCAAATTGTTTTCCAAGAATTTGGTGCTATAAATACTTCTACCAGCAATGTTTAAGAATTACTGTCTTATACATTTTTATTTTAAAAAGTTGACAAGTGTGAAAACTGTTACATAATAGTTTAACATTTTATTTTTTCAATTACTCAGATTGAACATAGCCCACATGTTTATTAGCAATGAATGATGTTTTTTTAGTAAATTATCTGTTCATGTCTAGAGTTAGTTTTTTGATAGATTTTCTTCCCATTGACACCTTGTATGTCAATGTTTTTCCAATTTGTAATTTATCTTTTAATTATATTTAATAAAAGTTTCAGGTATTTTAAAGAGCTAGATTTACAATAAATGTAACCAAGAAAACTACATGAATTTTGACTTGCTATTGGATGGTGGAGAATTTTCTAAGCACAAAATAATAAAATAAATAATGAAGAGAAATATTAAATTGAACTGCAACCAAATGTAAACCATTTGGTTTTCAAAACAATATCAAAATATAGTATATGATAAGCAACAATTATAGAACTGAACATAAAGTAAAATTACCATTTTTGAAAAACAAACATCTAATATCAATTTTAAAAAAATTAGTTATACCAGTTTATATTCCCACTTCCCAGGAAACAATTGTAATCATGAGTTAATTACATTTTCAAGAGAGTTCATAGCAGCATAATTTGCAATAGTTAAAAACTAGCAAAAAAAAAAACTGTTTAAATATCCACCCAACAAGAGAATGGATTCATTGTTCATTTTCATACCTGGGACGCTTTAGAGAAGTGAAAATAAATGAGTTAGAGCATCACACACCATCAGGTATGAATTCCATAAATAGAAGAAAGCAAGATATACAGAATACATATAGTGTGATTCTGTTTATATAAGGTTCATGCACAACTAAACGGTAAATTGCTGGGGACACATATATATGTCATAAAACTCTAAGGAAAAGTCAAGGAATGAGAAACACAAAACACTATTGTTTAGATTACTGCTGCTCAACTCTGGCTGCACATTAGAAGTAACCAGGGAGCTTTTAAAAAATATTGATGCACAAGACCCAGCCCAGAAGAATTAAATTGGAATCACCTTACTCAGTGGCTTAGTTAAGACTTATAGTAAACAAATACTGCATCATTAAGGAAATTAAGGTCATCCTTTCTCAGTACCTCAAGATCTTTGCTTCAGCATTATATCCTCTCTCCTACGGCATCAATTTCTTCCTCACTATTGGGTTACTCCCTTTGCTGTATGCACATGCATGTCTAATATCGGCCATCCTAAAAGAAACAATAAAACAAAGAAATAAAACAGTCTCTCAACAGTATGTCTTCCATATACCATCTACCAACTTATCTTTTTCTCTGATTTTAAAGCCATACTCCTGGGAACAATTGTCTACACCTCTTCTTTCTTATTGGTTATGTTTATGTCCTTCAGCTCACTTTACTGAGGCTTGCATCTCCAGTATTGCTACAAAACAGTTTTCTTTTAGATCAGCAACCATGACCTCTGTCCTACCAGACCCTACAGTCAATTATTGGACTTCATCATGTTTTACCTCTTGGCAGCATTTAACACAGTTGGTCACATCCTTTCTGCTTTTCCTAGCTCATTGTCATTCCTTATGTTGAATTTCTTCTTTTCCTGACCTCAAAATATTGGCTTAAGGCCACAGCTTGGCCCTTGGCCCTGTTCTTTAACTATCTTCTTTCCTCAGATGAGCTCATTCTGTCCCATGCCTTTAAATGTCATCTATAAGCTATTGGCTACTAATTGTTTTTCTTCAACTCTAATATCTTTCCTGAACTTGGGCATAAATATCCAACTATATACCCATATAAACTAGTAATTGATTTCAACGCCAAACTAATTCCTACCTTTTACTCAGTTGCTTAGGACAAACAACAATGACATCTAGTTTGTCAGCAATTCTTTTTAGGATGACCTTCAAATTATAGAATGAATGGATCACTTCCACTGTATCCACTGCTACTATGTTAATGTAAGACATGCCTGAACTAATGCAACAGCCTCCTACCTGTTCTTTCTGCGTCCACTCTTCATCCCCCTACAGCTTTCCCAGAGCATCGTGATCCTCTCAAAGTACAAATCAGATTATATGTCTTTCCTGTTAAAAACTCTCCACTAGTGTCTCATGGCTGAGTTCCTCACTATGGCCTAGGAGGTATACAAGAGGTGGCCGTTTTCCAGATTTCTTACCACTCTCTTCTTGGTTGTGGGACTTTGCACCCACTATTCTTCCACCCTGTGGAAATGCCTGGCCTCTTCAGTCTCAGTGTCTGGGCACCAGCTCTTCTCTTTGCCAAGAATGCAGAACTGACCCCTTCCTGTGAGTAATTCAGGTTCTCAGCTCAAATGTCACCTTCTCTACAGAGAGCCTTCCCTCATCATTCAGCTCATAAAGTGTTGTCCAAGCACACTCAACCTCTAGCACATTCACCCATTTTCTATTGCTGCTAAAATATCAATCACCATATAAAGTTATTTGTGTGTAACTGTAGTCTCTCTCTCCCTAGCCTCATTAGAATAGCAGCTCCAAAAAAGTAGGGAGTTTGTCTTCATTACAGCTGAATACTTAATATTTAGAGCAGTGTCTGACAATCAGCTGGGTCATGATAAATGTTTGAAATGAATAAATAAATAATAACTCAACCCAAACTTTCTACTCCTCAATGTACTCTTTGTGTGTCTGTGTTTTATGCTTACGTTGGCTGTGTTTTTTTTTTTTTTCAACTTTCTTTGCAAACCTTCTTGAGTATTACATAAAATGAGAAAGTCACAGTTCATTTCCTGAATATTAAACATTTTATTTGCTTCAATATTATTCTTTCATAGAAAAAGCATAACCGAGAAAACATTCATGAAACAGCTTCTCCCATCTATGAAACCACACCTCTCAACTCGAAGTACACCTGCTTATAGATTTCCCTTCTTTTGGTTTTTACCACAATCCCCCATCTGGGTATTTCTTGGCCTGCTGTGATTCCCAAATGTTTACCATTCACTTGTCACCTTTACCATCCTCACATTTTCTTACTTTTGCAGGACTTCTTTTTCCCTTCAGCAACCTTTGTGACTTTTTTATGCTTTGTATAAACATGCATTATTTTAGCCTCTTTACAATCTGATAACAGGGCATAGCATCAGAATTTTTCTTTCTCTCTTATCTGACTTTCTAGCCTTTCACAGGATGGACTCATCTTTTGAAAGAAAGCTTAGGTGGTTAACACTGAAAATTTGAACCAGATATCTTGGAGACATAAGATATTTCAATAGATGTAATTCTGGGCTTAGTCAAGATATTAACTAACGGGACTATTCCTATTTGTTATCTTACGTATTACATAATCATCACCATGTAACATTACACTGGTTATGCATTATACATGTGCAGTACTTTGGGTGAACATTTCACTTGGCTATGACTTGAGGAAAACACAGTGTTATTTTAAAGTATAAATGTTCCTAACTTAAATGTTCCTGAAGTGAATTAAATGGCAATTTTGTGCTATTCTTAAGAGAAAGGATTTACACCTACATTGTAAATTATAAAGCAAGCTGCAGTGTTCTTAGCACCCACTTCATGCTGTTTCTGTTAAGAATTCCCAGAAGGGCTGCTTAGAATATACTAGCGATTAAGTGAGTTACAGTACATTCTAAAAGATTTTATAATACCACGGAGAAATAAAAATAAATGCAAAAATATATTTAAATTATAAAAAATGCTTTTGGGAAAATTAAAGTTATGATTTATTTGATAGTTCTTTTCTCATATTAACGTAGGATTTCTGCCCCCACTCCCTATTAAGAATGTTTCAAGAGGCAACATTTAATGGTGCAAACTCTCTTTTTCTGGGCAACTAAATATAAAATATCAAAAGACCGAATGTCACCCTTGACTCAAGTATTTGTGATGTTTACAAAATAATTAGACTGTCATTAAGCTGAAATATTGTTGAATTACCATGCAAATAAAAATATTACTGCAACAAAGTACAGAATAAGAAATATATCATCCTTAATTCTTTTGTTTTTCTAATAGACATGAGAAAGAGTAAAGTTTCTTCCTTATTATAGAAGCACAGAAAAAAGTCGTTTCTTTGAAATCATTCTCTATCTCTCCCAGATTGCCGACTTTTATCCAAATGTTGAAGTCCAGATCAGCTTTTAAGGCTATGAGTGAGGACGTTTAAGACATATTGCCTACTGCAATTGATGCTTTCCTACATTTATCCTTTGGAAACTCTTTCCTTGTCCCTCTATCTCTTCCCCACTTGCACCTGGTTTCAAACAGCGTTTTTGTTTCCCTGTTTTTGGTATTCATTACAATGTGTCTTTATTCTCTGTTATTTAATAGAATTCAAGGCAGGGACCTTATTTTATTTATCTTGGTGTTACATGCGCCACGAAAGTATTTTCTTGTAACAGGTGCTTTGTGAAAGTTTGAATTGAATTGCATTGATTTGACCAACATTAACTATCAATAAAATATGTCACAGCACTCAAAGTAGTTCTATAGCTCATGACTATAGAGTTTTAGCAACAAATCAAGAATTAATAATTACATAATGTTTTTTATGCTGAAGGTACTAACACCTGTGGAAAAGCAAAGATATTTAATAAATTATGAAATCTGTAGTTATCATGGGGAAAAGTTGAAGGTATATTCGACTTTATACAAAACAATAAATAGCAGAACACACTTTTTAAAATCAAAACCACTAGGATTTGCCTTATGGTGGTATGTGCCTATAGTCCCAGCTACTTGAGATGTTGAAGTGGGAGAACTGTTTGAGCCCAGAAGCTTAAGACCAGTCTAAGAAAGATAGTAACAACCCTTCTCTAACAAACAACCAAACAAAAAACCACCACAAAACAAAATCAGTAGGAATTAAGAGGAGGTTATGGGCACTCTCCAGCATTCTATCTAGATAGGATTATTATCCACTATTGAAATTTTAAGTAAAAATCCATTTTAAAAATCATACAACTATAATACATGTCTAGAAAATATAAATAATTTAGAATACAGTAATTTCTCACTTAACATAGTTGATAGGTTCTTGGTAACTGCAACTTTAAGTAAACCTACACATAATGAAACCAATTTTACCATAGGCTAATTGATATAAATAAGAGTTTAGTTTCTATGGCATATTTCTGGTCACAAAAACATTACGAATCTTCTAAAGAATGATTAGTAAAAGTATTTTGTATTTTTACTTTAAGTATTAAACATTGAAATAAATGTTCACTCTACGTACATTTAAGACAGGTTAAAACAAACACAAGCAAGACCATTATTTACTCAATTATTCCAGTTCAAGGTCACAGGTGACTGGAGCTTATCCCTACAGCTCGGCACAAGGTGGAGCCAACCTTGGCTAGGATACCATTACAGAGTGCACTCACGCCTGCACCCACACTCACTCCGATTGGGGCAATTTAGACACGCCAATTCACCTAACATACCTTTGAGATATGGGAGGAAACCAGTTCCTGGAGAAAACCCATACAAATGTGGGGAGAACGTGCAAATGCCACACAGACAGCAGGCCCTGTGGAAATAATTTTTTTAAATTTTTTCTCTCAACGTTATAAAGAAAAAACATTATTTGACATCCTGCTGTATATTTTACATAAAGATAATGATGTTTGAACATTTTACTACAGATAATTTAAAAGACTCAAGTAGAGTGAATATGTATCTGTCATCCAGCTTAAACAATTACCAGTCATGGCCAATATTGTTCCATTTATGTGATTATTGACTTCACCCCTTCTCATACTTTGAATTATTTTGAGACAAATTGCAGATATCATATCATTTTAACCATACATATTTGAGGGGGTTCTTTAAAACGTCTAAAAAATTTAAAATAATGGATTACAAAGTCCAAATTCTCAAAGTGATGCATAATTCATTTTTTAATGTTTATTTGATTGAATCAAGATCCCCTTGAGGTTTTGGCATTAAGTATCTCTTTTATTCTTTCTCTCTCTATTTTTAACATTACATTTATGCAAAAAACAGCAAGAAAGGACCACAGAATATTTTGGGTTTCCAGTACCAGAGGAAGAGGTCATAGCAAGAGAAAAGGAAAGAAAGCAGGAAATGGGCAGAGATTCAGAAACTATGCGTACTGACCCATTCTCTGGAGACCTCTCAGTTCCTGGAGCTGTCTTTGGGAGTCTAACTGTCCTTTTTCTAGGTTTCTTCAGGGCCTGCTCCACTAGCTCCCTGGGCCCAGGAACCTGGACTGGATTAGATTATCTCTGGGCAGTTTTTCCGTTTTCTCCAGCCATTTCTAAGGAAATACTACAGCACCTTTTCTTCCCCTCTTCCGAGCTAGTTCTCGGTGCTGTTTCTTGACACCTCCTGTGTTCTTTGGCTTAAACTGCTTAGTGCGAGCAGATGTATGAAAGCAGCACTGGTGTTTCCAGGTGGAGTAGGTTGGGAATTTGCATCTTCTGAAACCTCCCATCTCCTCATGTCCCCCAGGCTGGAGTGCAGTGGCCGGATCTCAGCTCACTGCAAGCTCCACTTCCCGGGTTCTTGCCATTCTCCTGCCTCAGCCTCCCCAGTAGCTGGGACTACAGGTGCCTGCCACCACACCCGGCTAATTTTTTGTATTTTTTAGTAGAGACAGGGTTTCACCATGTTAGCCAGGATGATCTCGATCTCCCAACCTTGTGCTCCGCCCGCCTCAGCCTCCCAAAGTGCTGGGGATTTACAGGCGTGAGCCACCACGCCCGACCCTCCTCATATATATTTTAAGTATGTAGGTTCATCTTGTTTTTCCTTCATGCTGTTCATTTCTTGAATCAACCAGGATGTTTGTTTTGTAGTTTTCCTCAATCAAGTGATTTTTTCACTATGTTTCCATGGTATTGTGCAATATGTTCTTGTATTCTCTATCCTATGAATTGGGTAGTAGCTGTAGAATCTTCACCAGGTTCAGATTTGAGATATTGGTAAGAATATTTCTTAGGAGATATTGTGTACTGCCAGTAGGAGACACATCACAGGTGGTTCTCATTTTTTTGTTGTGTGATCTCAGTTGCCATTAGTATTCATAGACTACAGTCAGTATTTCATTAGGCTCCCACTTGTAATCCCAGCACTTTGAGAGGCCGATGTGGGTGGATCACCTGAGGTCAGGAGTTCAAGACCAGCCTGACCAACATGGTGAAATCCCGTCCTTACTAAAAATACAAAAGTTATCTGGGTGTGGTGGTGGGCACCTGTAATCCCAGCTACTTGGGAGCCTGAGGCAGGAGAACAGCTAGAACCCAGGAGGTGGAGGTTGCAGTGAGCCGAGATCGTGCCAATGCACTCCAGCCTGAGTGACAGAGGGAGATTCCGCCTTAAAAGAAAAAGAAAAGAAAAAGAAAAGAAAAAAAGAAAAAAATTAATATTCTAATTCTATTTGTCTGTCTTTGCTTATCAGTTGAAATAATTTTCTAAAGAAAAACTTCCCTTGTCTACTATTTGGTTATAGGAAAGGCAGAAAGTCTATTTAAAATTTTCCATATATTTCCTGGTTATGAAAATGATAATGTAGTCCCACAGTATCTGCCAAAGATGACTGATGAATTATTTTCTTTGTCTCATTCATGAACTCATAGATTTAGGTATAGTTGATGTTCATCAATGCATCACATAATTATTATTCTACTAATACTCCAATATCCCATCTTTGGCAAGTAGAAAATTCTTCAGTTGGTTGATGAATATTTTTGAAATGATCGTGGTAGACTTTTTCCTTTCTCCTATAACACGATGTTTCAGGGACCAGCCATTTCTTAAAAAGAAGCAGCCATTTCTTAAAAAACAAAAACAAAAATAAAAAGTCAAAGTATTTGGCTGCTGTATTTACCATTGTATCCCCAGTAGCCAGTTCCTATAAAGTAGTTGGTATCAACAGAAATTACTTGAATAATGTATATTTAAAAGGTAAAATTAATGTGAAAAACAAAAAAATTAAAAATTAATTCAGTGTTTTGCTTTCTTTCAAGGTTTGATAATAAGGAGATTTACCCTCTTACGTGAAATGCCTAAAGCAAAAGCAAAAACAACAAAAAAATGATAATATATGTAAAACAATGATTCACAAGACATTGGACAATAGGTAATGAAGCTCATTGATCCCTGAGAGATGGGAAAGAAACTAGGCGAGCCCTATGACTGCCCAGCTTACTGGGCACCGTACAGGGCGGGGAACCCAGGATGAATGTGACAATCTATGTTTAGAGCTTGAGTAAAGGTGGTTAAACTTCGCAGAGAAGAACATCAGAGAGGAGGCAACTTCAAAGAGGAAGAAGTCTGAGATCTGTAGATGAGTCCTTTTGAATATTGAGAACTGATGAACACAGTTATGGGGAAGAAATGACCCAATACTGGGGATAGGACCTCTGCAAAGATCAAAGGGGAGAATCTCATAAACCTGCCCAGTGCTGACATCAGTGCCATTCTGAGTGGAAATCTTCTTTATTCATGCAGAGGTGGTTTGACTGCTAAAAAAGGTTTTGCTACAGTAATGGGAAAAATTAATTCTAAAATAAATGTTGGTCAGCTTCAACCTAATAAACTTAAATGTAAGATCTGAAATGATCAAATTGCTGTCCCAAACAAAGCTGAAAAATGTTTTCATGAAAGCAAAGATTTTGAACATATAGCAAAGTAAAATTCACAATGCATGGAATCCAATAAAAAATTTACTAAGCATGCAAAAATCATAAAAAACATGACCGATGATGAAAATAAAAATTAACACACATTGACACAGTTGAAGCAAATTGTAGACAAAGACATTAAAAGAATATTGTAATTGAATTCGAGATGTTCAAGAAGCAAGAGAAAAGACTAAATATGCTAAGGAGAAAAATTAAAGATAAAAAATATAGATTTAAATTAAATTTTTGGAGATGAAAATAATAATATCTGAGATGAAGACCACACTAATGGAATTAGTCGCAATTTATACATTGGGAACATAAATGCAAGACGATAGGAACCACTGAAAATAAAACACATTAAAAGAGGAACAAACAATAAGCAGAACATCCTGTAAATCATTGAGGGATAGGAAAATTTAAACAGCCTAATATATATGTAATTGGATCTCTGAAAGGGGGAATGCAGAAAAACATATTTGAAAAAATAATGGCTAAGATATTTTTAAAGTTGATAAAACTATAAACTTGCAGATCCATTAAGAAACCAATCCCATGAACACAAAACCTGGAGAAAATTACACCAAGAGCTATCATAATCAAATTGATTAAAAACAGTGATAAAAAAAATTGAAAGCAACCAGAGAAAATACGTTACATTTTGAAGAACCAAAGATAATGGAGACAAATTTCTTGTCAAAAACGGTGCAACCTAAAAGACTGTCAAGCCACATCTTTGAAATACAGAAAGAAAAGAACTGAGAACTTAGAACTATTTACCAAGCAAAAAATTTTTTCCCAAAAGGAAGGCCCTGTACTTTTTTAGACATACAAAAGCTGAAAGAATTTATTATAGCACATTTGCACTGTAAGAAATGTTAAAGGAAGTTCATGAAGTAAAAGAAAAAAAGTCATAGCAGATGGAAATCTGGATGTACAAAGAATGAATAGCATAAAATAGTAAAAGATAATTAACATTTAAGCACAAAATAGTGATGTACTGTGGGTTTTATAACACTTGTGTAAGTAATATGTAGATAGCAATAATACAAAGGCTGGGAGGAGAGAAATCAAAGTATACTACTTAAGGCTCTTATCCTATGTGTGAAGCAGTAAAATATCATTTAAGGGTAGATTGTTATGTTAAGCATGTATTCTGTAAACTCTAAGGCAATGAGTCAAATATCAATAGTTACAGTAATAAATAAATGAAGGAATAAAATGGAATTATAAAAATCCAAAAGAAGGTAGTAAAAGAGGGGAAATAAGCCAATAACAGAAAGGACAAATAGAGGGATAGTAAACTTAAGCCTACCTTATCACAAATCTTATGAAATATAAATGGTCGCAATATCCAATTACTAGATTATCATATTGGATTAAGAAAAGCATAACTCAACCAAATGCTACACAAACTCCCACTTTAGATATAAAGAACCAAATCAGCTGAAAGTAAAAGGATGAAAAATGATATATCATGGTAAGACTAATGAAAAGAAGGCTGGAGTGGCTATAAGGTAGATTTCAAAAGAATTTTCAAAGTCAGAGAGAGTGATTTCAAAATAATAAAGAAGTCAACGATCAAGAGTGCATAGCAATTTTAAACATTCATGCACTTAATAAAAATGCATCACAATACATGAAGCAAACACACACAAAAACCCCAAACAACAAAAACAACTGCAAGAAAAGGATACAAATCCACAATTACAGCCAGAGATTTCAATAACCTTTTCTCAATAATTAATAGAACTCATAGAAAAAAATCACAGCACTATCAATCAATTCAAATGAAAACTTGCAAAACATTATCAACAAATTTGACTTAACTCATATTATAGAACATTCTACTTGACAACAGCAGTAAACACATTTTTTATTTTATTTATTTATTTATTTTACTTATGTTTTAAATTTTACTTTAAGTTCCAGGATACATATACAGAACGTGCAGGTTTGTTACATAGGTATACGTGTGCCATGGTGATTTGCTGCACCTATTGACTCATCCTATAAGTTCCCTCCCCTCACTCCCCACCTCCCAACAGGCTCTGGTGTGTGTTGTCCCCCTCCCTATATCCACGAAACACATTTTTTTCCAAGTGTATATGAATATTTGCCAAAGTAGGTCATATTCTGAGTCATTTAAAAAAGTGTCGATAAGTTAAAAAGTAGCAAGTCATACAAAGTGTATTTTATGACCACACTTAAATAAAACAAAGATATCTGAAAAACTCATAAATATTGGAAACTAAATAATATACTTTTACATCACCCTTGAGTATAAAAGAAATGAAACAGCACATTAGAAAATATTTAGACCTAAATAAAAAGAGAAAAACAATATATCAACATTTGTGGAATATGGCTAAAATAGTATTTAGAGATAATTTTTTTAGCATTACACACCCATATTACACAAGAAAAAAATTTCTCAGTTTCTATCTTAAGAATCCAGAGAAAATGGAACAGATAAAACTTAAAGTAAGTAAAAGAAATAAACATAAAAATCAGGAGGTGGAAATGAATAAAACAGAAAACAAGCACAATAAAGAAAAATAATTAAACACAAAATCTGACTTTTAAGGAAGTAAATAAAATTGATAAACCACTAGCCAGACTGATCAGGAACAAAAAAAATAGAAAACATAGATAAAAGAAGGGACTAATATCAGAAATGAGAGTGGTGTTGTCACTCTAGACTATATAGATATCAAAAGAAAAATAAAAGGATAGTATGAAAAACTTCAGGACAATAAATTTGACTGCCTAGTTGAAATGAATAAATTCCTTGAGAGTTGCAAATGACCAAACCTCTCTGATATAAATAATTTGAATAGATTTGTCCATTAAATAAATATATTTCTGGTTAAAAATTATCCCATGTTTAGGTTGCTCCATTGAGGATGTCTACCAAATATTTTAGGAAGAGCCAATATCAATTTATATGACTTTTTCCATAAATTGAAAAAGACAGAATGTTTCCCAACTCATTTTATAAGGCTAGCATTACTTTTATTCGAGACAAAGGACATCAGAACATTAAAGTACAGACCAATATTCCTCATGAAATTTGACAAAAAAAATCTTAACAAATTTTTAGTAATTCAGATCCATCTGTATGTAAAAACGATAATACATCATGATCAGATGAACCCCATCTCAGGAAAACTAAATTGGTTTAATATTTGAAACTTAATTAATGTAATTAACTATATTAATGGACTACCAAAGAGGGGAAACCCATACAATTACCTTAATAGACACAGAAACTGTTTTTGAAAGAATCCAACATGCAATCCTCATGCAAATTCTTAGCAGACTTGAAATAGAAAGGAACCTCTTCAATCTGATAAAGTGAAAAACTAAATACTTTTGCCAAGGATCTGAAACAAGTCAAGGGTATTTATTCACTCTCAACAGTTCCATTCAACATTTTCTTAGCCCATGGAATAGGGATGTACAATTTAGATTGGAAAGGAAGAAGTGAACCTGTATTCAGTTGCAGATCACATAATGGCCTATGCAGTAAACCTCTCTAAAACTAATGAATGAGTTTAGCAACTTCGCAAGATACCATATCAACATGCGGATCAATATTTCTATAAATTAGTAATGAATAATCAGAAATTCTAATTTTATATTCTATAAATTAGTAATGAATAATCAGAAATTCTAATTTTAAAATCTTTTTAACAGTATCAGAACTATGAAATGGTTAGTGATAAATCCAGCAGTTACGCAAGACCCCCACAGAACATTTCTGAGTTACCATTTGGTAGACATTCCCACCAGCAGTTTGTCAGTTTCTTAATCAGTTAAAAGTATACCTTCCACGGGAGCTACCATTTCACATTCATTTTTTGTAGAAAAATGTAGGCATATGTCCATACAGACTTCAGTATTAATGTTCAAGCAACTTTATTTGTAACAGACAAAAACTGGAAACAGCCTAAAGTTCAACAGGCAAAGGAATAAACACACTGGTGTGTTCATAAAATGGACACAAATCAACAGACTATTGATATATGCTGTAGCATCGATAAAGTGCAACATAATTATTCCAAGTAAAAGAAGCCAGGCCAAAAAAGAGTATATCCTATATGATTTCATTTATGTACAATGATGGAAAAAAACAAACTAATTTAAAGTGAAAGATACATATCAAGGTTTCCTGGGGAGTGGTAAGAGGGATAGGAGGAGGAGATTACAAAGGAGCAGGGGAAACTTTTGAGGCTGATGAAAATGTTAATTTTTTTCTTTCCTTTTTTTCCTTTTTGAGACGGAATCTCGCTCTGTCACCCAGTCTGGAGTTCAGTGGCGCGATCTCAGCTCACTGCAAGCTCCTCCTCCTGGGTTCATGCCATTCTCCTGCCTCAGCCTCCTGAGTAGCTAGGACTACAGGTGCCCACCACCACGCCCGGCTAATTTTTTGTATTTTTACCAGAGACGGGGTTTCACCATGTTAGCCAGGATGGTCTCGATCTCCTGACCTTGTGATCCACCCACCTCGGCCTCCCAAAGTTCTGGGATTACAGGCGTGAGCTACCGCGCCTGGCCAATTTTTGTCTTTATTATGAGATGATTTCATGAGTAATATGTATGTCACAATTTATCAAATTATATATTTTTAATATGTGCAGTTTATTGTATAATATCAGGTATACCTCAGTAAAACTGTTAAAATTACCCATAATGTCACCAGTAAGAGATAATTACCACTAACCTAGTAGTACATTCCTCAGTGTGTACAGGAACCATACAAAGATGTTTGATTAACTACTTTTGTCTCTTAACAATGCATCATAAATACCTTTGTAAGTAAAATATGTTAGAGATAATTTTGTCAGTAATTATACAGGGGCTTACAGCATTACTCCTTCTTATCACTTACGAATCCACAACTGAAAAGAGCTCTACACAAATTGTTTATACTATTTTATGTTTTTATTTATTCTCAGCAACAAAGACCAAGAAAGCAACCAAATTATCAATAAGAAAAAAGGAATATGGTTTAGTAAATTATGGTGCATTTACACAATGGAATATTATTAAGCCATTTAACCAGTTAGACATTTATAACAATGTGGGAAAATGTTTCTTTTATAACGCTTAATGTAAAATTTAGGTTAAAACCTACCATTGATGGTTGGAAGTACAAGAGATAACATTTAAAGCAGTCACAAAATGTAAATTAGTATGACACTTGGATACTCTGATACAAATATAGCATATGAGAACAACAATAAAATATTGTAACTTCATTTCCATACTTTGCTGTGTAGGTTCTTACCAAAAATTGTATCTAGCTCTGAACTTCATAATTCTTTAAAAAGCTAGAATATTTGTATTCAGCAACAAAAATAATTCAAAATATAAACATTCAAAATTATCAGAAAATGTTAAAGGTATTAGAATAGTTTAGCCTGCAGAAGCCAGAATCTATATATTATGTGTACATAAAGCAATGTCTTTGGGTACATATTATCTATATTTTATTATTACATATACTTAAATATAAATACATACTACTTAAATATACATATAATATTTTAATTAAAGATAATTACAAATATACTTAATTATATATATACTTAAGTATAATTATTAAAATACTCATTGAATATGTATAGAACCATCATCAAGCTTTTCATATAACCAAATTTTCATTTAACATCGTTAGACATCTTGTTGCTAGTTTGTCCTAGTTGCTGCTGGAGATCTTGATTTGAGATCTGCTGCAGCTCTCTTTTTGTTTTCCTTAAATAAGAATATGTTGGTCCTGGAAAGGACATCAGAGATTATCTATTTCAATACCTGAATTTAATGGTGAGTAAACTGTGGTGAAAATACATCAGAGCTCATGGGGCTAATTATTGGGAAGCATTCAACCCAGATTTACTTACTTCTAATGTAGAGTCACCCTCATTTAAAAAACAAATTATTACATTCTGTTTTATAGCGAACTGTTCACTTTAAGAAGCTACTCTTTTGGTAAGACAATTCTTCTGAAGATAGAAATTTAATTGTCCCAATAAAATGGGGTTGCTGGAGGTCTTGCCCAAATTATTCTATTGGCAATCTTAATAGTTAGCACAACCTTGGTTCTGAAATCCAGAGTCCTGAACTCAGAAGTCCATTGGTTTTCCCTTATCAGTTCTCAGGGCTAATAACTTAACTAAAAAAATTACCGTGTTTTCACTGCATTTACCACCATGCTGAGCACTGGCAGTATCACAGGTGAATAGGATAGAGGTGAATCAGACAAACTCACTCTGGCCTAAAAGTGCACATGGCTGAAATGCACACCAGAGTGAGGACTTAGTGATTAATCAACATAGGGACAATGAGCACATTTTCTCACCTTACTAAATCTGCAAGAGAAGCTAAGGATAACCTGGCAATGCCAGTTTGCGCTAGGGACCCCCAGGCTCTGCCTTTTTCTGTGCTTCTGCAACTGATCAACTTCCTTGTTAGTAAAATATTCTATCTTTAGAAATGTTCATACATTTAATCCAGCCTTAGTCAAACCCTGCAGGCCTAGGAGTCATTCCGTTCCTATGAGGTAACTTTGCATACTTCTGTTCTGCTGTACTTTGATCTCTCAGCTTAACCCCCAGAGCCAGTCTTCGTCTCTCATTTTCGAGTTCTTGGGAGGCATCATTTTGTAGCCTCCTGAATTCACAACCTTCAGAAAGAGTTTTAACTCTTTTTCTATGTCTAAGATAGGGATTCTGAAATACACATTTTAACACATTCCTTTTAACATTACTCAGTGTACTCAGCTATATAAGAGTGATGGTGTTTCAATTGTCTCAATTCCGTCAAGAGCTATTAGTGATGATTAGTACAGTAGATATTGCTCCTGTAGTAGCTTTTTTTAGCCTGTAAAAACAGGTAGAATTTAGGCAGTAATTTTACAGTAATGTAATGAGAAATGAATACTCTTAAATCTTTTATGATTACCATTGTAGCTTTGTGGAGACTCAGGATTTACATATGCTTTGGGCAAAAGAGCCAATTAAGTATTAGAAAAAGAAAATGAAATTAATTCATTCTGGATAACCAAATAGATGCTTTTTAATTTTATTTTTAAAGGAATTTCTTTTAAAGCAAACTTTAAGATCTACACATTTTTTTCCAGAAGAGTCTTGAGTCATCTGGTTTAGCCTCCTGTCTCTAAATATGTCTATGCCTACAAAACTATTTTTGAAGATTTAGAGATGGAGAACTCAGAATGTCCTTTGTACATTGTTTTTAGGTTCAATTTCCTATATGGTCCTTAGGTCTAATTAAACTCTCTCTTGCTTTGATTATATTCTGTTCTATTTTCAGTTTTCTTTGGAGAACAGTCAATCTTCAATTCTTGTAATAGTGCTGATCGCACTGAGAAAAATTTGAGAGTTGTTTTCTAGCCCTCTCTTTTTGCTAGTAAATAACCCTAGTTTCCTTTTCTTTCCAGATATGTTACACTTTTCTATCCCCATAATCGTTTTCATTGCTCTGGGCCACGTTAGATTACAGAGATCAATGATGGGGACAATTCACCTGAGAAGAGATGACTGCTCTAGAAGGCTGTCTTCCTGAGCACTGAACACCTAGTTCCCATGAACAGATCACGGTACCACCAGACTTTTAGAACAACAACATTAGCAGTCTGGGATGATTTCTGCTCCAGCCTTTTCCTGTTGCATTTGACCACCTCTAGCCTGCTTCTGTCTTGTTTGGAAGACAAAGAACAAAATCCATAAAATTGGAAAAGCCAATTTTATGTAAGCCAGTTTTTTTTTTTTTTTTTTTTTTTTTTGTCAGTATATCAATAAAAGCTAAAAGAAGAAACTTGATAGCTCATCTAATCTCTGGAAACTGAGGCCTGGAGAAAATAAATTTCCCCTATTCGCGGTGCTACTGTGGTGGTGATGTGGATACATGAACTCATCTCTTCAGACTAGCAAGCCAGTATTTGTTTTTCATCATCATGCAATGTATTTCATAGTTTATTTTTGTTGTCGTTGTTGTTCCAAACTGAGTTGTTCTATTTTTATGGATGCCTTTCTGAAGCAAAAGATTGAATTCAAAGTGCTCTGTAGAGACAAAAAATAGTCTCAAGCCTGCATTATTTATTTCAGCTGAAAGCCCAATTAGCAGCCCCTTACTTATGTTATTTGCCTTAGGAATTATAATATTATTTGATATCAATTCCAATCTCAACCCTCTTGGATAATTACTCAATATCCAGTATCTTAGAAGATGGACGAGATTTAGGCAATTTGGGGGTATTCTTAGTGTTCACTTACGTAGTGAACAATCCTTAAGCCTTAGTACAATTTGGTTTTGGGTGTGGCAGGCGAGGGTAGAAAAAAAAATCAAAGCTTACTGAAAGATGTACTCTCATGGGAATGGAAGTATTAGGTGATCCTGCAAACACTGAAGTTTCAAATGAAGACCCTGTCATCTCTTCACTATTCAATTCCAGAAATCATCACAAAACCCTTGCAACTGAAAGGTATCTCATAGCAATGTTGGGTCCATGAATTGAGAATTGCTGTGCATGGGAGGACACTGCATCACGACTGCATGTGGGAGCTATAGACATCATTCCACTCAAACTACACCTCAGACCAATTCAACCAGAATCTCTAGGGGTGGGTTCAGCCATCAGTATTTTATAAAGCTTCCATGCACTGAAAGGTGAGAACTGCTCACTGTCATCAAGTGCCAAGTACTTTTGGCAGTTTTAATACCTCCTTTATAGTTTATCTTTCCCCCATTTTTGATTTAGGTGACACTATCTTCATTGATTACAAAAAGGTAACTTTTTTTCAGAACCATAATTTATGATAATTTAAATCATAATGTAAATATATTATATATATTATTGTCTTTCACTAATTCATTTAACATTGACTTATTGTGCCTACATTGAGCCAGAAAATGTTTTCATTGCCAAGCATTGTACTGGTGAATAAAGCTTGCAGAAAGTGCTCGAAATGAAGTGATAGGGAAATATTAGGGATGATGGGAATGGTTGGAAAATACTTCTACAGGGAATGCCTCTTTGAGAAAGTCACAGTTAAAAACAGATTAGGAGGAAGAGAAGAGAACATAATTGAGTTAATTTAGCACTTCCAGAGAGGCCACTATATGCCAGAAAATGCAGCTGTAAAGATATACACGATGTGGCTCTGTCTTCTAGAAACTCACAGCTTGGTAGAGAAGCTAAATAAATAGACTAATAATTAAATACAACAAGACAAATGCTAATACAGGAATGTACCAATTGTCATGAGGGCACAGGGTCAGACAAAGCTTCAGAAGGT
Source organism: Piliocolobus tephrosceles (assembly GCF_002776525.5). Lineage (NCBI taxonomy): Eukaryota > Metazoa > Chordata > Mammalia > Primates > Cercopithecidae > Piliocolobus > Piliocolobus tephrosceles. The sequence continues at coordinate 109,015,730 of NC_045435.1, read as the reverse complement.
AATCTTGGAAAAACTTAGAGAGCTTCATGAATTTGCACAGGCTCTATACACAGGACTGTGTAAATCTCCAATTTTAGCACATGTGTTATAACGCCTGCTCTTTCTGTGTTGTTAAGTTTGATCCTGGGATGGAAAGGGATTGTAATTTCTTCTCATTAACTCCTCTTAACAACATTCCATATGCATATAGATATACGTATGCCTATGTCTGTAACAGGTAAACGATAATTATAATGAATCTCTAAGTCTATACTTGAGAGGGGGAAAAAACGACTTATTTTATGAACAGGAAAAGTCCAACATGTTTCAAGTAGATGGCTCAGGAGTTTATGTTTGTCAGTGTAACCATGTCCAGTTTAGCAAGAGTTTATATGAACTCAGTCATCTGAAAGTTCTATTTTTTCCAAAGTCCAGCATTGCAAATATTTGATCACCAAAGCACTGTGACAATGACTTCTGTCTAAAAATATCTAGGGTCTACAGCCCTGATTTTTCTGCTTTACTGATGGCTTGGATATGGATAGAGCAATAGATTACTTATAAAATCACCCAGAAGGCCACTATTACTTCAATTGGATCTTTATGTTGTTTGGGTGTCCTAAGTGTGTCTTTCCTCACAGTAAATGAGATAGCCTAGACACCAGTAGGATACTACTCTTTGGTGTTCAAGTAATTAGACCAATAGGGAGGTTAACAGAAAATATATTTAAGTTGTTGAGCAAACGACTCCCTTACGATCCTTTTAATCTAGTTGTCCAATGCATTTTCTATGAGAAACAATGGAACATCTCTTCCTAGGCTTCATAAATTCCTCTTAATTTTTAACTGAGCTCTAGCTCTCACTTCCCGTCTCTGTTTTTGTGCTGGATACTGCTGTCTGCTAATTCTATTGCTCCGTTTTAACAGAATGCCAGTTTTTTGTCCGTGGTTTCAATGTATGCAGCTAAAATCCACACCAATTTCCCAAGTTCCCTTATAATAAAGGATGCTCATATGACACTGTCCTGGAAAGGAAGTGGAACTCAGTAGGTGACACTGCTGAGACAGCTGTTATTTACTCAATAAAATACAGATTCACAAGTACATTCCCTTTGTCCTTCACCTTTCACCACTTCTTGCCTGGAGAAAAGAACTGATGACCAGTGAGGGGAGTCACATCTTGGAACCATGGGGGCTAAGGCCACATTCTAAAGAGAAAGAATCAGAGTGAGATTATGCTTCATTCTGTAATGACTTCCTTGATCCACCATATGAGTGCTGGACTCCTCAACTCTGGACTTCTTAGTCTATGTAAATAATAAGCCCCTAATGAGTTGAGTCATTGTGGATAAATTTTGTTACCACTAACTGAAGGCATTGATAACTGATAGACTAATTTTCATTTTGTCTGGGTCAACATTTCAATATTATGGAAAAAGAGATTTTGGAGTGAGACATACTTGAATTAAAATTCCAATTCTGCTTCTTATCAACCATGTGATCTGAGGCAAGTCATTTTACTGATCTGAGTTAGTTTTGTTATATGTAAAACAGAAATAGTAATACCTTGTTTTTAAATTTATTATAATATTAAAAGAGATTGTATTTATCAAGGTATTTTAAAATAGTGTTATTCAATAAATGTCCTTTCTGGCAGCATGCACCAAAACATCACTATTATCATCATCCACAAACATTTGTTAGTTCTGTACTACATAAAGCTCTCCACTTGAAACATACTCGGGTTTTAAGTTCCTAGATTTTTACCTCATTTCACAATATAAAGCACAGAAGCTAAACTATGAATAAATAAGCTCTTGTTTTCTCATAAACAAAAATTGTAAAAAATAGAGATCTTAAACATTTGTTTTATTGAAGTAGAGCTGCTTGATTTATATTCTGTCCTTAATCTCTATTTCCCTGAAATTAACGTCAGAAAAATATTCATGGAGAAAGAAATGGATGAATATTGGCTACAACAAAACATAAAATAATAGATTTTTTAAATGAAATAAAATAATTTCTGTTAGAATAGAGTAAAATTCCCTTCACCTTAGGAGTCAGGAAGCCAGGAAGAGAGCTAGGGAATTTGAACTCCAGTATACTTGGGTTCTAAATTCAGTTTCATCACTTACCAGCTAGCTGTGTGACCTCAGCCAATTTCTAAGTTAGGAGGCTTCAGTTTCTATTCAATGGAGCTATATTAAATATATGAAAATATTAGACATATTAAGTATATAATATAATTTTTAGCACAAAACAGGTATTTAATGAAAAAAAGCTATTATTGTTTTAAATAAATATAACAGAAGAACAGATATTTATGCTATTATGGCCATGGACCATTCTGAAGCAACTGTGCTGCTGGCCATAAAATCTCATATTACAGTGGGTTATGGAGTCAGTAGCTTTTCCAGAGTCACTTTATTACACTGTGCAAATTTGACAACCCAGAAAGCCCAAGCTTGTTCTTGAGGCCATAATAATAATCAGCTACTGGTGGATACTACTAAAACATCGGAAATTATTTTTAAATCCTTGACAATTGAAAAATAACTCAACACATAGAAACTCCTTAAAATGGTCTTCCTCTACCACAGATTGACAAGAAATGAGAAAATGACCTTTAGTAATCTTGAAAATAATTTATTTTTAAATTCCTTAGGAAGATATTTCTTTTCTATTGAAGGAAGGAAGTAAGGGAGGGAGGGAGGGAAGAAGCAGGCAAGCACTTATATTAGGATGATGATTGAGGGAAAATTGTCTACAGTGGAACTTCCCTAAACCATCACTCTGCCTGTTGGGTAACTGAGAAGGTCCTGTCTGTACTGGGGATTCTGTACTTTACTGATGAGCACCCACCTTTGCTGGTTTCCTGAAGGCAATCCCTTGTCCATAGGTACAGGTGAAGGAAGCAAAAATAATATATACAGCTGAGTTTGTTCCATCCACTGCTACAAATGGCAAACAACCAAATGAAATGTTTTCTTCACAATTGTCATCAATCACTTATGAGCAAAGATTTTGGAGAATACCTCATAGAATCCAATCTGTTATTAATGCCAAATTATGACATCATGCCAACAAATGAAAAAATCATCAATGGATATACTGACACATTGCTGTTATCCAAAATGTGTGTCTATGAAGAATGCTACTGAAAATCATCATTTCCTATGAGAAAACTATCTGTCAGTGTGATATGACAGAATGCAGTTTTACTAGGTATAGCACTTTTAACGATCTAACTAGAACTTTGAACAGTGTGCTGCAGATAATACATGCAGAGTATTTGTTGATGAATCAGATTCCAAGATATTGTATAGCCCATAAACCCACATAAACCCTCTTACAAAAAAGAAATGGGTTGGGATGGAATAATTTTCTTCTTGAGATTCAGTAAAAATGATGGGATTTGTATTCAATCATTATTTTTCTTAGAGGTCTTTACTCTCTCCTTAACTGCAATCGAAATTATAGTAATTCTATAGACTATTTTATTTTTGAAATGTTTACTTTTCTTACCACTTAGAGAAGTTATTTTATTTTATTTTATTATTTATTTCTATTCAGATGGAGTCTCGCTCTGTCACGCAGGCTGGAGTGCAGTGGCAAGATCTCTGACTCCGGGTTCAAGCGATTCTCCTGCCTCAGCCTCCAGAGCAGCTGAGATTACAGGTGCATGCCACCATGCCCAGCTAATTTTTGTATTTTAAGTAGTGATGGGGTTTCACCATATTGGCCAGGCTGTTCTTGAATTCCTGACCTCAGGGGATCTGCCTGGCTTGGCCTCCCAAAGTGCTAGGATTACAGGCATGAGCCACCACACCCAGCCTCAGGAGTTAAATAACCTTTGATAAAATAGAGCATCCCTGACAACACCATACTTTGTATTTATTTATTTATTTATTTATTTATTTATTTATTTATTTAGAGACAGAGTCTCGCACTGTCGCCCAGGCTGGAGTGCAATGGTGTGATCTTGGCTCACTGCAACCTCTGCCTCCTGGGTTCAAGTGATTCTCCTGCCTCAGTTTCCCAAGTAGCTGGGATTACAGACACTGGCCACCATGCCCGGTGCAGCCTCATACTTTGTCTTTATACCTGCAATGGGAATGTGAACTGACCACAGTTATGAAGAGAAGGAGAAGATAAACAGCTTCATATAAGTGCTATTTGAACTAGGTCTTTACAATGAATTAGCATTTGCTAACCAGAGTATGTAGAAAAGAAAAATCCAGGCAAAAACAATGACATACGCAGAGTCTTGGAACTGAGATCGAGAAGGGCATGTTCAGTAAATGGTGAGAAGTTTCTTGTACATGGACTATGGAGAATAGGCAGAGAAGTGGAGAGACACAGTCAAGTAGGGGTAGAAATATAGGCCTAGAAAGATAAATTGGAGACATATTATGTATCACAGTTAATCATAAGAGCAGGGGTGACAATTTGATTGAATTTATGTGGAAGAATTATTCACATATATATGAATAATCTACTGATTGGGAGTGATTAAGGTGGAAGTTAGAGCAGATGGGGACAAACCCTATGTTTTTGGGACATGGATTATGGGGACAGTTAGCCAAGAAAGGGAAACTGCAGTAGAAGCAAGAAATAAAATTCATTTTGAATACATTGAATTGGAAATTTCTATGAGGCACCAGGGGCAGTTAACATTTGGATATCTTTTTTTTTTTTAGGCTCAGTATCTTTCTGGCTCATCCTACTCAGAATCAGGAAAATGTTGTTAGATTCATTTTCCAAGGTCTAAACTTGATGTCTGAAGCAAAGACATTTCCAAGGTCTAAACTCGATGTCTGAAGTGAGGTGAACAAAAATGCCTGTAAACACTAGGATTGTATACTTTTGGAATACATGAAGGACAAAAATCATTGAGAGTTTTAAGACTAATGACATAGAACATGAAAAGGAATATAGCTCTTGCTTCTCTCTGGCCCTGGGACTCGTGCAAGAGATGACCAGGTAGGAACCAGGCTGAGGAATCCTCACTGAGGATAGAGGTGTAAGTCAAAGATTGGCTCTAGAACCAACAAAGGAGCTTCTACAAGTTATGGCTGCCTGAGTCTGGACTTATTAAATGAGATACTTGGGTATCAGGATCAGGAGTATGCTTCAAAATATCTATAGGTGACAAAAATGATAACATTTATAATAGCTAACATTTAGCGAACACTTCTGGCAGTCCCTTTCTAAGTGCTATGAATAGATTAACACAGTTAATCCACCTTACAACATTGGAACCATGATAGATTCGTTCTAAAGATTTATCCACCAGTGAGGTAGTTTGCTCTATCTCACTCATATCCACTTCTCTTTGCCATAGAAGGTAAGTGACCTTGTGAACATTGTTTGCACATTTTTCTCATATGCAAAGAATATGTAAGTGCTTAGTCAGAACATAATTCTTGTGGAAAGTAACCACAGAGTGAGAATAATAACATACTGCAGATTTATAAGTGCTGCTGCCCTATTGTATTTTTCAACAAAAAACATTTGTTCAAATGCCTGCTGTGTATTGGACAGCATGCTAAGTGCTTAGGATAAAAAAGTAAAGTAATATATGGTCTCCCTGACCTGGAGGAACCAGTAGAAAAAAAAAAAAAAAAACAAAAACCTTTCATTTCATTTGTTACCAACATTTACTCTGCTCTATAAATTTGTATGCCCAAAGGGTCTCATTTCTCTTATGTGACAATCCCATCAGGGAAGAGTTTAAGGTCCTTTAAGACCTAAATTAATTCCTTGATACAAAAGTTATCTTCCTATCACCCACATCATTGCAATTATGACTCCTTCCTGGCTCCTTCTCCCAATAACAAGCCCCAAGACATCTATAGAGAGGAATTAGATATTATATCAAATGTAATAGAACCAGATTGGGAAAGCTAGAACAAATAAGAGTTCTAAAAGACAAATATTGATGCCAATCAAAGTCTTAATCAGGTCAAGTGACTAAATCAGTGAAAGTAACCAAGAAACAAGGATTATGTAAAGCAAAGTTGGAAATCAAAATCTAGTGAGGCACAGTGGACCAGACACCCAGATAAAGGAGAGAAGCCCCTTAATCACAGAATGGAACTTGAGGACAAGGATTGGTGGGCAGGGGAAAATGAAAGGCGTAGATGCTTTCTTTATTATGGTTTAATGCAAATAATATTTAGCTTTGATAACATATAGAAATTGGGGGAAAGAATAGAATGCCAAATTAGAAAGTGAGGATTCAAAAAATATTTTGCAAAATTGGATATTTCAAATAAGTGACCAAATGACAAAAAGCTAGAGTTGTCTCAGAATGCAAGGTCATCGATTTTTTTTTTTTCTATTTGCCCTTAATTAATTCTTGAGAGGGATGAACTGTTTTGAAAGTATCATGATAACAAGTAATTGGACTTTTCCTATTGCAAAAATATGATTAGAATCCAATAGGAAGGCATCTTAGGAAAACAGAGTTCATCTCCATATAATAATAGTAATCCTAATATGGTAGTTATGTTTATCTATTCAAAAGTATTAACTAAGCACCTACTATAAGGTGAAGTTCTGCTCTAGGTGTTGAGGATATAGCAGTTAATATAACAGACAAAAAAGTCTGCTCTCAGAGTTCTACATTCTAGTGGGGTGAGACAGACAATAAACATAATGAGTAATTTATAGCATGGTTTGAGGGGTGAATAAGTGAGATGGCAAAAAGTAGAGCAGGCTAGGAGTGTCTGGAGTGCTGGGGGCAAGGAGTGATTGTAATTACATAGAATAGTCACTGGAGAGGGTAAGAAAGCCAACCATTCTGATAACTGAAAAGAGCTTTCCCAATGGAAGCAATGGCCAATGCAAATGATGGAGGCAAGTATGGAGATTAATAAGAGGACTGGTGTGGCTGGAGGAGAGAGAGGGAGGCAGTGGGTGGTGGGAGAGGAGACTAGATGAAGGAGGAAAGAGATGGAGGAGTAGAGAGGGCAGCTCACAGGGCTGTGTGTTTCCAAGGAATGTGGAATGAAATGAAGAGACACTGGGGAGTTTCAAGTATAGGAATAATGTGATCCAACTTCCCTGTTAACTTGATGGCTGTAAAACTAGACCATGGGAGACAAAAGTGGCAGTAGGAGTGTCAGATGAGAGTTACTGAGGGTTTACTAAGCTCCTGATCCAATGCTGTAGATTGTGCATCAGATTCAATCATAAGACTTTGGAGAATGCAACTACATTTTACAGATGAGAAAACTGAGGCTCAGAGAAACAATAGTTCCAGATCCCACTGCTGATAAGGTCTGTTGAACTCTTAAAATCATACTCTTACGTGTTTTCTGTAACAACATTTAGAAATCTATCAAATTAGTAAATATATAATCATAAATTATGACTAATGCTCTAAAGGAAAATGCAAAGTGTGTTATAAAAATGCATAAAAGAATTTATATGGAGAGGTTATGAGAGGAAAGGCTTTGCAACAGAAGTGACAATTAAGTTGAAACCCGATGAAGACAAAGTTATTCAAGAAAAGAAATAAGGAAAGATTATTTCAGGCAAATGCATTAAGGCAGCAAAGAGATTAAACTTCCCAGGAACTGAGGAAAGGACAGCGACATGCAGAGGAGAGTGGTGAGGCATGTGGCAGGACCAGTAGGTAGATGCCAGGTCATGCAGAGTTGGGGTTTGAATTTTACTCTAAATGCAGAGAAGCTATGGGTGTGTTTTAAACAGTAAGTGGCATAATTTGATTTGAGTTTTTCAGGATTACTTTGGATTTGTTAGAAGAGGGGTTGTTTGCTCCCTTAAGATATTCCTTTTCCTAGGGCCATTTTTGGGAGGCTCGGCAGGCCCTAAAGTTAGGACAACAAAATTAAGAAAGAATTTTTATTTTGAAGAAGAACCAGAGATGTTTCTAGGAAGAGTAAAAGAAAGTGCATCTTGACAGTAGGGAAAGTCTTCTAATTGATGTTCACCTGCCCTCCCCACTTCCAACCACCAGGCTTATTTTGATAGATGATAATAACCCATAGAACCAAATGAGGATCACCTCAAAGTAGGAAGTGAGGAGCAAACATGGAGAGTGGGGATTGGAAAGATTAAAGGGAAGAGAAGACATGCATAATAGGATTGTTTTGTAATGAATGGGAAAGACATGCTCCCAGAACAGCAGCCATGAAAAGCAGAGACAAAAGCACCCACACTTACTGAGGAGCCATGGAGGAGGATGAGTTGAAAGACTGGAGGAGCCGTTCTCCTCTACTTCACTGTAGACCCTACATGGATTGGATATGGTAAAAGATAATTATTTAAATTAAATTGAAGGCTTCTCAGGTAATAGCAACTACAACAGAAACACTTATTGATGTTACAGTATCGATCATTACTTTGCTAAATTTAGCCAATGTCCAAATTAATTGCCCGTATTAACTCATTAAAACTCACAGCAACACTGTGAGGTAGGGAGTTTTAGAGTCCCTTTTATAGAGGAGTTAATAGAGGCACAATGAGATTAGGGAACTTGCCCAAGGTCTCTAAATTAGAAAGTGGTGTTTATGTATATATCATACTTTCTATTCCCTTTGCAACATTATTATAGTTTTTCCTGCTCTTTTTAGTTTCAGAATTAATGTCCATTAATGGGTTGATTTTTTGAAGTCACACAGCTTCATTAGCAAGAGAGCCTGGATAAGACTATAGTTAAATATAATGTACAACTGCAGAAAACTGTGTCCTTCACAGCCCTCTCTGATTTGCTTCCACTCCACTTCAATCAGTTGTGGGAACATGGATAGCTCCTCAGGGATAATGATGAATTACTAATGTAATTGTGTATTTCAAAGACCAGTAATAGTTCCAGTGCCAGGCAGATGATACAACTCTTACATATGATTGTTTTAGTTTTGACTGATGTTTAATCCTATTTTTATAGTTTTCAGGAAATGTAGCTTTTTTTCCCCCAAGAAATTGTACTACTTAAGATCAACTGATGAAACTGTGGAAAATAGCTGCCATGAAAACAGTCATTCTATTAGGAAACGTAGAGCATAAATCTGAAATAAAGATCAAGCTCTTCTTTTCCTTATTAAATCATAATTTTGTGCATTGGTTGAATGCTTCCCTGAATCGTTGTGAAATTGAGCCACTTAATGACGTGGAAATATTTAGAATCTTCAAAAAGGAAACATATTACAAGGGGCATCAGCATCTAGAAAAATGTCTGTCTTTCATTTCTACAATTACAATTTTCCCAATTATAATTTTTTTGGTAGAGATTTCTTATACATTTGAACCCATAACCAATATATTGATTAGAGGTCCATAGTGAATACCATGATACTTGGGTAAGATTCCTGCATTCTTACCCAAGTATCATGGTATTCACTATGGACCTCTAATCAATATAATTTTATCAACAAACATAGCCTCTATCATGTGCAAAACAAGTGCTTGGTACAAGAAAAATAGGGACAACAGATCCTTAATGGCAGAGAGCAAGTAGACCAAGAAATATAATTCAAAACAAATGAAGTAATGCTTATAAAATATGTTGAAAGAAAAAGCTGTGAGGCTGCAAAGAAGGTAAGGTTAAGAAGCATAAGGATTTCCTGAAGGAGATGCTATTGAGTAGAATCTTGAGTAATGATCTGGACTTCAATTGTATAATATCTGGCAAATATTAAGTCCCCAGGAAATACTGGCTATATGAATGAAGTTAAAAATCTAGTGGGGGAATAAAAGAAAGGAGGTTTCAGGGTTCAGGAAATGACAAATGGGGATAGTATTTCAGACTGAGACAGATCCTTCGCTGCTCATTCACTCCTTCTAGTAAGAACTTACACCTGTAGTGAGACTGTCAAGAAAGCTTAATTGAAATACACGTTTTGATGGTCAGCTAGTGAAGAAACAATGGGCTGTTATTTGATACATTGAAGAAATGTGGTGTTCAGAAGGATTTGTAGACATAATTTAGAAGATATGATTATTTTCTTTCTCTGTCTCAGGGGATGGTTTTACCATCCATTCAGCTGTGCAAGTGGGATTCCTAGAAATGGCCCCTGGCCCCTCTATTCCAGGCTTCCATGAGCTCTGTTGATATTATGTCCTAATGCTGCTAAACAATCCACTCTTTTGCATCTTTACCACCTCCAATGCAGTCTTTTCTCACTTTGACTTTTAAAAATTCCTTCTTCCACATCCACCCATGCTCTTTCAATTACGTTTTCCACATTGCAACCAAAGTGATATTTTAAAATAGCTGATCTTTTTTTTTTTTTTTTTTTTTTTTGCTAAAACTTGCAAGAGGCTCCTCCTTAACATGGTATAAAACTCCTCCAGGATTTATTCCCTGCCTATAAATCTGGTCTTACTTTACACCATTTTTCTATATCATTATATGATTTATTTCACAGGACTAATCACCATTTACATTTGTATATTTTTGTATGATCAATTTCTCCCTTTCTTACCAGGGGAATCCATATACATACTCTGTGAACTCTGATTCTGTATCCCAATGGTGTGATTCTCAGAGTTATTTAAACATTATCGCTAGTTTTAAGATCTGAAAGCAGGAGAAGAAAAAAAGAAGTTCTCATTGAGTGGTTACAGATTACATGGACTAATACCTGCAAGAATTCTTAAAACTGTGCCTGACACATAGTACATGCTCAATAAATGAAAAAACTACTAGTTATAGAACGTAAATTCTATCAATACACGTATCAAAATTTGTTTGGCACATCAGTGCTTTGCATAATGCCTAACACAGTTGTTTAATTCCTCAATAACACTTTGTTGATTAAATAAATAAGGAATACAAACATAAAAGTGAACATTTGATTACACCGTGTAATACTTATGAAATTAAAGCTATAGTGTAGATATCTGAAATATTGACAAGGGAGTCCAGCTGATTTCTGTTCTGGAGCCTTACAAGATGATGATCTAGGTGTAAATCCTTACCCCGCAGGCCAAGAAACACAAATTTTGGCAGTATTCCGATTAAGCTGATTTGGTGATGGTTTTCCACAATTAGCATCACAAGAGATGGTTATTAAAACAATATTTGTTTTTCTTTAAAATTAGATATTTATTATTTTATTTTATTTTTTTGAGACAGAGTCTTGCTCTGTCACCCAGACTGGAGTGCAGTGGCACGGTCTCTGCTTACTGCAACCTCCACCTCCTGGGTTCAAGCGATTCTCCTGCCTCAGCCTCCCGAGTAGCTGGGATTACAGGTGCCTACCAACACACCCGGTTAGTTTTTGTATTTTTAGTAGAGACAGGATTCACCAGGCTGGCCAGGCTGGTCTCTGACAGCTGACCTCAGGTGATCCGCCCACCTCGTCCTCCCAAACTGCTGAGATTACAGGCCTGAGCCACTGCACCTGGCAGAGATATTTATACAATGTGAAAAACAATTCATATTTTGGTTAGCACATCCTTTCCTTTCTAGGAAAGTATATGTAAAACCAAATTATTATAAGAAATGTATTCATTGAGCCTGGAATAAAAGCAAAGGGAGCAGTTGGATGGCCTTTATAATTAATGACATCAGGCTTATGAAATTGTGATCTATCGCTCTTCACTTTAGGGATACAGCAACCAATGAACAGACCATCTGTTTCTGGATTGTTCTGACTCAGTCTTCATCTTGGTGATCGCACGTGTTTTGCTGGACAATATGTAGGCCACTTGTTGGTATTCACATCTTCTTTCTTTTTTTTTCCCCTAAACCATTATTTAGATTCTACTCGCTATGGCTAGATTTAAATCCTAAGGAAACAGCTTAATCATTTTGTAATAGACTTAGGCATTTCCCAAATTTCTCACAGTTCTACTGATTTGTTTCAGTTTGGCTTTGCTGTTGTTGTTATTTTGTTTGTTTTTTAATTGATTTTAACCAAGAGTTAGTTTCATCCTTTATGTTAAGGTTTTACTACTCTCACCTGAGCATTCTGGAGTCATTTACTGATGCCCACAATATGCCAAATGTTACCCCAATGCTCAAAAAACCTGATATTTTAAAAACCTTCTCATTTCAATTTTGGGCTAATTTTTATGTAGAAAGCATTACTTAGGTGTTGGCGTCACTGTTGTTTTTAATTTTTACTAATTATGACAATCAAAGAAACCTTTCAAAATTCAATTTTGGGAGGTTTGTAGAATAACTGAGAAACACAAGAAACAATGTACTGACTTAGTGGCAGCGTTTCAGATATACCTAAACTGGAGATTTACTTGCACAGAACCTCAGAGAAAAGCACGGATGCTACTTTCTTTAATTTATGGTCAGTCACAGAATTGACTTTTTTTTTTTTTTAAATAAAATGAATATTGCCTTGTTATGAATAAACCTTCACAAATTAACTTAAACCTTTTAATTTTTCTTGCCATTAGATAATAGGAAGAAATGGCATTTCATGTCGTTAATGAGTATTCATTTATTTGAGAGGTGGCTTTAAAACTAGTGTTAGGTATAGTAAAATTTCCATCTATTTGGACTAAACAAGGAGAGGAAGCTAGTTTGAATTTAATAAGAGTCTGAAATAATTTTTATTATTTCCGAATGTAGTGGTGACTAAATCAGGCTAACTCCATGCCCTATTAACGAGATATAGCAAAGGATTTGTAGTTAGCATATTGATTGCCTTAAAATGCCATTAATATCTAAACACAAGCTCAGAAGATGTGTTAAAATAGTTATAGAAACAAATAGAATTCCTACTATTGATTTTTCAAACCTATTTTTCAATATCACACAAAATTATATTTTGTCAAAGAACCATTTCAAATGTTCATAAGTTTCAGATTTGTAAGGTATAATTAAAAGCTTTAAACTAATTTTGTAGGTGGAAAGTTTAAGTAGTTTTTTTTTTTAAATAGTAGCTTCGTGTGTTTAATGATCTTTTGGATTTTTAATGCCGGCACATTCCTAATTACGATTACAATTATGGGCTCAGTTAAAGTTGAATGCATGATTATGTGGGAGTATTTCAGGTAATAAGTTGGATATTTTAACTCAGTAATTGCCAGTGATTAATTCTATTTTTTTTCCCAGATTGTTTTTTGTTTGAATTTGAAAAGTTAGCTTATTATTTCCTTGAACTGTAATTGCCTCTAAATTAGGCACAAGGTTTTAAGTTGTGAGTTAATTATATCCTAGTGCATTCTTTTAAATCAAACTTAGAACTTTCAAGGTGCACACATCATAAGAATCCGTAAAGTCCTTTAACATGTGCCTGGATAAAGAACTGCCATGCATGATTGATGACAGTAGGTTTTCTGAAGTTCTTTCAATCCTGTGGTGCCAATCATTAAAGGCATTAGAAATTCATCTCTATTGAAGAATTTATGGAGATTCAAAAAAATTAAAATTACGCTGCCGAGTCTCCTGTCAATACCTTTTACTACAACTTCTTTGAAAAACAACAAGCTTCTGGTGTGGATTATATTTTATAAATGTAGGTATAGAAAGCATCAGGACAAAACCATTTTTTTAAAACCTGCATTCATTATATATCCAAAACCCAAAACCAAAATAGCTTCATAAAAAGCAGAGTGAGAAATCTTAAGGCAAAGTTGGGACATGTTATGATGATGTTACAACTGATACCTAAAATAAGTAGGTGACTATAATGAAATGTCCTTTACTTATCTGTTTATTTATTCATTTAAAAAGTGGCACTCTCTACTTCAGAGAGTAAGTGGAGAAAACTCATTCACTTTCCATTCCTTCTGATTCTGTTTAGAAATAAGCATTGAGATTTTTAAAGTATAAACCCTAAATAACAATATGAACCATGAGACAAAATTGGGGCATGAGAAGGGAGAGAGAGAAATACATTTCTGGAAGGCTGAAAGCAGTTGGAAATATATTGACATGTTTAAAGGCAAAATGAAGCCAACCAAACTATATTTCCCAACATGCACAATGAAATTTCAGCAGAGGCAAGAGTCTACCTTTGAGGGTAAAGGCAAGAGAGCTGAAAAGACTAAAAGCATGCGGCTAATTGATGCTGTTTTTTGGACAGTTGCTCCCCTGCACATCAACTTTTAACTCTTCTATAAATGAAAAAAGACACAAACTGGTATCATGCTTACCAGTAGCATCATTGTTGATAACATTGATAAATTTAAAAAATCATCCATTTAGAAAAACAGTTTTAAGCATAATTTTTGAGATGTAAGTATTGATCAAGAGTGAAAGCAAAATAGATATTTTTAGACTTGTAAGAATCCATAAATTTTACTTTTCCTTTACCCTTTCTGAGAAAGTTATTTGAGGAGGGTACATCAGTAAAACAGAGGATAAAACTAAGAAAGAAGTGTTATGAGATAAAGGCACTAGCTTTGGAATGAAGTAGTGGTGATGTTAAAATGAGAGCCTCAAGGCCCGGTGTGGTGGCCCACGTCTGTAATCCCAGCACTTTGGGAGGCCGAGGAGGGCAGATCACGAGGTCAGCAGATCGAGACCATCCTCACCAACACGGTGAAACCCCGCCTCTACTAAAAACACAAAAAATTCGCCGGGCGTGGTGGAGGGCGCCTGTAGTCCCAGCTACTCGGGAGGTTGAGCCAGGAGAATGGCATGACCTTGGCAGGTGGAGCTTGCAGTGAGCCGAGATCGCGCCACTGCACTCCAGCCTGGGTGGCAGAGCGAGACTCCAGCTCAAAAAAAAAAAACAAAAACAAAAACAAAAACAAAAACAAAAACAAAAACAAAAAAAACGAGAGCTTCAAAGCCGACCTGGCAACTGGATCTAACTACTTAAAGGGTAAGAGATGGGGCAGAAATTTGTATTCAGATAAAGAAACTTTCCAGTGAAAGTTAATGATAAAAATAAAGCCTTCGTTGGACACATTTTGATGAAATCACAGAACACAAAAGAGAAAAACGTTCAATACTCTTACTCCTTAACAGAAAAAACAATCCCTTCATAAAGTCTTCTGCTTATTTCTACAAGCCTATCTCTGGATATGCATATCTAGTTACATAATTTTAACTAGTCATATTCCCTCTCATGCTTTGGGTTCCTGCAATGCTAATGCTAATTGCATTTGTTTATGCCATGCTGTCTGTCTAAATACTTTTCTTTTATCAGTGCTTACTAGATATGTCTGGAGACTATACTATAGCTAATGACCACTTACCATTTAATAGCAAGCTCAGTTGTTGTTATCTTGAGTTACGCATTCCTCACACCCAGGTTGAGAATGACATCCCTTTTCTGTCTCTCCATCACTCCATCTTCTGTAGTAGTGTCCAGATCATAATATATTATTAACCTCTATCAGGGTTGATATCAGTTCTTGGAGGGCAGGAATTGTGTCATGTTTAACAGTGAGGTCCCAGTGCCCAGAATAGTGCAGACATATAGCCAAGGCACAACAGAGGCTTATTAAATTGGAGTAACCCATTTAACACGAAATAGTCAGAAGTAAATTCATTTTTTCCCTGAGTGCTTGTCTGAACCGCCCAGGGCATGCTCCAAACTCTACGACATTGGGTCCTTGCTAGTGATCTTTGGTAATGACGAATGTTTATTTAATGTACCTGCTCTATCTTTCCCTCAGAGGGAGACTGAAGCACATTCTTTTAAGTTAGTTAACTATTTTATTGCAACTAAATCTTTGTGTAGGAATACGGTCACAGGCCAATACATAACTTCTCAACGGAGGGAAATGAAGGAATATATCTCTTTGTCTTTACACTACAAAATTGTGGAGTTTTCTTTTTTTTCTGTCATGTCCTAGCGAAGTCTTGACAAACGTTAAAATATATATATATATATATATATAAAGGATGTAACTTTATAAAAGTTAAAAAAGTGCAAAAAAGAATTATAAAATGTATTTAAAAGTTGTTAATATTTGATGACATGTACCTAATGTTTATTAGAAAAACAACTACAACAGCATCCTTGTAATTTCCTGGCTATCAGCCTCAGTTACTGGGCCTGATTGGTTGTGCTTTCTGCTCCATTCCTAACCAAGGTGTAAAGGTCTGATAAGTAAGCTTGTGCAATTCTCTTTGTCCCAGTGAATAAGCTTTTTGTTAGACACTCAGCCACAATAACATATGAGCATGATAATGATCAGTCATATTTGATCACTGTGGTTCATTAAGTCTTAGCAAGTCATTAACATGGGAAATCTGCTTCTTAAAAGAATTCGTATTATTTGGTCAAGCACTCAGGAGAAGCGCACAGAATTAAAGCTATTAAATAAATAACTGTTCTGATTGATGGAAAAAGTTTCCCAAAACAAGACCAAGAGGGATTTTTCTCACATTCACCTTTGGCCCTGCTATCTAGAGTAGCTTTGACCTTTGCCTGCTCTTACCCAATAATAAAAATTCCTTAAAATGATACAGATCTTGACAATTTACAGATTGCTCTAAAATACATTCTCTTGGGTAACTCACTCAACACCTCTTTGATGGAGGTCATTTTAATCATTCCCCTTTTGTACAGGGACAGGTTAAGGCCTCCAGAAGATAGCTTGGCCCACTTGACTCAAAAACTTTAGTGTTGAGGTGCAAACTAAGACAGGTGATTCCAGAAAGAGGGCACTTTTCCATGAATCAACACTGAAACCAAGCGATTCATGCTGTGGCAGTGGTGGTCAAACTCCAATACTGTAGTATAATACATTGCAAACTATTGGTGAGAGGGTAAAATCATGACTCCTAAAATTTCTTGCTCCTGTGACATGTCTTGGAATGTTCAACCTGTCATTGGCATAAGAGTTGAAGACAAACAACATGCATCTATCAAACTCTGCCACAAGAAGGAGAACCACATGACACTAGGGGCGTACTTTACTCTTTTTTTTTCTTTTTTTTTTTTTTGAGATGGAGTCCCGCTCTGTGTCCCAGGCTGAAGTGCAGTGAGGCGATCTCGGCTCACTGCAACCTCCACCTCCTAGGTTCAAGCGATTCTCCTACCTCAGCCTCCCGAGTAGCTGCGATAACAGGCATGCACCACCACACCTATCTAATTTTTGTATTTTCAGTAGAGAGGGGGTTTCACCATATTGGCCAGGCTGATCTTGAACTCCTGACCTCAGGTAATCCTCCCACCTTGACCTCCCAAAGTGCTGTGATTACAGGTGTGAGCCACCATGCCCAGTCATTAATTTACTCTTAATGGGACCTCTGTGACCAGGGTGCAAGTCTTATATTTACTCTGTACCATAAAAGAAAAAGTAGATTTACTTAGAATTTCTGATATCACCTTAAAAATTGTATTTCTACCAAGGGCAATATTCTCTGTGCATTATTTTATTGGCAATTGCCTGCAACTTCTGATGGAAACATTTATTTCTAGGATTAGTTTGATCAAATTAAAAATGCCTCTAATAGAACAGCTTGTACTAATAGATAAATCTCCCTTTCGCTTCAAAACCTACTGCTACATGATTTTTAAAGAGCATTTTTCAGAAACCCCTAGACAATCCTCCAACTTCAATTGAACCAATTAATTTTATGCAATGAAAAATCTGAAGGAAGTCTCTTGACTGCCTCTCTGACACTTTATATCCTGTGATATTTCATTTTTAGCAATAAGTGATTGAGAGCAACAGACATGGCTTTTTTAAAAAAATGGTATGTGGGACTCCAACCTACATTTTTTTTTTATTTGTTAGCAGTATTCTTCTGCTTAACACCCACTCACACTTTGAAGCCTTACCTCGTTGTGTCATAACAATGATGTGTCATTCTTCATTTGGAAAATCTGAAAAAGAAATCAGGTTATCTGAAGAAAGGAATTAAAAATATCCATTACATAGTATAGTAGACTCTTTGGAGGTTTTTATGAACACAGCTTAGCCACAAGTATCTTATTTGATTGGGTGAGTGGGCTTTAAAACCTAAAAGTAAAACGTAAAATTTTTTACATTGTGATGTTGACCCACAAAGTACATAAAACCATTTATCTTTTTCAAGAAATATGTATTTTTAATATTATAAAAATATACTTCTCCGAATACCAGGAAACATTATGTTTCTGGTTCTGATGGGTGTCAGTTAACATAAAGAGTATCTGTCTCTCTCAGATCTTTGCCTTATAAAGGATGGAGTGCTTGTTATTATTATGTGCTGTTACTGAGCAACTTTTCTATTTTGGTTTCAGTTCTTCATAACTTATTTTATAAAAGCAATGAAACATTTTTATTTTATAAAAGCGATGAAACAATGAAACATAAAAGCAATGAAAAATAAGGCTTGAGGGCAGATATTAATATTGAGCTATGTGAAAGCTTACAATACTCACCTACTATCATCTGTATGTATTCCCATACTTACTTCTTTACTTCAATAAAGGCAGAAAAAGTGCCTGTTCACCAACATTAGACTAGTTCAGTCACTGTGGGTCTGAATCACATTTCCTTCCGCTAAAATTAGCCCTGTCACATTCTCTCACCCATCTTTAAGCATTTCTTCTTGCCAATATTTTCCCCAACTGCGTTTAACCAATTCTAATTTCTCAATTAAAGCCAAAAAGGGCAACTAATTCCTTTTCCCATTCTAGTTCACCTAACTTTCTCCTTTCTTTTGCAGCTAAGTTTTTTGAAAGAGTACATTATATGCTCTTTCCAATGCTTTATATATCATTTACTGTTTAAAAAGTTTGTCTTTTGTGTCCTATAATTTCATCAAAATGTGCTTAGCTAGGGCCTTATTTTTATATATTCTGTTTATATGTTGTATCGTAGAGCTTGCATTTTTCTCATACATGGATATAAGTTATTTAATCAGTTATGGAATATTCTCAGCCAAAATCTAATTGAATATTATCTTACATCCATCTCTTTATTCTCTCTTTCTGTAATTCCTATTAGATACATTTTGGACTTCTGATTCTATTCTCCATCTCTCTCTACGACATTCTGGGTGATTTCTTTAGATCCTCAAATCTTACTTAAGGTCTGTGCTTAAATTCACCTTCACAGAAAAGCTTCCCCTAAAACCGTATCCAAATAACACCTGCTCCTTCAGCACTCTTTATAGTCTTTTCCTAATTTACTTTTTCTTAGCATTTTTCACTTCTGCTTGCCATTTAACCATCTTATGTTGGTTTATGGTTAGATTTATTTTTAAGCCGCTTTGACAATTTTAAATAAAATATTTAATAGTTTGAAGTTGTTAAGTTTTGATATCAGACTAATATTGGCCTCATAAAATGAATATCAAAATGTTTCCTCTTCTTCTGTACTCTGAAAAAGTTGTTAAGTTTTGGAACAAATATTTGGTAAGATTTACCAATTAAATAATCTGGGCCCAGCAGTTTATTTACTGAAAGAGTTTAACTCTGAATTCAAGGTCTTTAGATATATGGAACTATTCAATTTATCAATTTCTTCTTGAGATTTTTTTGGTAATTTTTGTCTTTCAAGGAATTTGCTAGTTTATCTAAGTTATCACATTTACTAGATGTGATGGTTAACATTGAGAGTCAACTTGATTGGATTAAAGGATGCAAAGTATTGTTCCTGGGTGTGTCTGTGAGGGTGTTGGTAAAAGAGATTAACTTTGAATCAGTGGACTGGGAGAGGCAGACCCACACTCAATCTGGGTGGGCATCATCTAATTAGCTGCCAGCACTGCTAGAATAAAAGCAGGCAGAGGAACATGGAAGGACTAGACTGGCTTAGTCTCCTGGCCTACATCTTTCTCCCATGCTGGATGCTTCCTGCCCTTGAAAATCAGACTCCAAGTTCTACTCTTGAACCTTGGGCCACCAACTGAGAGCTGCACTGTTGACTTCCCTCTTTTGAGGTTTTAGGACTCAGACTGGCTTCCTGACTCCTCAGCTTGCAGATGGCCTATTGTGGGACTTTACCTTGTGACTGTGTGAGTCAATATTCCTTAATAAACCCCCCTTTATACACATCTATCCTACTATTTCTGTCCCTTTAGAGATCCTGACTAATACTCTGGCACAAGGTTATTCATGGTATGCTGTTATTATCCTTTCAGTTTCTGTAGAATATGTAGTGATGTCCCCTCTTTATTTCCTATATTGATTTTATTTTTCTTCTCTCATTCTTTTTCCCATGGTTTTGATAAGTTTGGCTATATTTTTAAGTGTTATTGATCTTTTTAAGAAATCAGTGTGGCTTTATTGATTTATTGATTGTTTTTATGTTCTAGATTCTAATTATTTCTGCTCTTGTTTGTATTATTTGAAAAAATTGTAAAATTTCTTTTCTTTTTTTGTGTTAGATTTAATTTGCCCCTCTTTTTCTAGTTTGAAAAATTTGATCCAAAATCTGTTATTTTCTAATGTTCACATTTAATAATATAAATTTTCATCTAAGCATTGCTTTAGCTGAATCTAACACATTTTTGTAAGTTACATTTTCATTTTTATTTAAATTAATATCTTTTCTAATTTCCTTTGTGGTTTTCTCTTTGGCTCACATGACATTATGTTGTTTAAGTCCCAATATTTGAGAATTTTCCATATATCTTTCTATTACTCATTGTTAGGTTAAAACTTCTGTGGCCTGAGAACATACTGTGTTTGATTTCGATTCACTTAAATATGTTGAAGTTTATTTTATGACACAAAAGATGGCCTTTCTCAATATTGCATGTGCACTGAAAAAATTATGTACACTACTTTTGCATGGAAATATTCTATAAATTAGATCAAATTAGTTGATAGTATTGTTCAGGTCTTTTATAACCTTACTGATTTTTTAAAAATCAACTTGACCTATTGATTTCTGAGAAGGAAGCACTGAAGTCTCCAAGCATAATTGATTTGTCTGTTTATCCTTCAGTTCTACTGGTTTTATTTTAGAAAGTTATATTCTCTGTTTCTGGGTATATCTGCGTGTAAGATTGTCATATCTTCTGGATGGATTGTTAATTAATTATTTATTCATATGTATGTCCCTTGTTGTCTCTAGTAATCTTTCTAGATTTGAAGTCTACTTTTTTAGTATTAATATAGCCACTCTAGTATTATTTTTATTGATATTTTTATGAAATTACTTTTAAACCTTCACTTTTAACCTATATATGCATTCATATTAAAGATAACTTCTGTAGAGCAAGTAGTTGAGTATGCCTTTGTATTCAGTCTGATGATATCTGCTTTTTAAATGTGATTTTTGGAATGTTTTATTTGACATAATTATGTATGCAGTTGGATTCAAATCTACCACTTTGATAATTGTTTTCTGCTGGTCTCGTCCATTCTTTGTTCTTCCTTTCTTTGTCTTCTTTTGGATTATTTTAATTCCATCTTACCTTCATTTATAAGAAGGCTTAATAGTTACATATATTTTTCACGATTGCTCTAAGGTTTATATTATACATTTTATGTTATCATTCTCTACATTCAAATAACATCACATTATTTAATGTAAGAACTTTATCATAATCGAATTCTAGTTCTTCTCTTTGATCCTATGAATTATTGTTAGCATATTTTGCTTCTACACATGGTACAATATGTTGTTTCACTTTTTGCCTTAAGCAATCAACTATCCTCTAAAGTGAATTTCGAAAGAAAAATATCTTATATTTGTGTTCATTTTTACTCTTTTTAATGATTCTCTTTACTTTGGAAATCTAAGTTTTTGTTTAGTACCAAAGTTTCTGCCTGAAGAACTTCCTTTAACGCTTCTTCTAGCACAGGCTGGCTGGCAAAGATTCCGCTCTGTGTTTGTTGGTGTGTAAGAAGAATCCTTGTTTTGTCTTCATTTTGGTATGTAAGAAGAATATTTGTTTTGTCTTCATTTTGAAAGGTAGTTTTATTGGGTATACAGTTCTGGGTTGACAATTTTTTCTTAAAACACTTTAAAGATGTCACTCTTCTGTCCTGTCTTCTGGTTTGCTGCATTCTTATCTTTGTTTCTTTGCATGTAATGCTTCTCTTTCCTTTGTTTGCCTTCAAGATTTTTTTTCTTTAATTTTAAGCATTTTTGATATAATATCTAGGTGTGTGTATCCTCTGAGCTTCTTGGACCTATGGTTTGCTTTGTTCATTTAATTTGAAGAGTTCTCAGTCTTTACCTTTTGAAATATGTCTTCTACCTCGTTCTGTCTTTCTTCTGTTGAGACCCCAATCACACGTACCTTAGGCCAATTGATATTATCTCACAGCTTTTGGGTGCTCTGTTCTTGTTTTTCTTTGTTTGTTTTCTTTCTTTTCTGTTTCATTTTGGGCAATTTTTATTTACCTATGTTCTAACTAACTGATTGGTTTTTCAGTAGTATATGGTCTACTGGTAAGCTCAGTAAAGGAAATCTTCATCTTTGATAACATTTTCTCTTTTTACTAGCATGTGTATTTGACTTAAAAAAAATACTAGGTCTCACTGTGTGATGTAGTTTGGATTTGTGTCCCCACCCAAATCTCACGTCAAATTGTAATCCCCAGTTTTGGAGAAGGAGCCTGCAGGAAAGTGATTGGATCATGTGGGCTGATTTCCCCCTTGCTGTTCTCATGATGGTGAGTGAGTTCTCAGGAGATCTGGTTGTTTAAAAGTGTAAAGCACCTCCTCGTTCACTCTCTTACTCCTGCTTCTGCCATGTAAGATGTGTCTCTTGGTGGGGCAGGGTTGCTCACGCCTGTAATCCCAGCACTTTGGTAGTCTGAGGCAGGTGGATTGCTTGAGGTCTGGAGTTTGAGACCAGCCTGGCCAACATGGCAAAACTCTGTCTCTACTAAAAATACACAAATTAACCATGTGTGGTAGCGGGCGCCTGTAATCCCAGCTACTTGGGAGGTTGAGGCAGGAGAATTACTTGAACCCGGGAGGTGGAGGTTGCTGTGAGCCAAGATCGCACGCACCACTGCCCTCCAGTCTGGGCAAAAGAGCAAAACTCCTTAAAAAAAAAAAAAAAAAAATGCAACTCCTTCCCCTTCTGCCATGATTATAACTTTCCTGAGGCCTCCTCAGAAGCAGAAGTCTATATAGCCTGCAGAATTGTAAGCCAATTAAGCCTCTTTTTTTCTTTCTTTCTTTCTTTCTTTTTTTTTTTTTTTTGAGACGGAGTCTCGCTCTGTCACCCAGGCTGGAGTGCAGTGGAGCAATCTTGGCTCACTGCAAGCTCCGTCTCCCGGGTTCACGCCATTCTCCTGCCTCAACCTCCCAAGTAGCTCGGACTACAGGCACCTGACATCATGCCTGGCTAATTTTTTTGTATTTTTAGTAGAGACAGGGTTTCACCGTGTTAGCCAGAATGGTCTCGATCTCCTGACCTCGTGATCTGCCCGCCTCAGCCTCCCAAAGTGCTGGGATTACAAGCGTGAGCCACCGCGCCCGGCCAAGCCTATTTTCTTTATAGCAGTGCAAGAATGTACTGCCTCCCAGGCTGGGGTACAGTGGCACAATCATAGCTCACTGCAGCCTCAAACTCCTGAACTCAAGCAATCTTCCCACCTTAGTCTCCTGAGTAGCTCGGACTACAGGTGCATGCCAGTATGACTGGCTAATTATTTTAATTTTTTGTAGAAATGAGGTCTCACTATCTTGTCCAGGCTGGTCTCAAACTCCTGGTTTCAAGAGATCTTTCCACTTTGGCCTCCCAAAATGCTGGAATTACACCACTACCTGGCCTATACTTGATTTTTTAAAGGTAGTTTCTATCTCTTGTAATTACTATTTGTTCCTATATATAATCTGTCTTTCCTACTAGATTCCTCAACATACTAATAATGGCTATTTTATTCATCTGATCACTTTAAAATCTGGGTCATTTCTTTGGTTTTGTGGATTGCTTTTACTATTAACAATTGATAGTTTTTTTTGGGTTTCATTTGTGTGCCTTGCAGTTTCAATTGAATGATTCCATTGTGTGAAAAGGAATTATAGGGTCTGAGGTTAATAGTATTTATGTCTGGAAAAGGATGTGTGTCTTCTTTGGTGAAGTTCTTAGCATGGTGAGTGGATTTAATATAGTTAGTTGTTGATCTGGGCTTGGATTATTTTCCTTGGTAATGCTGTCCTAATGTAGCACTGGCTTTAAATCTTCCAGCATCTGGCTTCCATTAGCTTCTGCTTAGTGTGGTGCCTGGGGTCCTGGAGGATCTTTCTCAGGGCTTGAGTTGTACTCTCCAGTTTTGGTAGAATGACCCTGCATGGCTGTGCCACACAGGGAGTTTCTCTCCTAGCTCTTGACACTGTTGCATGGTAGTCAGTGCTAGGTTTGTAATGAAATGATGGCATTTTTGTTTTGTTTTACTTTCCTGGTCAGTTTTAGGCAGGATTTGTGTGCCTGAGCCTCAGGGGTGGGGATTTCTCTACATCCCTGTTCTTCTTTTTCATCCCAGCCAAACACTGCTTTATATTTTTTGGTGGTGTTAGGCAGGAGTTTCC
Source organism: Piliocolobus tephrosceles (assembly GCF_002776525.5). Taxonomy (NCBI): domain Eukaryota; kingdom Metazoa; phylum Chordata; class Mammalia; order Primates; family Cercopithecidae; genus Piliocolobus; species Piliocolobus tephrosceles. Next base: position 108,991,421 of record NC_045435.1, on the reverse strand, counting down.
TGTTCTTCTTCCAGTAATGACAGATCTCTTTGTGTTATGAGTGTAGGATGCTAGGTTCAAGACAATTTCTTGCCTTTCCCCAATATCTTAGTCCATTTGGGGAGCTATAACAGAATGCTATAGACTGGGTGACTTACAAACAACAATTTATTTCTCACAGTTCTGGAGGCTGGGAAGTACAAAATCAAGGTGGCATCAGATTCAGTGTCTGGGGAGGGTCCTCTTCCTAGTTCCTAGAAGGTTATCTCCTTTCTGCATCCCCACATTGCAGAAGGGTTGAGTGATCTCTCTGGGGTTTCATTATGAGGACACTAATTCCATTTCTGAGTGCTCTACGCTCATGATCTGATTATCTCCCAAAGGCACCATCATGCTGAAGATTAAGTTTCAACATACGAATTTTGAGGAGATACAAACATTCAGTGTATGGCACCCAACTGGAAGGACTTTTTCTTTTACTTCCATCTCAGCAAGAATGGAGGCTGTATCCTAAGGATGATAAGCTTTTCTACTCCTTTCCCAATAAAATGTTGTTTTTATTCTACTCCTATACCAGAAGCAATGCATCTTTACCTATTAGCTGAGAGTGAGAGAATTCATTGCCCTTCTCTAGAATAGTAAGGCTTTTGTTTTGTAGGAAAGAACAGTTCAGGGAAGTCGGCACAGCTCTGGCCTGGTCACTAGTAACTGCCAATCATCTCCTTTATGCCTGTGCCACTAAGTGGTACCCTGCCCTGTAACCTGCTCATCCTCCAGTCTTTCTTGTAAGCATCTGATAGAAGTCTGTGGAATAGACAGTGTGAGTGTTGGCTTCCCTACATCTGATTCTACCAGCTCTTCTAAACTTACATGCTTGATCACACTTGGTATTGAGGAATTTATTAAGCTTTTGCTAAGTTGTTTTTATCTGCTTTATGTTGTTGCTCTGATGTAGGTGAGTAAGTTTGTGTATCTGCTTTTTGTTTTGTTTCTTTAAGGCTTGCCCTTCTTTGGAATTGCATTTATTTGATCGTCTTATATCATGAATTGAGTGTTGGCATCCCCCAAAATTTCATACTTTGAAATCCTAACCCTCAACATGATGGTATCAAAGGTAAGTACTTTGGGAGGTGACTAGGTAATGAGGGTATAGTCCTCATGAGTAGGATTAGTGCCCTTACATGAAGAGACATGACACCTTGCTCTTCCTCTATTCTCCACCACATGAGGATACAATGAAATGAGGGCCATATGCAAACCGGGAAAAGTATTCTCACTGTAGACTGGATCTGCCAGCACCTTGGTCTTGGACTTATCTGCCTCTCGACCTGTGAACAATAAATGCTTGTTTTATAAGCTGTCTAATCTATGGTATTTTGTTATAACAGTCCTAATGGACTTAAGATACCTTGCGATCTCAGTTTTCTGATGGACCCAAGAAAAGTCAACATTTTGTAGATTATATGGCTTTCCTTTTTGAGGAAAAGAGCAATATTTTGCATCTTTCAACATCTTTAAAGAAAAGTAATCTTGAAGTGAATGCCAGTACTTTGGCAGGTGCTTAACAAACTTCTGAAACCGTGTTTTCACTGTTTCTCTAGCCCAATTAACCCCCCCAACTCCTCCCGTAAAGCTTTTGCTCCCCTTCATTTTTAAAGTCTTGCCAGAAGAAAGACTGCCCAGATGGTGAGTGGAAAATGTAGAGGAAGGCTCTGTGCCTCATATAGCCGGAACTATAAACTTGTAAAGACACTGAGTTTTACTTACTTAAATCTATTTTATTTAAAATGTAAATATAAAATATTTTCTTTCTATTTTGGGCAATGTAGTAGGTAGCTAGCATATCAGTAAAATTACAAATAGGGCAAGTGCCAAAGAAGAACAGGTGGAAGACAACAGGAAAGGTAGGTGTTGACTCAGCCTCACTTATATGATGCAAAATAATTTGGGAAATTGCCATTAGGTTAGGCAACCTCTCTCTCTCTGTCATCATTTTCACGTGTGTTAGAGTAAGGGGTGATTTGGTAAAATATGTCTTCAACCACAAAATTTGACAGTTTTGCAGAATAAGTTATCTGATATTCAACTCCACAAATGTGGTAATAAGTATAAGTGACATTTAGCCCTCTTAATAACATGAATAACACTCACACATGGAGCTGGATTTTCTCATGGAAAAGATAAGCTTTAAGTTTTACATGAATTTGTTAACTCTTTGCAGCTAGACATGGAGGGCACTTGGTTTCCCAGACAATGTGTTGGGAATGAGAATCCTATGTCTGCCAAACCTATTTGAACTTGTTGCCTTGTTGTGAATCTCTACTAGATTATCTGGCATCTCATCCACAATTTTTTAATCTTATAAATGAGAGATTCATGTAAATGTTGAACTTAGTCTGAAAGAAGAAATATTGAAAGGGCAGCCAGGGAGACTGAGAGCAATGTCAAGAGGCAAAATGAGGTCAGACTTATTTCCTTATCTGAAAGGATTTTATACATCAGAACTTCAGGTCTCTTTTCACCCTGCCTGGGGAAGCTCTTCAGCCTTCAGCTTGTCTTTAGGGAGACATGCTCTATCACTGCCTCATTGGGTGGACTTTCTTTCTTTCTTTTTTTTTTTTTTTGAGACGGAGTCTTGCTCTGTCACCCAGGTTGGAGTGCAGTGGTGCGATCTCGGCTCACTGCAAGCTCCGCCTCCCGGGTTTACACCATTCTCCTGCCTCAGCCTCCGGAGTAGCTGGGACTACAGGCGTGCGCCACCTCGCCCAGCTAGTTTTTTTTTTTTTTTTTTTTTTTTTTTGTATTTTTAGTAGAGACGGGGTTTCACCATGTTAGTCAGGATGGTCTCGATCTCCTGACCTCGTGATTCGCCCGCCTCGGCTTCCCAAAGTGCTGGGATTACAGGCTTGAGCCACCGCGCCCGGCCGGGTGGACTTTCTTCTTACAAGAGCTGCCATGTGAAATACTGGGCTTGGGTTATCATCACAGCTTCTGTGTTTCACATACATTCTGCCTGAGTTACAGCAAATCAATTTCTCTAAAGTGATCATCAATCCAAGAATATGGGAGCAAGCAAATTCTCCTTGGCAAGTCATTTCTAATTATCAAAATGTTCCATATAAGTGATTATTTCTCTAGGAATGTTCTAAATGTGAGCTCATATGGAGAGGTTTGTGTCTGTAGAATGGAAGGGATTTTTATTGATCATCTAGCCTTTAGGAATGACCATGAAAGCTCTATTTTGATATCTACTGTTGTGAACTGACCTAAAAAAATTAGATGTAAAAATATTAGCCTCCTTTGAGTAGAAATTAATAGCCAACAGGTTTTACCTGCTCTTATACCATCTTTCTAAGTAACTGAAAATAAAATTCTTCTTCAAATATAGACATTTAATAGCAAGTATATACAACATAAGCTCTACCAATTCTTGGCTTTATTGGTAAGCTCTACCAATTCTTGGCTTTAACTTTTTTTTGTGTGTGTGCTAAGACTGTACCAAGGATGGTAGATTCCCCTGAAAGCAAATGTAGCAAGTGCAATAAGATTATAGCAGTAGGACTCAGCTGATGTTCTAGTTAGACTTGGGTGGCCAACCATCCCCCAATCTAATGTCTGGACAGAGGTCTCTATAGAAATCAAATCTAGGGTGCAAATCTTACAGCTAAATTTTGAAAGGCTAGTTAGATTCTTAAACTATAGTCTTACAACAGACTAAATGCCTCTAACATAGTTTTTGCCCTTATTTGAAAAAATCACTAATCACTAATTTCAACAATGGAAATCTATTTCTAATATTTTGTTAACCTACAAAGGCTATGGTGTTGACTGGCCAGTAGAGATACTTAAAGCACTTGTAGTAGCCACCTCTAGCATGTGTCCCTTAAATTATGCCTTGATTTATGCTCATTTCAAATTATTCATCTCTTTGTTTCAGCAAGTGTCTGTCTTTGAAAATAGTGAAGGTAATGCATGGTGGATAAAAGGAAGGCTTGCAGGTAACAGTCTGGGCAAAGGTAGGTTGAGGTCAGCTCTTTAGAGTGGGGATTTCACTGGATCCTCTGAGGAACCTGAACTTTTCATATTTCCCTAATAAATGAGGAAGTTTAGGGACTTTATTACTTTTGAACAATCTATATAAGTCATAAATACATCTTCTTCCTTGATGTAAGTGAATACTAAAAGCAAAAAATACTAATAGTTCTCCAGCCTAAAATACCATTTGGAGAAGGATGGGCATAAAATATTGATCTGTACCTTCTGCAATCCAGCCTCTTTGAATTCGTGTCATAGAAGCAGACCTGGAACTATTTTTGGTGCGTTATTTTAATGAAAGAGACCATATAAACTCCTATTAAAGATTTGGTCAAAAGAATTGCATTTAAGTTTTTTCCTGGCCTCCATAAAAATTCAAATTAATTTCCTGTATAATCTACATCAACAAGGATATAAAGAAGTTAGAAAAAGAAACTCTCAAAGAAAGATTTAATTTTGTTCATCACAGTAAACTTACATAAACCAGGATGTGGCTCAATCTATTTTGAAAGGATTTTCAGCATTAAAGATTAAAACAAAAAGAAGCCTCTAGTTAACCTTCAATTAACCATAGCTGCTTGGTACTTTCTATTAATCAAGATTTTACTCCTTCTCGCATTATTTTTATGGCATCTAATTTTATTTGGTTTCTTCAATATATTTCTCAGAGGTGAAATAGCTCTATTTTATGGATGAAAATCAAATCAAAATGTGGAAGGCTTACTGTGACCTTCATAAAGTCATCTCCCTGAGGTTCTTTTCTTATTTTTAAAATGACAATAATGAGGTCTACTCCAGTGTGCTGTGTAAGAATGGAATGAAATCATTCAGAGAGGCAAGGTAGCATTGGAAAGACTAATGGTTTTGGAGTCCGGTAGATGTAGTTTTCACCACATATGAGCTACGTGACATTGGGCAAGGAATTGACATTTATAAGCCTCAGTTTCCTTATGAATAAAATAAAAACATTAATCCTCAGTGGGACATTTCCATGTTAGATGAAGTAATATTTGCAAAGATCTTAGCATATAAAAGGCAAAATAAGGTAGCTTTTTTTTTTTTTTCAGTTGAGAGAAGACCCTGAATATGACTACAAAAAAGTATGAGAACCAGTGTTAGACCTTGTGTGTTTTAATATTATCTTGTGTCTATCTGGAAAAGTTTCTTTCTCTGTAGTCAATATCCACATCACAAACATGTATTGTATGACTAGTTTCCCTCTTGAAAAATTCTTAGCCTATTTTTGTTTTCTTTTAAATCCTGATTAAGGATAAGGCTAGGCTTCTGTGAGTTCTTGTCTCACAATTTTGTTCCTTTCAAAGTAGCAAAAGAATTTAGGTGCTGAGAGGAAAAGTCATAGTTGTATTTTAAAGCAGTGGTTCTTAGGTCACTTTGAATCAGATTTACCTGCAAGACTCTTAAATAATCCCAGATTTAAGGTCCCTATTCCTGATTCAGTAAATCTGAAGTACATTACTAAAATTTGTATTTCCCTAAGTGATTTTAAAAATTCTCTGTAATCATGGTAAAATAACTTAGCATAAAATTTGCCATCTTAACCATTTTTAAGTGTGCAGTCAATGTTAAGTAAATTCTCATTGCTGTGCAACCACTACCATCCATTTCCAGAACACTTACCTTGCAAAACAGAAACTCTATTTACAATGCACAATAACTCTCCATTTACTTCTTTCCCCAGCCACTGACGACCACTATTTTATTTTCCATTTCTATGAATTTAGCTATGCTTGGTTCCTCATATAAGTGGAAGCATACATTATTTGTCTTTTTGTGACTGGCTTATTTCACTGAACGTCATGAATTCAAGGTTCATCCATGTTGTAGCATGTGTCAGAATTTCCTTTCTTTTAAAGGCTGAATGATATTTCATTGTATCATTGTATGTATGGATCACATGTGATTTATCCATTTATCTAGTGATTACTCTTCCCCAAGTCATTTTTAAACTATGAAATACTTCACAAATTTGCATATCATTTTTGCACAGGTGCCATGCTAACTTTCTTTATATCATTCCAATTTGAGTACACATACTGCCAAAGTCAAGGACTCCAAATTATTTTTGAAATCACTGATAAGGCAATTTTTCCAGATGCACATTGGTGGGACATTAAATCAATCTAATTTGGTGACCAGTATTTTTTAAAGACATGGAATAGAAAAAAGTAAAATAGGTAAAAATTGTAATAATAGGGAAATGTATTATTTTAAGTATTGTATTTCTGTTTGTGTGTTTTTGTGGGAGAGAGGGGTTATGTGCACTAAATCAAGACATACTAGCTGTTCTCGATTTAAAAAGTATAAAGGCCACCTGTCCAGAGAACTAGAATATAGAATCTAGTTGGATGATATGTAAATTAACATAATGCTCTCAGCTCAAAATGTGTAGAGGTACTACAGTCATGATTTTACTTTTAAGATACTTAAAAATAAGATTGAGAACAGCCTTCTATAGACTGATGTGGACTCCATGCTTCATCATAGAAGTCTGTGTATTGCTTACTCATGAATCATTTTCATAACATTGTATTAGGAGTTATATATAAATTTGGCATCACTTTGATACACTAAGCTTTTATAGACTTCAGAAGTAGATAAAGAATTGCTAACAGCAGTAATGGAGAGGTGTGAATGCCACCAGCAATTCAAGATTCTGTTCCAACTCAGGAAACATACTACCCCAATCAAAACTAATTTCCTCCCCCTTTGGCATTTTTCTCAACCATATGTAGTTTTAAAATTATTGTGATGACTTCTATCACTCTTTTGAAAATATACAGGATGTATTTATCTAGGATAAACATAATTTTACTTAGTATGTTTTCTGAAATGATAGCACACAATATGTATCAGAAAATAGGCAATTATATGATAACTGTTTGTGAACTGTATTTGATTCTGCCAGATTTTATGAAAGATATATGTTTAACATATGCAAATGTTTATATTAGATCATATGGAATATAATTCTTGTATGCCTTTTAAAGAATTGCGGAATTCCTGTTCTTCCTCAGAAGAGTGATTTCCAAAGTGTCTTAGATTTTTTTGTATGGCTCCACTTCAAATCCTCTATGATTTGCATCATGCTGTACCATTTGACCCAGCAATCTATATACATAAATCATTCCATTATAAAGATACATGCATGCATATGTTCACTGAAGCACTATTCATAATAGCAAAGACATGGAATTGACCCAAATGCTCATCAATGGATAACTGGATAAAGAAAGTGTGATACATGTACACCATGGAATATTACGCAGCCATAAAAGGGAACAAGATCATGTCCTTTGCAGGGACATGTATGGAGCTGGGAGCCATTATCCTCAGCAAACTAACACAGGAACAGAAAACTAAACACCCTATGTTCTTAATTATAAGTGGGAACTAAACAACGAAAACACTTGGACACAGAGAGGGGAACCACATACACTGGGGCCTGTCCGAGGGGCCGGGGAAGGGAGAGTTTCAGGATAAATAGTTGATGCACGTAGGGCTTAATGCATAAATGGTGGGTTAATAGGCGCAGCAAACCACCATGGCACACGTTACCTATGTAACACCCTGCATGTCCTGCACATGTATTCCAGAACTTAAAATTAACTTACTTAAAAAAAAAAAAGACCATAATATTCCCAAATAACTGAAGTTGTTTATGTCTCCTGTTAATTCACAGAGAGAATAGTGGCATGGATGGATGAATAGATAGATAGATAGATAGATAGATAGATAGATAGATAGATAGATAGATCGATAGATAATACATGTAAAATAATAACACCTAAATATAGAATTAAAACTTCAAAAATTATAATAAATGGAGACACAAGTAGGCTTTAAATACATAATGAGAGTTATGTCCAGAACTATACCACTTAGCAGTCTGTAAGAACATTTTACATTGTGTATCTTTATTGGTCCCCACGATTCTGTGAAAAAAGACCAAACTATATACATTTTACAGAAGAGAAACCAGGTACCAACATTAACAACCTTGCTGAGTTGCAGGCTGTGGTTACATCGGAGTCAGGAACTGATTTCTGTGCAATGGCTCCAAGTCCAGATGTTATCCTACTAGACTGTGTTTCATGAGACAAGTAGGATTCTTCCCTAAGGTTTAGTTTTCCTTAAAGTCCTTCCAGTTTCAGAATGAGATGCTCTTGCCCAAATCATGAAGAATTTAAGAAAGAAATTATTGATTATAATCACAAATTTCTTAAAAAATGCAGATAATAATAACTTTATTCTCTCCCTATTTTGCAAACCTATTCTCAGTAGAGATTTCAAACCTGAATGATGCTCAGAATCAACTTCAGGGCTTTTGGAAGACAGTGATTTCTGGGCGGCACCCCAGACTTACGGAAGTATTGCCCAGGAATCTCTGTTTTTGTAAAGGTCCACAGCTGATTCTGATGCTTAGCTACGTTTGAGAACTGCTGCTTTAGAAAAATATTTTAGAGTAATTTTGGTGGAAAACCTATTAGAAAAATCAAATAGAAGACAGTACATAATGTATTTACATACCATAGTCCACAGTTCTGAAGAAAGTGTAGGTTTTGTGTAGCCAGAAGTTTATACCAATCAGGGAACCTTTTTTTTTCTTTTTATTAAGAAAAAGAGAACATAATTATGAAGATGAAATTAGTTTTTTAAAAATAATATTTACTAAGAGTGAGAAAAGTAATCACCACAAATTATACATTTTAAAGAAGCTTAAACCTACCACAAACATTATTAATTGCCTAACGCAACACTGTGCTTCACAATATCCTAGAAATTGCTCCACATTATTCAACAAATAACTTCCTTATTCTGTTAAAGGAAAGACTGTCCATTGTGTAGATCTACCATAGTTTATTCAACTGCTGTCTTATAAGTGGGCATTTACATTGCTTCTAATATGTTTTGATGACAATGAATGATCGTGTGTGTGTGTGTGTGTGTGTGTGTGTGTGTGTGTATGTATCTTCATAGCATTGGATGTGCAACTTCAGAAAAAATCCTAAAAGTGGGATCATTGGGTCATAATGTGAATATATATGTAATCATTTGGATACTGTCAAATTTTATCCCCTAAGGTTTGCACCAATTTTCTTTCCCACTAGCAATATATGAGGGTGCCTGTGTTTCCACAGTCTAGCAAGAGCATTGTTATTCTTTTTAATTTTTACTGATCTGGTAGGTGAGAGTTGGCATCTCAGTTTTGTTTTAATTTGCATTTCTCTTTTCTCATATCCTTGGTAAGGTTGAACATCTATTCATATGCTTAAAGGTTATTTTTATAGCTGTCTTGTGAATTGATATCTTTTAAAATAAAGAACTGAAATATTCCAGGGTTTTCCTCCCAGGTGTGATAAATATACTGCAAAATTCTATATGCTGATTTCTACCTCCATAAAATACATTTCACAGTTCTTGTAAAGACAGTAATTATATAATTGAACTGTGAATAATGACTTGTTGTTTGTTATTGAATGATACATCTTAAAGCTATATATCTTAACTTCCACAATTCATAGCGAGCCCTAGAGGAGGAAAATAAATTGAGCCAATTCCATCAATAGGCATTGGCAATTGTAGTGACATTTGTTACATTATTTCTTACATTGCTGTGTTTGGCCATTCTAGTATCACTGTTTGAAATAATTTTTACAAAATCTAGAAATGTTACACTATTTCATGTCATGTTGTGCTAAAAGGGACACGAAAATATGCCTCAAACATCATTTCAGTGTTCTATATCAGCATTTACTTGTTTTTATTTAAAACTATCAATTGTTTGCTATTTATTCAAATATTTCCATTCTAGTAGTTGCACAAATACTTATGTGCAAATGATGCAAATGATGTTCCATGTTTTTGTGGTGTGTGTGTGTGTGTTTGTATTATCAACAACCTAAATATTTTCAGTCATAAATATTACATTGTTCCAAACCGATCTGAGAAGATTGGTTGTGAAGCGGATAAGAATAATAGCAAAATGTTTTGTTTGTGAAATTAGAATCGAAAGGGCAATTTTATCTTATTTTATTTTAAACTTTTAAGTTCGGGGTACAAGTGCAGATTTGTTACATAGGTAGCTTGTGTCATGGGAGTTTATTGTACAGGTTATTTCATCACCCAGGTATTAAGCCTAGTACTCATTAGTTAGTTTTCCTGATCCTCTCCCTCCTCCCAACCTTCACCCCTCAAAAGGGCCCAGTGTGTGTTGTTCCCCCTCTGTATGTGTTCTCGTCGTGTAGCTCCCACTTCCAAGTGAGAATATGCAGTATTTGGTTTTCTGTTCCTGTGTTAGTTTGCTAAGGATAATAACCTCTAGCTCTATCCATGTACAGAAATACCATTTGACCCCACAATCCCTTTACTGGTTACATACCCAAAGGAATATGAATCATTCTGTTATAAAGACACATGCATGCATATGTTTGTTGCAGCACTATTCACAATAGCAAAGACATGGAATTAAGCTAAATGCACATCAATGATAGACTGGATAAAGACAATGTGGCACATATACAGCATGGAATACTATGCTCTCATGGTATTAGTATGCAGCCAAAAGAATATATATCTTGTTGTCATTCAAAAAAAAAAAAAAAAAGAAAGAAAGAGAAAGGGTAGTTTTCATAGTCTCTTTTTCCATTTGAAGAAACTGTAGTGCCAAACAAAATTTTCTGCAATGTTCATCCAGTAGAAAATCAAGATAAATGATGTGAATCATATTGTGTTTTTCAAGAAAATGTTCATATCGTCAGTATGATGCAATGGTAATTATCTGGAATAATATTCTAAAAAAATAGTAAATATCCCAAGTTTTTTAGAAGTAAAATTTTCTGATTTCATGAATGCACTTTGTCCTAATGGGCAGGCCATGGTTGTATTTGTTGCTTCTGAGTTGGGAAATTGATATGAATAATGTTTTTTTTTTATTCCTGCTGTTTTGCTCAGTAGTCAAAATCTTCATTTAGTAAAGAAATTACGTGATCAATTCAAGTTTTGTGGTTGACGAAAACAATATTCCTTCTCACTGTCATTATTTTGATCCTTATTTTTCATTTAAAAATATTTTGTAATATTTTGCTTTAAAAATGTTATATAATTTATGTTCATCAGAAGCCTCTTAAATTTATTGTTTTCAGTTTTTAAACAGGTAAGCAAGTAATTTCTTTGGGGTTTTAAGTATTTTCTTTTTAGTTTTTTTCCTTCTCTCAGCTCAAAGGTATTTTCTATTTCAATTATGATTCGATGTATTAATTCACATTGATCGCAAAAATTAGAAAATAGTAATATGATTTCATTCAAAGTATACGGAATGTGAATATATATTCTTCAAAATGTAAATTAAAGCAAATGCAAGAAGTTGAAATTGTAAAAGGAGTTTCATGTTATCAAAATTGTTCTTTCAAAAATATTTCAAATTTCCATTAAAGTAAAATAAAATTCATATTTAACATAGGTTAGAATTTTAAGTCAAAATGATTAACACCCGAATTTTAAAATTTAACCTTATAAAATATTTTCATAAAATAAAACTATTTGCAATTCTATTTGCCCATATAAAGAATTAGTAACCTGTTTTTATATACATATATTTTCACAAATTTATAAAAATATAAATTATTTAATATTGTAAAATATTTCAGTATTTCTCAGACACTATATGCACCTGTTGCAAATACCATGATGATTTGATGGCAATTACAGAAACATGATTTAGAAAAACATGAGAGATTGATAAATGACACTTGGCGCTAGTTGGAAACTATTTCACATTCTACCAGAATCTATTTTATTCACATTATCTGAGGGGAAGAATGAATTTTTATTGTCTTTTATCTGAGTGCTGCCACCACTCAACTCTTCCTGGTATTCCCTAGCAGGGTCTGTTCCCTACCTCTGCCTCACAGTAAACATTCATGGAATTTAAGCCCAGTTGCTTTTGTTTTGAGGCCAAGGTGAAGAGCCCTAGAGAAGCATTCTCTGGGGCCGAGCAGCATTACAGGAGCAGATCTTTAGCCTTAGTGTTACAGGTTAGTACATTTCTGTTGTATGTCTCAGTGCTCCCTGAAGTGTGGGACTCTGAGAAGGGCCCCTCTCACCTGGATCAAAGCCTCATCTTGAAGTATAAAGGGAAAAGAATATTAACAGGATTATTTTGACTCCATATACTTTGTTAATACCATATGTTTATCACAGTGAGTCTTGAATAATTGTTCTTCCCATTTTACCCAAGCCCCCTTTAATGTAACAGCAGGATTAGTCCCATCTGGCCATCTTCGTTCACTAGATGACATTCCTGTAGCAAATGTGAGTACCTTCGCTTTGAATATTGGGAGAAAGAAATCATATTCAGCAATCAATGTTTCTTTTTTTTCTGATAATTAACACAGTAGTTTGGAAACAAATATTTTGTGGTATATTTTATTAGCTAATCTGAGCTACTTTCATGCCCTTGATCTAAAAGGTGTATCAACTAGGCAACTTATTTTGCTTGGGAATAAAAACAAAGAATGTATTGATATTTTCTCTCTTTCAAAATTCCCTGAGACTTTATATAAAAACTGAACCACTTTACTCTTCTAAAGAACTATGAAAAGAGAAAAATTAAAAAAAGTAAAATGCCTTTTTTACTTAAGATATATTCAGGACAACAACCTGAAAGGCAAGATTAAAGGCAGTTCATTATTTCTTAGGAACTTTACACAGTGCAGTCATTGATTTGGGTTCAAACACCTGGCTGGGACTTATATCTTTCAAATCTTTCTCTTCTATCTAGAACTGCTAATTAAACAGTTTCCACTTTTGGTGATATTTATAAATGAGTCACTGCTTAAAAGGATTGACTGATATTGATTGGGAATCAAATCTCCAAGAGATCTGCCATTTCTACCTTTTTCCACGCTGCAGACTCACTGGGTGGCTCAGTTGCCGATACATATATTATTTTAAATTTATAATATTATTTCTAATTTGAAAAAGTTAAGAATACTCAGAATCCAATGTGTACTGAAAATCTGTATTCATGTGCCCAGACTCCTGCTGGATTGAGAGCTGGGGTTTGAGACAGAAATGGAACCTGGAGTTAATATTACTGTCACAGTAGTAGACAGAACAAGCAACAAGCACAGCTAGTCCTCTCAACTGAAGCAGAGAGGCAGGTAATAACTATCGGTTCTGCTGCTCCAGAGGCCAGCAGACTAATCCCAACCTGGAATGAATCTTTGTGGGATCCCTTGTCGTCCCTGAAGTTCAGGGGAAGGTTACTTATTCTAAAAGATTGCGGAAATCATTTCATGGTATTGTGCCTGTCATTGACTTGAGCTGTCACAAAACTAACAGTCTATGACCAATTGCTGCTATAGCAATCGTCTGCAGCAGCCACACTAAATTCCCTCCAAAAGTTGATTCACCACAATGCAAACCAAAGAGGAATGAATGAGGCAACCAATGTACCTGAGGTATACTTTAGGAGGCAACATGAACAAATTAAAACGACAGTGAAATTAGATTTGGAAGACTTCAGTTCAATTCTTGTCTCTGCACTTAGCTATATGATCAGAATAAGTCGCTCGACCATCATGGCCCTCAGTTTTCCTCATCTATAAGATGGGAACAACAATAGCTGTTGACCTACCTATCATGAACTTAAGAATGCTTTATGGTTCCCAGAAATAAAATTTGTAACTTGAAAGAAACAGAGACATACACAATGCGATGTAGTTTCTCCTACGGTATTTCAATGTAAATATTGTAATAATAGTAAATGTATCCTATTTTATATTATGGAACACATAATATACAATTATTATGAGCCATATGAAAATGAGGTATATAGAGTGATGAAAGGAAGATGAAAAATGGTCAATACTACAATTTGCACATAGACATGACATATAAATTCTGATGAGAAATAATTAAAATTAATAGTTAAAGGAATGAAGTTAAAATATAACTCTGCAGTCTTAGGTATAGTTCTTACTTTCAATTAATTCACTGGCATTCTGTTTCCTAAAAATATTTTTCACTTCACTGAGAATAATGCTGTGATAAAATATTAAATAATGATAACAGACACTCTGAGATCTTCCAGTGTTTCCTGTGCTGGCAACTTCTAAATAAATGAAAGAACAAAAACAAAAACAAAAAGAATGCTTTATAAACCTTAAGTGATAAGGTTAAGTGGTTTTATTTTTCTCCTGGAAGTTATTTGAGGGTAGGAGTTGTGTTTTATTCAATATGAAGTAGATTTTGTTGTTGTTATAAGTAAACTTATTTTTGGCAATTCTAGTCCTCTTGTTAAGTATACTCTCTTTTTGAGGCAACTGCACCTCTTCAGACTTATTCTTATACTGGCTTTTCCCATCTTTCAATGTCTGCTTTGGAGAAATATACAACCCTAACCTCTTATATCTTGATCATGACACAGGCAGACACAGGCTGGAGATATAATGGAGCTCTCTGCATAAGCCAATAGGAAAGAAAAGCCCTAAGGGAACCGTGTTTGGGGAAGGTGTCATAGCTCTGTGTTTTAGGCCAGGCCCTCAATGAATGTCCAATGATTAATGAGGGTAGCAAATTCAGCCTTAAAATTAGTATGCATTGAAGAAGGTTCCAGAATGTCAAACCCCATTATGGCAGTAACAGCAACATGTTTCAAGGCAAATTATCAGTCTGAAGTGGAGAGATGGTTTGCTTTAAGATCTAGGCCATAAGCAACCATAAATTTTGTGTGGGATTGAGTTCAATTTGTAGTGTGCAAAGTAAACCAAAATTTATTTCACTTGTTTTCAACTTAATATTTGGTACAATTGTTTCTTTTCAACATGTTCTTGAGTTTCTAAATTATAAAATTTGTTGCTATTTGATTTGCTTTTAAAATATTCGCAGTTACTGTATTTATCAAATCTGTTTTCAAATTTAATTATCTTTTGGTCTTGAATTGCATGTTGTCTCAATTAATATCTCCTCCCTATACCTTTTTTTTCCCTAAGTTTGTTGATAAATATTTTATTATTTCTTCTTCTCTCTCTCTCTTTTTTTTTGTGATGGAGTCTTGCTCTATCGCCCAGGCTGGAGTGCAGTGGTACGATCTTGGCTCACTGCAACCTCTGCCTCCCGGGTTCAAGCGATTCTCCTGCCTCAGCCTCCTGAGTAGCTGGGATTATAGGTGTGCACCACCATGCCCAGCTACTTTTTGTATTTTTAGTTGAAATGGTGTTTCACCATGCTGGTCAGGCTAGTCTCGAACTCCTGACCTCCTGATCCGCCCACCTTGGCCTCCCAAAGTGCTGGGATTATAGGAGTGAGCCACCGTGTTCAGCCTTCCTTCTGTTTTCTCACTTTAATTTTTACATATCATTTTGTAAGAGGCTTTGATTTTTTTTCCAGTGGGGAAAGTTCTATCTCTTATACAGGATCCCACAAAGATCCCTTATAACAGGTGGTTCAGTCGACTCACATTCATTATTGTCTAGCTGATATTTTGGTTAATTTGTTCATTTTTCTAAATGCTATATAATTTATATTCTTTCCTTATTACTTTCTTTTTATACATGGATTACATTTTGTGTAGTTTTACTTTATTTTGTGATTTTGACTTGTAAGGTTCATGTTTTATAATTTTGAAACAGGTCACCTTTTGGTATTACAGATATCCTATATTTCTGAAATCCTCAAACTCAAGAATTAAATGATACATTTAAAAATATTATATAATTAAAATAAGAAATTTATTTTACTTTAATTCCTTCTTCCTCTCTCTACCATTCCTCTCCTGATGGTTCCCTTGCTTCACTTTATAATATGTTTGTGTGTCATAATTAGGACTCAGATAATTATCACAGAATATCACTCTTATATTACCCATCTTTTATTTTAAGAAATCCATTGATACTTACTTTATACCATATATTAAAATTGTAACTAGATTCAGCTCTATGTTTAACATGCTCGAGTGTTTATCACAGTCTTTTTGAACAGAAACATAGCCTCGCATTCTTATGTTGATCACCTTTCAGTGAGTCGAATACACCTTCAATAATTTTTTTGAAGAGTCGAGTGATCTATTTCCTGAGTCATTCTACATCTGAAAGTGTGTCTCTATTGACTTCATCTATGATGAAAAACTTAACTGCAAATGAAATTCTTTGCAAAGAGATTCCCTCCTTCAAATATGAGTATATATAACTTTATTTTCTTCTATGTTTATTATGCAAAGAAAAAATTAGAAGCTTTGTTCCTTTTTGTTTTTAAAAAATAACAGGCAATTTTTAAAATATAACTTTTACTCAACAAGCATTTACTGAATGACTAGTGTAAGCCTTAGGCCAAGCTCTAATCTTGTCACTGGGGACATGGAGGGAAAAAAACATACAAACATTTCAGTCCTCAAGGGGTTACATTTGTTTTTCTTTTAAATGCTTACATGATTTTAAATTTGATTATTATATTTATTTTCTTCTTGAACATGACTTGTTTGAGCTATTTGTTCATAAATTTTGCCTAGAGTAAGGTGGAGGTAGTTTGCTTAAAATGACAAAAGCAAATGTATTTTCAGCTTTGATCTATGCTTTTTACTTATGCCTAAATTTTTCAGACTTTCTCCCTGAGAGAACCTATGATCCTTAGTTGTGTTTTTATTTTATGTATCAGTTTTCCTAAGAAAATTTGTAGAAACCGTAAGGTTTTCATTTGTTTTTGCATTTTGAGAGGGCTCTAAAAATTACTTTATAAAACTCACTAGAGTTCTGAATATTAATTTTACTATCCAATATTTTGTTTTCAGGTTTTATCTTTGCTGTTGTAGTTCATGTCATTGCAATTTTTCATTCCCACATTGAGTCCTCTGTGTACCTCTTCCTATTATTTTTTGTCTGCTGATTCATTTTTGTCTCTTTTAGTCATTTTTGCCCCTTTGTATTTTGATATCGAACTAACATATAAGTACAGAAAAGTGTATTTAACAAAATATACATTCTGATCAATTTTTACATTCTGCCCACACCTGTGTAATCAGCTCCAAAATCAACACTCAGAACATCACCATCTTTCAGAAACACCCTTTATGTTCCTTTCCAATCACTGCTCCCCTCAAAAGTTACCTTATTGTTTTACATATCATAATATTTTCCTATATCATTTTTTAAAAATATAGGTGCCATGTCTATTATATCCTGGGGGGCCTATAGAATATTTTTCCCGAATTTTCTCCAGGGTCCTGCAGTCTCTTATCTTCAGAGTTACGCTCTTTTACTAAATTTTCATGATTCTTCCTTTCTTTCTTTCATCAGTAATTTATTATAGCCTCAGCTCCCACCCTGCCTTGTTTTGAGAAAATGAGGCAACAATCATCTAAAGTCAGTTTGCTCAGATAGGTTAGGCAGATTTCCTTTGGTTCTCATAAGCATCTGCTACCTGAATCCATTTCTCAGGTCTTCAGTTGATTATCTAAAGAATTTAACTGTTTGTCTATTGTTATCTTGCTCTGCAGTGGTGAGATTTTTTCACTACTTCTACTCTCTCTTTCTGTGATGTTATATACCAATTTAAAGACTTAAAAAATGAAGAAAAACTATCTGTACCCTGCTATAAGTCAGTTTTTAAAGTCCTACCTGCTATGATTTGCTTGTTGAAGCCACAGCCACTGAAGTATATTCTGTCTGCATTTTCTATATCACTCAGCTTTCAGACCCACTCCATCAACTTGCAGTCTTGACATGGATGTAGAAAGATGGGAATACTGCAATAATAGTGCCTTGGTTACTTCCGAATGTGATATTCACAAAGTAGTGAGAAGCTTGGCTAATTTACAATCATCTAGCTTCTTTCTATTCATGTGTGGTCCGTCCACAAGAAACATCAGCATTCACCTGTAGTTTCTTTGAACTCTCAGGCCTCATCTCAGATCTGCTGATCAGAATCTGCATTTTCACAAAATGTCAGAGATGCAGATTCTTATCAAATTAATGTGATTCTTATGCACATTAATCTGATAAGCACTGACCTAGGGAACTTTTGAAAAAACATTGATGCCTGGCCTTGTACCAAGGTTTTTTTTTTAGTTAAGCTACATATTAGTGTTGGATTGCTACTGTAACATTTAATGGCTTAAAACTATACAAATTTATTATATCATGTCTCTGTCTGTCAGAAGTCAAGAAGTCCAGTGGACTCAACTGGTTTCTCTGCTCATTCTCAAGATCCATATGACGTTGTTGGCAGTGCTGTGTTGTTTTCTGGAGGCTCTCAGAGGCAATCTGCTTCCAAGCTCATTCAGGTTGTTGGTGGAATTCGTTTTCATGCAGCTGTAGAAGGGAGGTCCCTGTTTCTTTCCTGACTGTGGCTGAGAATCATATTCGACTTCTGGGGCCTCCTTGGATCGTGGCCACTTGGTCTCCAAAGCCAGCAATGATGGATTGAGTTCTTCCAGTGCTTCAGGTTTCCTTGACCTCCTTTTCTGCCCTACTTCTCCTGTCTTTTCTTCTACCATGTTATCTTTGAATCTTCTGCTTCTCAGGGCCCATGTCATTACACTGGAACACCTGGATAATCCAGGATAATCACTCTGCTTTGAAATTAGTTGATTGGTAACTATCCTTAATTGTATCTACAAAATCCTTTCACAGTAGTATGTAGATTAATGTTTGATGAGGTGACCAGACATGGCAATGTTGTGGAGGGGGAGGCAATTTTAGAATAGTCTATCGACCTCAGGTCAGCCCCATGGGCTTCCAATATGTAGCTAGGATGGAGAACCACTAGGAGAGACCTTGGACTTTTTATCTAGGAAGAGAGAAATGGGTGTTTTTTTCTACCTTCTTTCAGGAATATGAGAATGCTCTGTTTTTAGGAAGTTAAAAAAAAAAAGAAAATAGGCACTAATTTTTTTCTCCATTGACATTTGCCTTATTCTTGGAAAGAATGACTCTGGTGGTTGCCTGTAGGTGTCTGCATTTGGATACCATCGCAGATTGTGTGTGGGTGTGTGCCTAGACTGAATCAGGCAAAGGCAGTTATCATGCTAGCCTGGTACCAAATTAAGCCAGAAACCTCCACATCTTATTGAGGCAAAGATTTTACTACTTTAATTTTGATTTTTGTTTTTTCAACCAGGAAAATTCGGGCTTGAAGAGATTAAAAGCTCTTGCAGAGCATATATATATATATATATAGGACCACTTGGTCTGCTTAAAAAATAAATCCCTTAACATTTACCTTCTGGGGAAATGAGCTATATTTTGTGCAATCCACTTTTATTTCTTTTGAATCTCAAATACATTATTATAACTTGAGAGGTGAAATACATATTCTAGTCTAAAATATACACTTTTAACAGAGCTGGTCAAATTTCTGCAATGTTAAGGGATGTCTGAGGAGTGGTGAAGTCCTATGTGCATTTTATGGAGTTATTATTAACAAAAGAGTGAAAAGTTAGGTTTGAATCCATTGCAAAAGTTCAGAGTATCTAGATTTTGCGTTTCCTAATTTAGAATCAGTACTAAGCTACTTTCATTCTCCAAATCCCAGAGGCAGAATTTCCAGAGAACCATGTGCGTTTTTGCCTTTTAAGACCTCTGAAAGAACAGTGAAGCCACAGGCTCCCCTTTTCCACTTGGAAGTCCGCTGGTAATGGCTTCGTTTTGGTTGAGCTTTAAACTGGCATACTTAATGAGCACTAATTCTTGAGGATCAATGGTAACAGGGAAAGGGGAAAATTAAGACACTTAGAATCCCTTGATAATCATTTTGGCCATAGAAAAAAATTAATCTGTTTCTTCCATTCCTGGTTCTTCAAAGCAGTCCTTTTCAGGCATGCCCAGCCTGCTATAACACAAATGCTAGATCACGACTTTGGAATAACTCAAAAACTTCTTCTGATTCTTTTATTTCTGAATTATTTTGTTTTACTCCTTTCTCTATTGTCCTGAATGTTGCCTTCATAATTTACTCTTGGATTTCAGCCTCTGGTCTCACAAAGTTAATTGATCTTTTTGACCTGCTCTCTTGTCACCTTGGACCTTAGAACTACTGCAGTTATACTTATTTATTCCTTTGGCTTTAGTGTCGCTTATTTCTTGGTGTGGATGCCAGACTCTGCTTATTATTACAACAGAACATCACCTAATGGTGACCTGACTTGGGGAGTTTTAGCCATTCTTACAATAGTAAAAGTGAGAAGATATTCAGTCATTGCTGACCAGTGAATTGAATTAATAAAAGGGAACTAAGTTTTATCACTTGTCTCTACTAAATACTCCTTCATTATTCCACTAACAACACTCAAAATGTAGTGTGTAAGAATAAATGGTTTAGAAAAAAACTGCTTGGATAATCAGGTAGTATTATTGGCTGTATTCTATTTAATGAAGATATATTCTATCCTAACATTAACACTAATTCTTAAAATCAGGCTTTTAGAACAAGAAGAATTTTAGTGACTCAGTGAACTAGTCTAGTATTTGGTTCATGAAGGTTCCTTGAGATCCCTGACTCCTCAAGGGGTGACCATAGGAAGTTGGGGTAGGAGAAAGATGGCTGAGTAAAGATGGAGTGAGTTGGAAGAAGTGGAAGAACACTCACCCTGTTTAAGCAGCAGAATCTCACCCATTACCTGTTTTGCTTATGTAAGTTCCAAGAAAGATTTTGTTTGAACAAAAACGACTGTGATTTTTAAAATATTGATAATCGTGGATCTGTTCAATTCATCACTCTTCACTTGAGGAAATAGAGGCTCAAAGAGATTAAGTGGATAAGATTACAAGAAAGCAAAAGTCACACAGTTACTGTCAAATCTCTAACCAGATTGCAGGACTCTAGGCCCCCATGCTAGTACTCTTCCCATTGACCCACAGGCTGCCTTCCATGGAATGGTTTCCATAACAATGAAATAACAGTGGTCATAACCCTTATTTATTGGTTACCATAACTTCTCTGGGTAACCAATAAATAATGATACATGGATTTCATATTTACAAATTGCTAAAAAAATTCTAATTTCACATTTATATCCCAAGGCTAGAGTACTTTTACTGATTCTTAGAAATTAACATTTCACGGTTTTTCATTCCGTAAACATTTCAGTGGAAGATGAAGACAAGACCAAGATGAATGACATGTGTTTCCAGGTCTTTAAAAGTTCATTATTTTATGATAGAATCTCTTTCAGAGAGAAAAGTAATCACAGAACGCTGGAATTACTGTCACTCAAGATTGAAGGGCAGTTCAAAACAACTTGTTTTAATATGATTTAATCAATTTGATACAATTTATACAAATGCTGCATGAATGAATGAATGCTGTTAACATGAAATCTTTTAATTATATTATCTCAGGATTGATGGTAATTTTTATATTAATATTTGCCTAAAACAGCCATATGTATGAAATTATGAAAATGAAATTGTATATGTATTAGGAAGTAAATGCCATGATTTTATACATTTCCATTATTGGAAATTATGCATATTTTTCTTAACATTTTCTCTATTTTAAAAAAATCATAGAAAATAGCATATGATTGTCTCTAAACTGCATTTCATATTTCCAAATATATGAGGGCTTAATCTTGGGTCACTTACTATCAGTAGTTAATCTATGCAGTGAATTCCTAAGTAGAAGAAATTCACTTTGTTAACATTGTGTGTATATTCATATATGCCATCTTAAGTTTATTTCTATTACACTAATTCACTTATTTATTCACAAAAATTTACTCAGATCTTGCCATGTCCCAGCACTGTGCTAGGAACTAGATTCCTGCCCCTCAAGGAACTTGTAGCCTAGTAGGAGGTGCTTCTGTTTTCTTCTTCAGACAAAAATAGTGAATTGTGCATTGGAAGAAAGATGGTCTCAACCAATGATTAATGTAAAAATACATAATTTAAACATTCTTTCATTATGAAGCAAACATATTATTCTAGGATAAAATAAACCATGGATGCCTTTTGAATTAGAGGAGAAAACAGTTTTTTGCTAAAAAAAAAATAGGGATAAACCCTACAAACTAATATAAAAGCTATAAAGATCCAATTTAAAAAATAGCTATTATTTAAAATGAAATTATGTGTTGGATAGATTTACCAGCCAGTAAAGTAAAAGTAGGAGCAACAGAATCTCTGCAACTCCAAATCAACATATTTCCCTTCTTAGTGAAAGTGGCAAAGCGAGCATCATCAACTCATTTGCAAACTTACACATAGTAATTTTGGTTTTGATACTTGCTCTTTCTCACCTCCCTAATACAGCATCATCTAGATTATATCAAAGTAATCATGCACAGGAGACCACTTTTGAAGGAGTTATGGGGCTTCCCATGAAGGGATTCAAGCTGATCAAAGGAGGGAAAATGATACATTGATTGGTTTCATAATGATATTCATATATCTAGTGACCTTCTATCATGCAATATGATCTCTTTTTTAAAAAAAAATGCAAGTCTTTAGGTGAGTGTGAAGAGAAAAAAGAAATTAGGTATTGTCAAGGAGGTTTTTCAACATGGTATCACCTAGTCAGAGATTTAGGTCATGACAGTGGAAATAACTTTGAGCCTTGGTGCACTGTGCTGCTCTTAGACACAGTTAGTGTGTAGATGTATCCTCAGCTGGCAGACAGCAAGGTCTATAGTTCAGATTGTTTCAAGAAGTCATAATGAATCCACAAGAGCCTTGTTTTTTATGACAGAAATGTCAGCTCCTAGAAAGTCTCTTAAACTGTAAAGGACACTTCATTACACTGAAGAACTGACTTAATATACTTTGCAAATAACTTCATAACATTCAAATTTGAGAATCATTTTCACTCTTTTATTCACAGTACATAGGGAAATTAGCTGAAATATTTATCTTTGCTCCTCTCTAAGTTTTGTAGCACTAGCCTAAAACTAATTAGACTCTGGAAATTAAATTCTGCATGCATGCCTGTTTTTTTTTTTTTTTTTTTTTTTTTTTTTTTTTTTTCCTCAAGGAGTGTTACTTGTAATGCAACTTCCTTCCTTTAGCAGAGTGGCTTTTTTAATTTAAAGGATCTCAATTTAGGCTTTTAAAATGCCAGATGTATTCACTTTTTTATGTATGACAGGTATTTCAGAAAAGAGAAACGAGAGGGAACCAATCACCAAAATCAGTAGGTATTCTAATGAAGCATGATCCACAAAGTAGCTAGAAAGATTTCCTGCTATTCCAGGCCAGTAGGCAAGTAGGAGACCTCTCAGAGATGTCCCTCAAACCCGCTTGCTGCCTCAGAATGTGAGGTATGCTATGGACAAGTTCAAGTTTATATTAACCCATAAATTCAGGGCAAGTAGGTTACCTTTCTCTCCTGAAAAAGAGTCTCAAAGTATATATGTCTGCATCACTCGTTCCCCTTGGAATCTTCCTTTTGAAATTACTTGATCTGATTGTTGGCTTCTCGTTTTGTATGACATATACATTTTGGGCTACTCCCCAAAAGAGGGGACCTTATTGCATTAGGAAGGCTCAGCAGTGTGTTCATTAGGTGAATTCTGTTCTAAGCCCAAAGGGAAAATTCTTTCTTTCCTTTGATGCTTTCCCCCACCGAGGATTACTTTTGGCCATCCCATTGGCAAGATCTTGAGGGCTAAAATTAAGATGTGGATCTGTCATAAAGTGTTTAAGAAAGGTTTTTTTTTTTTTTCCTTTTATTCTAGGTTTTAGACTAAAGGCCTAATATTTTTATTGTGGCTTGCAAGTGATTTGATCCATCTCACCAGAGCTGGGAAATTTAGGGAAGGGTTTGTGGCCACAGCAACACAGAGAATGATATTTTGTAGTAGCGTGTCTGATATTCAGATTTCCCTTGAAAATCTGGTAGTAGAAAGACACTTACCAAATATTAGAGACACGGAATCCCAGCCACCTTTAACTTTTCCTTCAGAAACTTGACCAGTATGCGTTTTCTCCATTTCAAAATGAAACAATGAAAAAGCATGTTACCATAAACTACACCAAACAAATGCTTGGTTGATATTAGGGTCAGTTTGTACCAGTGAGATAAGACTGTTTGGTTATGAGCATGCATACATGTAGAGATTTGTAACAAAATGTATGAGAAAAGATAGAGAAGACACTGGCTCTATATTCTATTCATTTATAACCTACTCATACGCACAGCTGGATATAAGAATAGAGAAAGGCTGAGAAGCCAAAGCTAGAAACATCATCAAGTTAAAACAATCACACATTTTAATTTATCCCTTTACTCACTCAAATATTTGTGTGTATTTTATGTCAGGACAATGTATTGATCTTGTAAACAAAGCAAAGATAAATTAGACATGATTCAAGGACTTGCTTGTTTAAAAATGAAATTAAATATTCATACAAATAACAAAACTAGTATTTTAATTTTCTAAAAGAGAAAAATGACTTCTATCTCCCTGTGTTGGGTAGAGAGTTTTGCAATGCTTTGTAAAGAAGGGACTTGAAGTAGGTCCTAAAAGCAAATAGAAAAGCGGCACTTACTTAAAGAGAGCATATGTGAAGCCTGTTTGTAAATGAAGAGAAAATTTTTGGAGTTTAGAAAGTTCTATTTTGTTGTGCATGGTAAACAGATTTCTAAACTGGGCACCAAAATTTTTGCTTTCTAGGGTTCATACCCTATGTAATCCTATCCCTTGAGTATCGGCGGAGACTTAGCAACTATGATGGATGCCATTCTGTGATTGGTTTCTATTATATGGAGAGAGTGAAGGGATTTTTGCAGGCATAATTAAGGTCCCTAATTAGTTCACTTTTAGTTAATCAAAAGAGATTATGCTGGGTGGGTCTTACCTAATCAAGTGAGTCCCATAAAAGTGGGTCTAACAATCAGAAACAGAGCAGTACAGAAGCACTCTTGCTGACCTAGGAAAAGCAAATCACCATAAATATTTCAAATGAGGGGAAATATGTTCTGCCAATATCCATGTGGATTCAAAAGAGGACTCTGAATCTTAGATGAGCTGCAACTCTGACCAGAGACCCTGAAAAGAAAACTCAACTAAAGTGTGTCCAGACTCTTGACCCACAGAAGCTGTGAGATAATAAGTGGGTGGTGGTGTAAGCTTCTAAGTATGTATTAAATTGTTACACAGCAACAACAAAAAATACACTCAAATATAGATTATATCACGGCCTTTAAACTGAAATACATGTGCTCCTACTGTAGACTGAGGCTTTCCAAGGGTTCACAGCCACAGATTTTATGGAATTATTTCTCAGGTACCTAACACTTATGTCTTTCCTGAAATTGGCCTGAAAATGTGTTGGTTCTCCTTTCTTACCTCCTCTTGAACAATCACCCTTCTTCCATTTTGACAAGAAAGGTCACGTCTCTTTCATTCTGATTTACTAGTATGCTGCCCTGGGGTAAAAATACTCTGTGATACCAAGCAGAAAACAAAAATGTTCGAAATAACCAAAGTCTGCAAAGCCTCCAGTAATCAAGGTTATCTTCAGTCTGTGGTTGGGCTCCATATCTTCTTCCCATCTTATACATATTTGGGTTGAGGCAAAGCTTGGCATTGGAAGCAGGATATTATGACTTGGATGAAGATGATAGGAATTCAAAAATGTTGTGGAATTGGCCAACAGAGTTGGTGATGGCACATTTTGTTTAATAAGCAAGCTTCTTTCATCTTAAATGTTGTTAAATACTGCATTTCTCCTGAGGACTGGTTCTGATGGTAAGAAGTACTGAAAGTTGTGACATCTTATTTTATCTAGACAAAAATGTCATGACAATGCTCAGTATATTTCTCTACTTTTGAGTTAGAATAATTAAGATTCATAAGAAACATGCTGATAAATACCAGTCTCTTTAAAGTGCTTTCTTCACACTTTTGACAATCTGTCTTGAGAACTTGGTAGATGATTTCAGCCACCTGTGTTTCTCTCTGCATCCCAGGGACATATTTTACATGATTTCAAAAAAAGGGAGAACTAACTAAAACTTTACTTCCAATAGCTTATTACATATTTGAGTAAAAGAAACACATATGAGAGGCAATTTAGCCTATTCTATTTCACTGAAAAGTTACTCAGACTTCTAGAAGATTATTGCCACTTACTTTTGCCAAAAAATTTCAGATTATTGACTACTTTAATATTTAATGCTTTGTCTCTTGTGACCACAGGGAAAAATACATCTGGATGGATAGTTGTTTCAGAAGCATATGAAATGATCAATAAAAGACTTTCAAGTAGAAAACTACATTAAGACAAAATTCTGAGGGAGAATAATGAAAATGTGAGTTCAAGGAGAAAAATGAGTTATGTAAAAATTCTGACTGTTAAGATAATAAACGTTTAAGAACATTTAAAATAAGTTGTAGTGGTTGTCAAACTACTATACTATTTAAATTTCGTTGGGTACTTATAAAGTAATATAAAAATATGGTAAATTATTATAATGTTTATTAAAGACATAAATATTTAGAATTACATTTTTGTAACTTTTTAAACCCATGGTAAAATTTGTTCAATACCAACTTAAAAATGGATGAGGTTATACATGACTTTTAAAGATTATTTTAGGAGAGTTGTGAACAAAATTTCAAGACCAAAAAGTGAGAAAGACAATGTTTGAAAGTCAATTTAGTGCTTAATTTAATCCATGGGGATAAAGCACATTGATTTTATTTCATAAGCAATAGGAAGCCAGTGACAGTTTGGGAAATACAATGATATTCTTTTGTGTAGGATGCCTTGACTGAGTTTCTCATAGGTGCCATATGCTCTGCAAAGCTCTGTGGTCAGAGTTGTGTGCTTCAGGAGAGTCTGGGTGATAAACAAATCAAACTTCATATTCTCAGCAAAAATTTCAGTATTTAATTAATTTGGAAAAGATAACTTTCTGAATTATTTTCTGTTGACCATATGTTTGATTACCCCTATGGATGCACCCAAGCCTTCTGAACAATACTGAGAACAATATCAAGAGCTGTGACTATCCCAGGCTGATTTACCCAGGGGGCCAGAGGTGGAAGTGAACAGCTGTTTCCCCCAGTCCTCAATTCCTGGGCAGCCAACTGGGTGAGTAGAATATACCAGATATGTTAGCTAAACACCTTCACAATTTATTTCCTATACCATTTTGACCACTATCAGTGGAAAAAGCAGGAGGTCAACAGTACCCAGAGCTGAACTCTCACCTCAACCCTTTTATACATACACCAAATTCTTACCTCTCATGATGCCATTCCCTGTGGCACAGATCTCTTCTATACCTTTCCTCCGATCTTTCATGAAGAAGTTTATGAAGCCAAGTATTTTATTGCCTCAAATTCATTGTTTCTATTTGTATATGCTTTTTCTCATTATAATATCCAAACATGCTATCATTATAATGGATAAGAATCCCCATTGTCACTAGGAAGATAACACCAGTGTTTCATGCTCAGTCAGGCTTTCCTCTTTATTACATAAAATCTATGTGCTGAGAGCATCCCGCTTTTGCAAATGCAAATGTTCTATGGTGTAACCTTCCTTATCCTACCTCTCCAATAGATTTTATTAACTTTACATATAATCCAGAATTCATTCTTTCACAAATTTTATTCTTGCTAAACTCCTCCACACCTTATCAAGTAGTGAATTCAGCCTCTGAATAATGTCTCCTTTACAAAAGAGATGACTGTAGTGGCATTCAACTTACTTATTAGAATATGGTCTACACACCCTATTGCTTAACACAGAGCTATCATGGTAATGGAAAGAAAGAATTTGGAAGGCATTGTTGGTAAAAGCAGCTGGTAGACATTGAGTTTCTCCATGAAAAATGAAATAAATGAGTCCAGTTGCCTTGCGTGATTTTAAAAGGTACGTTTTTACTCCCTATGGACCTAGAACAGAAGTATGCATCTAGAAGTTGAAAAAATAACCTGAGACCCTTTAAAGAAGAAAACACTTACTTGAATGTGATTAAAACATGACTGACTTCAAATTTGGGCAAAAGAGTTGTTTCTACTTATGTAGGTCAGGGCTGTTTTCCACATTGGATGCTTTATTAGTGAACAGATTGGTTCTTCTCTGGCAGATCCTCATTTGTCTCTTAATTTAACGTCAGTCTAATCAAATATTGGCACCTATCTATAAAAAGCCTTCAAGGAAGATTTGTTCACACTCAGCTTAATAAAATAGAAACGTTAGCATAATTGGTTTGTTTAATCACAATTACATATTTTCCCAGAAATTTTCGATGTCATTTGTTGCTCATCTTTCTATTTAAAGATTCACACATTTTCTTATATGGGGCTGAATATCTAGACATGAAGAAAATAAAATGAAATGGGTTATTACCCTCACAATCAATGAATTGCCACTTGTGGTTACCAGTATTATTTTCTGACATATGGATCCTAAAAGATTCACCATGCATGATACAAAGAAGATAGATTTGAATTATTCTCAGTTACTAGATCCCAGAAACCTTTTAGCATCATCTTTTAGCTAGTTATACTTGACAAATCTTTTTCAAAACAAAATTTGGTTTGTTTGCATAAAGTGGATATGTATTCTTGTTTCATACTTTATTTGTGCATATTGTAGACCAGAGTTTTGCATTTTAATTGCCTATTCATTATAACTGATCAACTAAATAGATCCTCTTCATGTTCATCCCACTCATTGCCTACTCACTTGTTTGTATAAATTGTCTATACGTTTATGTTACCATAAGATGAATAAGAAGATTTATTTTCTACTCACCTGATACAAATTGCCACAACTATAGTTGAATAGTTAAATAGATATGACAATAAATGATATTTTATTTTCTAAATTCTAGAATTTAATTTGTCACTCAGTAAATAAACTGTTGTTTTACTTATAGACTTTATTAAAGAAAACAGCCCAGGATTTGTTTACATTTTGTGTAATGTTACAATTTAAAAAATCAACCAGTACCAATTAATTAATTGATAATTACTTGATTATTTAACAAAAAATTACTTGAAAATGATCCCCCAGATTTAATGAATGAAACAAATAAAAATATGGCCAAATCCCAATGCAACGTCATAGAAGGCAACAGTGTTCGTAAGAATGAAATTTTATTACTATGCATATAATGTATGCAAAGTATAATTCTCAGAAGCACTAGTTGAAACTGGGTTTATCAAATGTGAAGAATATCACAAAATTGAAGATAGTATGAAAAGAGAGACAATAATATAGGCACTCCATTATCATTCTTTCACTGGGTCCTAGAATTTTCTCGAGCAGCTGGACAGGATGAAAGAGGAATGGAGACATAAGAATAATTGTTGTTTGATGGAAAAATATAAGACCTGTAAGCACAGGTTAGCTGAACTTTCTTTTCCCCTGTGCTGCAGCGAAATAATATGCCATTTGGTATTTTCCCTAGAAGCAAATGATCCATGGACAGAAAGCAAACACTTGTTTTACAATAGTATTTATTGTGAAAAATACAGAAAATATTTATTCCAAATTTTATTTAAGTAATGGTTTGCTTTAGAGAACAATGTAAAGGATCGATCTGTATCAAAATTTGAAACACTGAAGCAAATATCATTGATGAAATTTTTGTTTTATAGTGTTTAGCAGAATAAGTATGTTATTTTATATTTTTAGGCAGAAAAATACTACCAACGAATATATGTTGTGAATAAATAAAATGGCTCTTCTGATTCTTCCTCTGCAGTTTGGCATCCCAGAGTTATTATCTTGGTCAACTAAAGACTTAATAATGTGATTTTTACTTTTCCTCTGTAATTATTTGGATGCATGGCATTTACATGTGGATTAGCTTACGGAAAGATTAAACATAAATGTTCTAATAGCTACTATTCTTATGTATGGATTATTCTAATATTTCTTAGGTTTTTATTTATGTATTGTGCCATGTGAATTAATGTTAACAGTCTGGTTTTTTAGTGACTGATTGTTAAGGGCCATGTTCTGAGTAAAGATTCTAATTTTTGGAAATAAATATTACTAGCTGCCTATTGATTTTTCTAAATTTTATTATTGAAAAGCACATCTTCCTTTTAAGCAAGCTGAAACCCCAAAATAAAATCTAAAAGTCATTGCTAATCCTGAGCATCTAATAGGGCTCCTTCATCTAAACATTTGGATCAGTTTTGTATATTCAAAGGTATTTCTGGGGCTGAGTTCATAAGGTGGGAGCTTAAGAGAGCTGGATATTATAGTGAGAAGCTGGAGTTAGGAATAGTCTGAGAAGGATGGATTGGGCAAAGGAGAAAAAAAATGAGGGCTAAGGGAGAAGAGAGTCAGCAATATCACCAAAACTGGATGCTCCATGGGTTCACATATTTGGTGAAAACCCAGTTGCAGGCTAAACAAAAGGGCTCAGAAACAGGAAAATCCAATGTTCAACTTTCAGTTCTTGGCCTTGTGTATGTAAATCCCATGTTGATTTCTAACATTTAATGATGACTTATGTTGATATAAAAGCTTTCTGTCAGTGCCTTTCTTTATTGGCTTCCATCTTTTTGTAATTTCTCATTTATTTTTTGTTGACAAATAATTATATATATTCATGGAGTGTTTAGTGATGTTTCCACACATATAATGTATAGGGATCAGATCTAGGTACTCTGCATATACATCATCTCAAAAATTGATCATTTCATTGATATTTATCATTTTCTTTACACCTATCATATCCTATTTCTAGCTATTTGAAACTATATCATATATTATTATTACCTATATTCATCGATTGTACATTAGTATAGAACACTAGAACTTATTCTTTCTATCTAGCTGTAATTTTTTATCTTTTAACAAATCTCTCCCTATCCTTTCCTTCCCCCATTCCTCCCAGCCTCTAGTATCCGCTGTTCTATATTTTTCACTCCCATGAGATCCACTTGTTTTAGTTTCCACATATAAGTGAGAACATGTGACATTTAACTTTTTGTTTCTGGATTATTTCACTTAACATCATGCCCTCCAATTCTATGCATGTTGCCTTGAACCATAAAATTTAATTTTTTGTGACTGAATAGTATTCCATTATGTATATATACCAAAAATTTTAAATGCATTTATCTGTTTTGGGACACCTAGGTTGATTCCATATCTTGGGTCTTGTGAATAGTCCTGCAATAAACATGGGGGTATAGCTGTCTCTTCAGTATACTCATTTCCTCTCCTTTGGATAAATGCTCAGTAGTGGGATTCCTGGATAATATGGTAATTCTACTTGTAGTTTTTGAGGAGCCTGCATACTCTTCCCATAGTGGCTGTACTAGTTTACCTTTCCGCTAACAGTGTGTAAGAGTTTCCTTTTCTCTGCATACTCGCCAGCATTGGTTTCTTTTTGGTCCCCCCCAGTATTGTTTCTTATATTTTTCTGCCATTTGTATGTCTTTTGAGAGATGCCTGTTCAGATCATTTGACCATTTAAAATTGGATTGTTTATTTTTATGCTGTTGAGATGTTAGATTTCCTTATATATTCTGTATGTTAATAGTCAGATGAGTAGTTTGCAAATATTTTCTCCCATTCTGTAGGTTGTGTTTTTACTTTGTTGATTATTTTCTTTGTTTTTCAGAAGATTTTTAGTTTGATATGCTCCCATATGTCTGTTTTTGCTTTTGTGGCCACGTTTTTGAGGTCCTATTCATAACATCTTTTTCAAGATCAATGTCTAGACGTGTTTCCCATGTTTTTTTCTAGTAGTGTTTAGAGTTTCAGGTCTTAGATTTAGGTCTTTAAGCTCTTTCGGGTTGACTTTTGTGTATGGAGAGAAGTAGAAGTCTAGTTTCATTCCTCTGCATATCCAGTTTTCCCAGCACCATTTATTAGAGGCTATCCTTTCCTCAATGAGCGTCCTTATCACCTTTGCTGAAAATCAGTTGGCTATAGATATATAGATTAATTTCTGGGTTCTCTGTTTTGTTCCATTAGCCTAAGTGTCTATTTTTATGTTAGTACCATGATGTTTTGGTTACGACAGCATTATAGTATTTGGAGGTCTGGTAAGGTGACCTACTGTGTTCTCTGCTCAGGGATGCTTTGGTTATTTAGGGTCTTATGCAGTTCCATAGAAATTTTAGAATTTGTTTTGTATTTCTGTGAAAAATGTTATTGGTATTTTGATAGGGGTTGCATTAAGTCTGTAGATTGCTTGGAGTAATATTGTCATATTAACAGTATTAATTATTCTGATCCATGAGCATGAGATTTTGTTTCCATTTATTTGTATCCTCTTCAATTTTCTTTAATCAGTGTTTTGTAGTTTTCTTTGTAGAGGTGTTTTACCTCCTTGGTTAAATTTATTCGTAAGTATTTTTTTTATAATTATTGTAAATCAGATTGCCCTCTTAATTTCTTTTTCTGCTAGTTCATTGTTTGCATATAGAAATGCTTCTGTATATTAATTTTGTATCCTGAAACTTTATTGAACTTGTTTATGGAGTTCTAAGTGTTTTTTGGTAGAGTCTCTAGGTTTTTTTTTTTTTTTTTTTTTTTATGTAAGATCATGCCATCTGCTGTTGGCTTACATTTTAACTAATGACCATAACTGAGTGCCATGTTTGTGTTGATACAGAGAAGAAAAGGCACAACATGCAGAAGACATCCTAACTCTTTTTAATATAATTCTGTAGGAACATGTAGACTCAGAGGTGAGCATGAGAAACAGTTCTCATGCTCCCTAGAAATTTGCAGAAATCTTTGATGGTACACTGTTCTTTCCTGAGGGCATCAGTAGGGAAACGGCTTGAGGCAATCATCCCTCATTCTAAAAAGTTGGGTAACTGTAGCAGACACTGTTTCATAAATATTTAAAATTATGAGGAATAATGACATAAACAGGTTTAGGAAAATTGAATTCTACTCTCTGCAGTAGCCACAATCTTCCAAAACAAATCCTAGCCATCGCAATCTAGCATTTTTCCTGTCAGAAATATGCATTCCTTTAACAGTTTGGTAAGTAACTATTACAAATCTACTTTATACCAGAAATTGTATTAGGTTCTGGAAATATGAACATG
The DNA here is from genome assembly GCF_002776525.5 of Piliocolobus tephrosceles. NCBI lineage: Eukaryota > Metazoa > Chordata > Mammalia > Primates > Cercopithecidae > Piliocolobus > Piliocolobus tephrosceles. Next base: position 108,958,405 of record NC_045435.1, on the reverse strand, counting down.
AATAAAATTGTCACTACCCTTAAAAACTTCATAGTTCTGTTTTTCTTTCAGAGAAAAACATATAGATAATTACAATGCGGTGTGATATAATAAGAATAGAGTTATACATAAACTGTGGTAGGTATCCAAGAGAAATAGAAAGTAATTATTACTGTGACCACTGGCAAATTTTTAGAGTAAAGGCAGAATTTATTGGGAACTTCAGGTTCAAAATGTGGGGTACTGCAGCCTGACCAACATGGAGAAACCCGTCTCTACTAAAAATACAACATTAGCTGGGCGTGGTGGCGCATGCCTGGAATCCCAGCTTCTCAGGAGACTGAGGCAGGAGAATCCCTTGAAACCGGGAGGCGGAGGTTGCGGTGAGCCGAGATGGCACTATCGCACTCCAGCCTGGGCAGCAAGAGTGAAACTCCATCTCAAAAACAAACAAACAGACAAAAAAAAAAAAAAAAAAAAAAAAGGCGGTGGGGAGACTGATAGCTACTTTTAATTCTCATCTGTTCTCAAGTCTCATTGAAGTGACCTAAGAAATCCATAGCAATCCTGAAGAGCTGGGAAGGCTGCCATCAGAAGATCGGGAACTGTGGAAATATTAGGAAGGAAAAACTGATCAGTTTGGATTGGTGTTGAGGGGAGCTGTAGTAATTGAGAGACACCGCTGAAAACATCCAGTGCTGCTTTTCCTAAAGAAACACTGAGAGATGGTAAGATTAGTAGGGTACGCGGAGCCTGATGTTCAAGCACAGGAAAATTGGCCAGTAAGTCACTGAAAGATTTCTAGGCCAGCAGTCAACCTTTACAGAGTGCCTACATGAAGTTTTTGCCTCCAGATTATAGCTATCAAATATAGATTTCTAAGTAAAATAGAATCTACCACAGTGGACTCCCAGTTTGGGCATCAGGCCTGAAAAAACAAGCAGGACTGGTAACTCCTGTCTTTTACAGTTTATGTCATGAAAATGTCATGGGCATGGAAGGAAGGTCATCGGTCCCTGTGCTGCATTTTCCTTCCCACCTTCGGCTTATGCAATTTTGAGTTATATTTACCGACAGACGAAAAGTGATGTTTCGCAAGTGCTGAGGAAACATAAGCTCCCTATATGAATTAATTCTAGATGCTAATGAGTAACTCTGAGGAAATAACAAAAAATCACTTCAAACAAAAGGAGGTCATAATGTAAACACATAACTAATCTCTGAAGAGACAGTTCATGCAGAAAATGAAACTTTAAAATAAGTCTACTTAATATTCTTAGAGTGTTTCATGGGGAGATCATATCCAAACATAAAGTTATAAACATAAAGTGTAATCTGTTGATGGGGGGAGAATAAAAAAATTTAAAAATTGGAGAAATTAAAAATTATTATTATTTATAGAGGGCAGTAGAAAATTTGAATAGCAAAAGGGATATGGCTGATAGCTAAATTATTAATCTAGAAGCGAATATATTAAGAACAAATGCAATAATACAGAATTATTATTATATGAGAAAAGAGACAAAGAAGACAGATGTAAAACATCTGATGCCAATTTTTAACAGAAAATCTAGAAGACAGTATGTGAGGAAGAAAAAAATAGTATAGTAAGAGAAAAAATTCAAATCTTCCTTGAGACACAAAGAAATTTTCCAATATTTTAAGATAATATTGTGGAAGAGGAAAATAAAAAATATAGATTTAATAAACATTGGTAAAATTTGTGAATTCCAAACTATAAAGAAAATCTAAAAGATAGAAGAGAATCCTTACAAATGAATTATTATTTAAACTGGATGCTAAGGATTATGGCAAAATGTCTATAATTTAATAATAGGATTTTGATCCTAGAATTCTATACCAAAATATAACTAAAAATAAAATCAGTATGCTACATGAGTACTTATGGGAAAAAATATTCAAGATAAGGATGCAGTAAAAAAAAAAAAAAAAAAATGAATTCAAGAGTTAGACATTGGGTATAAAAAGCTGTGGTGAGAGAAGGAGTCAGTAAAACTTCTAATTAAATTTTGAATTGCTAATAATTTGGCTATGAAATTTTAAATAATTGTTAAGAAGAAACTCCTGATATATGTGAGACAAAGTAGATAGTAAAATTACTATTAATAGGGAGCTAGAATTCTACATAATATTAACAAAATGTGGGAGGATGGGCAGGGAAAATGACTACGTTGAGCTCGTGGGTTTTTTGTTGGTGTTGTTTTGTGACACATGTTTTCACTCTGTCATCCAAGCTGGAGAGCGGTGGTGCAGTCACAGCTCACTGCAGCCTCAGCATCATGGGCTCCAGTGATCCTCCCACCTCAGTCTCCCAAGTAGCTAGGACCACAGGCATGTGCCAAGATAGCAGGTTAAGTTTTTAATTTTATGTAGAGACATGTTCTCCCTATGTGGCCCAGACTGGTCCCAAACTTCACACTCAAGTGATCCTTCCACCTTGGTCTCCCAAAGTGCTGGGATTACAGGCATGAGCCACTGTACTTGACTGAGTTCCTGCATTATACAATAGCTACAGGTTGTGCATAAATTGTTTTTGCAATTACGAATAAACATTTTAAACATACTTTTATAAACTTAAGAAAAACTATCAATATAAAAAGAAACGAGAGTACTTCCCATCATTCAAATAAACAAAAAATGTAAAAAAAGAAACTTGATCAAAATAGAAAGTTTGGCAGGAAGAAGGTCAGCCTTACCTTGATGCCAAAATAAGGCAGAAAAAGCGCAGAGTAATGCCATTTATGAATGCAGAGATAAAATTTGAAATACTAAAAATTAATATTAGGAGTAAATCAAAGTTAATGAGTTCTAGTGTTCTTACCACTGTAGGCTGACTGTAGTTAACAATAATATGTATAATTTCAAAGAGGAAGATATTGAATGTTCCTAACACAAAGAAATAATAAATGTTTGAGATGAGGAGATATGCTAATTACCCTGATCTGATCATTGTACATTATATGTATCAAAATATAACTTAGTACCTCATGAGTATTTATAATTATTTGTCAATTAGAAAAATACTATTTAAAAATGCTAACAAAAACTAATATTACAATATAATCATGATTTTTATTTCAGAAATGTAAAGTCAACTCAACAGTAGGAAATATATTAATATAAATTCCTACATTAATATATTGAAAGAGGATAAAATCAGTTATGTTACTTTTCTGAATCACAAAAACATTTATGTTTATAATTCTGCAAAAAAAACCAGGAGAAAATTGCATTAAAATTTGTATCTATCCCAACTGCATGAAAACTATAGCTATAAAGTTAAGAAACACTTCAGATTTCTGTAAACAAAATCGTAAAGCTATAAGAAAATACAGTAGGAAAGATTTGAATTGTCTAAATTAATTGCTCCTTAATAGAAAGATTCAGTGTTGTAAAGATATTATTTATCTCAAATTATTATATAATCTCAATGCAATTTCTGTCAAAATTACATAGGACCTTTTTTCTTGAACTTTAAAATTTTATCCTAAAGTTTCCTTTTTTTGAAATGAAAATATTATAATAGCCAAGAAAAAATCAGATTCATCCACTTATTCAATATTATGTATAGTAGCAAAAAAGTCCTAAAGATTGATTACTCAATTATGAAACATTATGAAAAAAGAATAGTCAGTTATTGAGACATATTATATGGTCCTATACAATAAGGAAAATAGGAACAATTTTAGTGATATATGTAAAAACAAAATGTCTGTACTCTATAAGGGCAAACATAAAAATAAGAATACATGAGGACAAAGAAAGGCAAATGCCATGAAAAAATAGTGTGTTAGAATTGAACATAATAACACTTCTTGGTCTCAAAATATCTAATATAGTTGATGTGTCATCTTGCAATATAACAAATATGAAAAATACAGCAGGTGGGATGGTAAATAATTTATTCAGAAAACATTAAACAAGAGCTTATTTTTCTTTTAAAGTAATTGATTTAGAATGCCCTCTTTTTTGTTTAAAAGAAAGTGATAAAGAATTACCGCCTGTAATCCTAGTACTTTGGGAGGCCGAGGCAGGTGGATCACGAGGTCAGCAGATCACGAGGAGGAGATTCATGGTTAGAGACCTGGTAGTTTTCTTTCTTTCTTTCTTTCTTTTTTTTTTTTTTTTTCTTTTTTTTTGAGACGAAGTCTCCTTCTGCCTGTCGCCCAGGCTGCAGTGCAGTGGCGCGATCTGGGCTCACTGCAAGCTCCGCCTCCTGGGTTCACGCCATTCTCCTGCCTCAGCCTCCAGAGTAGCTGGGACTATAGGCGCCCGCCACCTCGCCAGGCTAGTTTTTTGTATTTTTAATAGAGACGGGGTTTCACCATGTTAGCCAGGATGGTGTGGATCTCCGGACCTCGTGATCCGCCCGCCGCGGCCTCCCAAAGTGCTGGGAATAAGTGTGAACCATCGCACCAGGCCTAGAATAGCTTTTGGCTCACACTGAGCTTGCTGTTCATAAAAACCTGTTGGTCTTTTTCAAATGAATTACTTAAGCTATACTTCATCTGTTCTGCATTTGAGAAATCATTTTTAAGGCTCAAGGGTAGGCCTAAAATATATCTCTGATTTAATCTTATTAGTTTTTAGTTTGTCGAAATAATTTTAAATATTGATTGCCACTCTATATGTTACCTGGTTAACTCAATTTTTAGTTATATGTAAATTTAATTAGGATATCGTTTATGTCTTCTCTCAAGTTAATAATCAAAATATCAAGTTGGTCAGGATCTCATTGCCATATCACTAGAGAAAACTAGGCTGGCATGATAGGGATGGCTGTCTAGCTAGCTACAGCCTAGCTAACTGTATTCTTGTCCCATCCATACTTTATTACTGTAGTCTCAAGAATATCATGAGAGACTTTGTTATATCTCTTCCTAAAGGAAAAATACTTCATCAATAGGAAGACTTTCAGATTGCTGTTTGCTTTTTTAAAACCAGCATAATTGTCCTTTTTGAATAGTCTTATATGGAGTCAAAATTTATGAAGCATAGCATGGTGGAGCTGTTATGTTTGAAATGAGAGTAGAAAGACAGGAAACCTACTCTCATCACACCTGCTTCTCTGAAGCCCTTCCTACATCATGGCTGCTCACAAGCCTCAGGGATGCAAGAAAAACATTTGATGACAGTGACTTATAGTGTCCCATCATATTTATCAGCAGAATCAGCTCCACTTTCAAGGAAATAATACCATCTAGGGAGGGAGTAAACTAGGTGAACACATGCTCATGCTTGAAGGCCTACTGTTCTATTTAAAGTACTCCTTAAAAGCTGTTTAATACTTTTATTAGGTAATATAAAATACTTTTATTTTATTAATAAAATTGTAATAGCAATACTTTCAAGCTTACTGATATATGTGTGTGTGTGTGACATATATATTCCCCTTTTGTAATAGTTGAATTATAATTAGTACAAAGGCCAAATCCTGGTGTCTGCTATGTCTTCTTACAATTTTCAGTTAAAATATTTTGAAAGATCAAGAGACAAAAATTGCAATGACATGGGAAACTAAAAATAAGAATAGACCATATGCTACTCTGTGAAGGGAATTTCCAATGACTTTGTGTGCACATTCAGTTGTAGACACATTCCACTCACTGTACCAGAATTGCACAGACAGCTGCATCTCCTATGTCTGCTCTTTTGTGACTTAAGGATTACGTTGACCAGAAAATCTGGCAGCCGCTCTCATCCTGATGCACAAGAACTTCCATGGAAGATAATTTACTCATTATCCTAACTCTAAAACATACAAAAAGGACAATTCTACTAAAAGTCTTTTTAAAAAAGTGAACATCTACTTGTAAAATCACATATTTTGATAATTGAAAAAAAATTGGAATTATGCACGATGGCGGGGTATAGGCATCTGTAAATAAATAATTTGTGATGATGCATAGAAGCCCAGTATATACATACTAGGTGTATGTTGTTGTTTTTCCCCTTTTTCATGTAAACTCAGACAAAACATACTGTAATATAGTTGCAACTGATTTGGGTGATACATTTTTTATTAAAACAAGCTTTTAAAGACATACGCTTTTGAATTTTACTTATTTATTACCACATTTTGGATTTTATTTTCCATCTTTGTGTGCTGAAACTATTTTTATGAGTTTACTCCTTTGGCATTACATAAAAATTGGAAATTGCTTTAATGTGGAATATTCAATATTCAAATTTCATTCAGAAGTTACAATTTCCAATTTATAACATTATTAAAAGTAGAGAAAGGGGCAAGTATTGCATGATATCCTGCGTTATGCAATTATCTCAGGAAAAGTCTTGTATGCTGGTGCTGGCTGAGCAAATAAGAATCACTTAAGCCGTTCACAATGATAGATGTAATTTTTATGTACTTTCCTTGTACAAAAAGAACTACAGTACAGTCTGACTCTTTATTGTAGTTAAACAGGCTAACTAGTGCAGTAGTCTCCTTAGTACACTGGAACAAATGACATGACTCTGTATCTATCCATCTGCCTGCCTATCCATTTATCCACACCAGGGGCTGCATACATTACCCCATTCTGAACACATTTCCTCAGACAGCTCTGGAAACAAAAGCGATAATTCATCAGTACATGTAGACTAAGTAACTGGATACAAATAACTGATGTACTCTTTTGTAAAATAAAGCATCAGAATAAAGGTCTTAAGGGTGAGTATATAGGGTAGTATTAAACAGGATGACATGGTGTTTATGGAAAGGTTTTTCAACATAAAGGCAAAGAAGAACTATTCTGAAGAATCAGAGAACAGTATGTTTCTGAAAATAATTTTCTGTGAGAATAAGAGTGAAATGTTTAAGAATATTTGTCTTACTTTCCTACGAAAAGTCCAGTAACACAGCCAATGTGAGATAGAAACAGGGGCTGGTATTAGTATCTCTGGCTACAAACAATAATTCTGATATGGGTTCACTTAAGCAATTTTCTCATATATCTAGAAGTATGGAAGCAGAGTGGATTGTCATGTAGGCTCATTACAAAGGTCAACTTGTCATCAGGTTTTTCCAACCTCATTGTGTTGGTTCTCTGTTTTCAGAATGATTTACTGCATGATCGTGAAGGCTTATATGAAGATGGCTCAACACTTTCATCTTTCTTTCTTTTCCTTCCTTCCTCCCTTCCTTCCTTCCTTCCTTCCTTCCTTCCTTCCTTCCTTCCTTCC
>NC_045435.1:108922284-108951213 GCF_002776525.5 Piliocolobus tephrosceles | reverse complement strand
TTCCTTCCTTCCTTCCTTCCTTCCTTCCTTCCTTCCTTCCTTCCTTCTCCTTTTCAGAGTTTTGTTCTTGTCCCCCAGGCTGGAGTGCAATGGCGTGATCTCGGCTCACTGCAACCTCCACCTGCCGGGTTCAAGTGACTATCCTGCCTCATCCTCCTAAGTAACTGGAATTACAGGTGCCCACTACCACACCCACCTAATTTATGTATGTTATAGGGATGGGGTTTCACCATGTTAGTCAGGCTGGTCTTGAACTCCTGACTTCAGTAGATCCACCCACCTCAGCCTCCCAAAGTTCTGGGATTACAGGTGTGAGCCACTGAGCCTGGCCCCTAAGTCTCTTTCTTAGGAAAGCAAAGCATTATGCAAAAGCAATCAGTTGACTGTTTTCACACTTACTTCAGTTGGACCATATGAATGTTCCTTAGGCAATTCCTGAATAATCATGTAAAATGTAAACAACTATGTAACTATGTAAAATAACTATGACTTGCCTAGACAAATTATCTGAGGAGGTTCTGAAATCCAGTACAGGGCCATGGAGAGGGGAAAATATGGTTAAATAAGACGTTATAGAAGAGAGCTCCCTAAAATAGAAAAATAAAAATCCACATTGGAAACAGTAAAGAGCAGGAATAAAACTGCAAAAATTGAACTGGTAATAATAAACTTAAGAAGCTCTCCCAGTGTTCTAAATAAAAGGATTTAAAACTTTAGAAAATTAAAAATATAGAAAGCATAAAATAGAAACTAAAAGTTGTGCTTATTAAGATAAAGCAAGAAAAAAATGTATGAGAGACTAATCAAAAAACAAAGCAAAACCATTTTCTTGGTATTGGTCTTGGCAATGGTGGTTTGAATATGACACCAAAAGCACAAGCAATGAAGGTAAAAGTAAGAAAGTGGAACTACATCGAACTGAAAAGTTTCTGCACAGCAAAGGAAGCAATCAACAATATGTAAAGGCAACCTACAGAATGGGAGAAAATATTTGTAAACCATATACTGAAAAGGGATTAATATCCACACTATATGGTGATTCAGCCAACTCAATATCGAAATAACAAATAAAACACACATACTACACATGCACATAAATAAACCAAAACTATCCCTCCAGAAAACTATCCAAATAACCAATTAAAAAATTGGCATAGGACCTGAATAGGCATTTTTTCAAAAAAGATATATACATAGCCAGTAGGTATATGAAAAGGGTGCAATATCACCAATCATCAGAGAAATGCAAAGCAAATTGTAATGAGATCTCACCTCACACCTGTTAGGATGGCTATTGTTTAGGCTGGGTGCGGTGGCTCACGCCTGTAATTCCAGCCACTTGAGAGGCTGAGGCAGGAGAATGGCTTGAACCTGGGAGGCAGAGACTGCAGTGAGCCGAGATCGCACCACTGTGCTCCAGCCTGGAGACAGAGCAAGTCTTTGTCTCAAAAAAAAAAAAAGAAAAAGAAAAAGAAAAAGAAAAAGAAAGGCAAGAGATGATAAGTGTTGGTGAGGCTTATGGAAAAAAGGGACGCCTTGTACATTGTTGGTGGGTATATAAATTAGCACAACCTTTATGGAAAACAGTAAGAAGTTTCCTCAAAAAGTTAAAAATAAAACTAGTTTACAATCCAGCAATCCTTCCTCTGGGTATAGATCTGAAATAAGTAAAATCAGTATATGCACCCTCATGTTCATTGCAGCATTATTCACAATAGCCAAGAGACTTAAAGTTTTCACTGACAGATGAATGAATGAAGAAATTGGAATCCAAATACAATGGAATATTATGCAGCCATAAAATGGAGAAAATTGTGCCATTTGAGACAATATGGATGAGGACATTAAGCTAAGTGAAATAAGCCAGACATGGAAAGAAAAATACTGGGTGATCTCAATTATACATGGAATCTAAAAATGTTGAATTCGTAGCGGAGAGTAAAACAATGGTTGCTAAGGATTGGAGAGTGAGAAGGGATTGGGGGAAGTGGGTGAAAGGGCACAAACCTTAAGTTATAGTTGATTAAGTTATGGGGATCTAATTACAGCATGGCAACTATTATTAATAATACTGTATCATTTACTTGAAATTTGATAAGAAAGTAGATTTTAAGTATCCTGGTAACTATGAGTGGTGTTAGATATGTCAATTTGATTGTGGTAGTAATTATACTGTATAAAGTGTGTAATTATTATATATATAAATGTTATATAGGTACACACACATTTGATATTATCATTTGATATATAAATGTATATACAAATGTATATACATTTGATACATATAAATGTATGTACATTTATATATACACATTTGTATATATACACACATTTATATATATATATACACACACACACACATCAAATCATCAGGTTGTACACCTTGAATAAACACGTTTTTTACTTGCCAATTAAATTTTTTAAATAAAAACAGGAAACAGCAAGGGTCATTCATTTGCAAAAAATAAAAATAAAATAAAATAAAAGCAGAAGAAAGGGAAAGAAAAGAAAAAGAAAATAGAAAAACATTTCCATTTCTATAAGGTAAAATTAACTTGAGCTTGCAGATTTAAAGTGGCCCCATATATTCCAGGAAAAATGAAATGAGTGGTAAGACACTCACAAATTCTGTATATATTTAGTTAGGAGAAATGACATACAAATAACATAAAAAGGAACAAAGTTACACCGGTCTCCGACTTTAATTGTACAACACTAAATTGTAAACAACAATGCCTGTAGAATTTTTAGAAGAAAAAATTACAACCTGGAAATTCTATGTGCAGCATTATTGCCAATCTAGTTTGAAAGCAACGTAACAACTATGTGTTTATGGCTTCTGAAAATGTACTATTCGTTTTTGCTTTCTGTAACTAAAAATATACTTAAGTTAATTACACAATATAGAGAAAAGTCTGGTATTTTTTTTTTTCCTGAGGTGAAATGGTAAGGACTCAAGATTCATATACTCATCTAAGATGTCATTCCTATGTAATGACAACAGAAGAATTTTCTTAGGTTTGAAAAGCTCTATTAAACTTGAGACTTACATATTCTTGTAGAAAAAGACATTCTTTAGTCACTTTAAGAATCTAAAAATAGTAATCTAGTAATATAAAAGGACTGATTATCTTAAAGTCCTTTTTATACTTAAAGCTACATAATTGGATGCAATACAAACAACTGTAGTAGTATTCTTATTCACTTGAATGCAAAGCTACAAAATTAAATGTTGATATCAGAAAAAATATTCAAATCAAAAATCGTTACTGGACACTGGATGGTTATTTTATATTGATAACTCTACTAATACCTTAAAACAGAATAAAAATGTTAAGCATTATATAGAGATGTTTACCAATAAAATGACTACTGACTCATACAAAACTCTTCTACCTTACTGAGATACAAACAAATATAAATCAAAATAACCATATATCATTTTCACCCTTAAGTTGCAAAATCTTAAGTAATTTTGTGACTCCATTCATTTGAAGGTCCCATGGGAAGGAATTGTTGTACATGTACATTGAATGAAACTCTGAAAAGCAGTTGAATAATGTACACAGAGTCATTCTATCTCAAATCATAATGAAGGAAGGAATGCTAAGGCAACATCTAAAAAATAATAAATACTTCTGTGTAATGATGTTCATCATAGTTTATTTATAACGGTGCAAAACTGGAGACAAATATCACTGGAAGAGAAGGGTTAAAGAAATTACTTTCCACATACAAAATGCATCATCATGTAGTTATTAAATAGATGCTTTTGAATAGTTATCATTGCATTGAACAATGCTTACAGTTTAAGACAAAGCTGATTAATCCTGATGAATAATTTTATAATCATACTATCACTACGTAAAAGTACGTATAAAATGTCAGGAAGAAAATATGCTGTGGTGACCACAGTTGACACTGAAAGGTAAAAGTACAAGTAATTTCTTTCCTTCCTCTTAATACCCTTCTACATGCTTTAATTTCCTACTTCTGATGTGAATTATCTTAATGAATATAAGATATAAATAATTAAAATGAAAGAAAAAATTACTTTTTTTCATTTCCAATTTCTTCCATTTTTAAGGCATCCTCAAAGATTGTGGTGGTTTTATCATTGACTCTCTAGTTCTTTTGCTCCCCTGAGATGAGATTTTTCTGAGACTGGAGGATTACAAAGGCTTTATATTTTCACACTATCTCCTAACCTGTCTTGCTTTTCACTTTCCTCCTAACCACGTTTGCTATCCTTTTGCCATTTTGGAGAACATCCTCCTGGTTGGAGAAGGTGGAAGCTAAATAGGAGTCGATTAGTTTTCTTTTCCTTTTGTCATCTGTTACTGTTGTACCATGTGTTACCCGTAGCCTGCCTTCCCTCATCTTCTTCTGACTCTGAATTTAGCAAAAAGAAGAAAGGTCCACTATTCTGTCTTCAGAAAGTTTTGCAAACTTGAACTCACTTTGAATATTCAACCTCCTTCTTAGAGATTCAAACCAATCTTCTAATTTAATCCTTAGTTTTATTTTCCTAATTTCTCCCTGAATCCCTTTCCTGTGTTCATTGAAAATCTGAGCTCATCAAAGAGTGTCCTTTGCAACTACAATGAGTTTGTTGTTGTTGTTGTTGTTTTGTTGTTAATATGTGGCCCTTTAAACCAGATCAGTCCATTCACCAATCATTCACCATTGAATGATTACACTTTTGGGCCATATTTACCAACTGTTTTCTCTCTTTGGTCACTTCCTTTTATGCTAACTGCTTTATATCTTATGTTACTTTCCCAAACTCTGGGTGCTTGTACATGGTTCACATACATACCTTCACAGGCCTAGCTGGTAAAAGGTGGAGAACTGGAAAGCCCAAAGCACACTTACAGGGAAGGCAGTCATTACTTACCCATTACTCAGCCACCTCCTGCTCATTGCCATGCAGGAGTGATGGTCCATTGTGGTAAAATCCTCTGATTTTAAAAAAGATGCTGAAAATCTGAGTGTGTGTGCCTGCACGCGTGTTTGTGGGGAAGAAAGAGAGAAAGAGAACAAAAGGAGGAGAAAGAGAACAAAAGGAGAAGAAAGAGAAAGAGAAAGAAAGGAAAGGAGGAAGGAAAGAAGCAGGAAAAAATGAAACAAGGAAAGAAAAAGAAAAAAGAGATCTTTATAATTTTAATATAAGTAGTTAATAATTTTTTTTTTCAGGTCAACTGTCCACAGAAATTACAAAAACAAAACTTTGTATGCTAAATTTGGTTTGAGACCTATGGGTTTTAACCTCTTATACCTACTTGAATTTACTTTCCTACTCTATCCCTCTTAGTCCTGGCATTTGGATTTCAACTTTCTTAAAGTATCTTCCATAGCTCTATATCCTACAACATCTTGGTGTCACCAGGTCACAAGGCTCATCTCTGTGTGTGTGTGTGTGCATGTGTGCACATGTGTATGTGAAGGAAATAGAGATAGATATTGATATTTGACTTGTTTCCCAACAGTGTCCTCTGGCCTGGTATCTTTATCATCACAAAGCAAGAACTTACTTTTATTGAGTATCCACATATACAGGATTCTCAGTCATAGCATGGCTCAGGACATAAAACAGGTTATGGAAATATGAACTCTCAGGTGCTAGGGTGTCATGGACCCTTCATCTTCCCTCCCACCCTTGCTGCCCTGGCCACCTCTGTTCTCAGGTCTACTCATTTCTTTATTGTTTATCTTGACCCTAATCTAGCACCTGAATCTTGTTAACTGAATTTGGTCCCCTCATTTTGACCTTTGGTCTTTTCTAGGGACATGACCTTTAAATCACCTCTGGGTGCTCACTTTTCTTCATTATTGCAGGTTACTACAGCAACCCCGATTCCAGTACTGGATGATGTGGATGATTTCATAAGTGAATATACTCTAATATCCAGTGAAAGGAGATCCCTCCCAAAATCTTCAGTAATCAATTCTGTGTATATTAGAGAATGTACCTTTCCTACAAATTTTTCAAAAATAACTTTTCTGAAACCCAAGGTACAAATCAGTTCATATTATTGTTATTAGGTTGCGTATATTTTTGCTAACCGCTGTCCAAAATGCTTTATAAGTAGTAATTCATTCAATTTCAAGAACAACCCAATGAACTAGTTATGATTATTTTCAGAAGCAGAAACTGAGGCACTGAATGAGTAAGTAACAGGCATTCCGCTAGCATCAGAGGTAGAATTTGAACCTGGCAAGTGGGGCTTCAGAGGCATAGTCTTAACAACCACACAATATTATCTATCTCTCCCTACCTTGTTATAAACTCAAAGATGACATCATTACTTTCTCCCCAGGTTCCCATCATTTCTACTGCTTTCATCAGTTCTCGTGCAGCAGAATGAGGTCCCAACAGGGTTTTCTGTCATTGCTGCCTCCACCCTCTGCCTTGTGAGCAATGAAACTAATCAGCTCAGCAGGGCATGCTAAGAACTTTTTGATGCTCCACCTTTAGCAGAATCAGGCTTCCAGCAGCTATATTGATAGTTGAAGCTACTTCTACTTGCTTCAGCACGTTTTGTGCTTTATTGATTATTTACTTTTTATCCCATAGCTCTGAAGTGTCCTTCTAAAACTGCATTGATATATCTACTTTTATTTTTAACCCAATCCTACTCTTCTGCTGTATACATTGTCTTTTATGTCCAGGTTAAACTGTGTTTATATACAATACTACTTCCGCTCTTCTTTATTTCAGAGTCTCTCTGACAGACCTTATTCACTCACTTAAGGTTTAAATGGAAACTTATTTCTGTGGTTTCAAAATCTTTATTTCTGAGTCCACATGGAGTCCCAAGCTGCACACGAACACGTGGAAGTAACTAACTCCTGGCCCTAGCTTCCCACAGGCACCTCAAATGCAACACTTCCACAACTGAACTCATAATCTCTCCTCCATAACTGCTCCTTTTTTCTCCCAAGTTTACCACCTATCTGGTTGTCTCACCTAAAAATATTGGCTCCATTTCCCTGCCCATCTTCATGAGAAACACATGAAAAGAGTAGTTGGTGATCATCACACCCGTTTTCACGTCTCACACACTGTTCTTTGCTCAAGGAGACCTGGATAATCATCTAACTACAACAGTGAGTGTCACCAATACCTTCTATGTTGCCAAGTCCAACAGTCATTTTTCTGTCCTTATCTATTTTATCTCTTAGGCACCTTTGATGTACTTATTCACTTTTTTTCCCCCCTTGGTTGTTATGATGCCACACTCTTTTGAATTTTTTATTCTCATATTGGTTGCTCATTTCAGGTTTCTTAGCTGATTTTTCCTTGGATTGACCTCTAAATGTTTAAAGTTTCCCCAGCTGAGTCCTTCAGTTTTATGTTTGTTTGTTTTTTAATTGTTGCCATAAAACATTGCCACAAACTTAGTGGCTTAAGACAGCATAAATTAATCATCTTAATGTTCTGCAGGTCAGAAATCTGACCCAGACCTCCCTGGACTAATCTCAAGGTGTCATCAGAGGTGTGTCCCTTTCTGAAGGGTCTAGAAGAGAACAATTTTCTTGTATTTTCCTGCTGTATATTCAGAGTTAGCAACCAAATACCTATATATTTAACTTTAAGGATCTTACTTAGGTAAACACCTAATAGTCACACTCTATTAGAGTGGTTAACAGAAATATAACTAAAATGATGACTTTGTCTGTACTTCAGGTTTTATAAATCTATAATTGTTCAAAATAAATTAATTAGGTATGTATAAATAGAATAATTATGTTTATAAATAAACTTTTGATGTAACTCAAAACCTTAAAATTATGTTATGCTAAATTAAATGATAAATACTAATTAGATATCTGAGTCATTTTCAAATAAGACAAAATACTAAAACATAAATTACCAAACACAAATATAAGTTTGTTCTTGGCTTCTTAAATTTTACAGAAAGACTAAATATATTTGGTTTTTATTAATACATGTAAAATTACATTATCGGAAAAACATATTCCTAAAATTATAAAATAACCCTCACATAGAAACCACTGATATGTGACAGACAATTCAAAATTTCTTATTTCCTAAGTTTTAACTAAAAATTAAGGTTGCTAAGAGTTAAAAATTAAAATTAATATAGAATTCTGTATACAAAATGTACCCAAAAAAGATGTGGTTTTGACTTAAAAAACTATTTAAATAGACATAAAGTATGTATTTTTAAAAAAGAAAAAAAATTTTGTCTAATTGAGAGGTTATTTAAAGTTTGTTTTTAAAATATGTGTTTACAAAACAAATAAAAACAAGATTTAAGAAATCACTAAGTAAAAGGAAAAGATAAAAATGTTATATGTATGAAAATATGTTTTGGTTATCAAAAAAGGTTGTAGAAAGAAAATCACTTAAAATAAACAATAATAATATATGATAACTTTTTGTCCTAATGTAAAATGACTGGTCAAATTTTTAAAAGTATAGGAAAAAACAGAAAATATACACATGTCATAAAAAGTCTAAGTCACAAAAGGTTTGGAAAGGACAAATTTATAGAGAAAATTTTGTACATGATCAAGTTGCCTACAATTGAAAGGAAATTATGTTTTTCTTTCTAAATATTGAGCCTTGATATTAAAAATACACTAATACTAAAGTATAAATTTGGTCCCCTATATTAGAATAGCAAAGTTTTCCTAAAGTATTAATCTACTCAGTAAAACTTGCAAGAGGTTTTGATTTAATTCTAAAGTCTGTTTTTTTAAAAATAAACTTTTCAACCATCTCCTAAACTGTGGATTTACAGTTACAAGCAATGTTTTTCTTGATTCTATACTCTTGGCTTCTCTTGATGTGTCTACATTTTCCTATGTAAGCAGGAAATTTCCCACGCTTTTACTAAAAGTCATGTATTTCCCTGCTTAAGGTACTACTTTTCTTGTTTGCATTCTTCTATCATATGAGATACACTAATGACCTTTGGACACACACCCTTCCTATGTCTGATTAAATTCATTAGGTTTGACTTCCAGATTGCCTAAATGAAATTCTCATAAAGAGAAGCATTATACTACAGGAGGTATTTCTGGAGCCTCTTTGGTAACTGGTCTAAAAAACAGATTTTTATGTTTTATCAGAATAATTTCCTATGTTGTCTTTATTGATTACTTAGGAAAATTGAGATTGGAAAGGGTTAAGATATTTGAAAATATATATCCATGAAATGTCTGTGTTACATTTAAAGTCTTTGCTTATCACTCTGGTTAAATACATGGCTATTACTTCATAGTGACTTGTGATGCTATTTTGATCAGGTGTTTTAAACATTTTGGCATCTTTGACAGACTTCCTTAGTATCAAAATTCTAAGTTAAGTCTTTCTGATCTAAACTTAATTTTGGGATTTTCCAGTTGAGCCCTTGGAGAGCCTCAAAGGATATATTTCTCATCTTGCAAAAATATTGAATGAAGAGGTTTATTTGGTAAATTGTATGGAAAACATTGTCAAATGAAAAGTAATGCTATATTTTCTTTTGATTACATTTATGAGTATGTTCTCAATATAAACATCCCCAAATTATATAAAACTCTTAAAAATCTAATATGCCATCAGTCATAACTCTGGTTGTGATGTTGATTGCCACATAAATGACCCAATTTCCTTGTCAATTGCTGATTGTAATGAACTTCCATCAGATTTTTAACTATCCTATTCTAAGTCTCTGTCATCTAGTTTTAATTCTTCTCTAAAAGCATTTACAGTCAGATTCATGGAAAAGACTCTAACAAGTATGCTTAAGTATAGATTTCTAATAAGTTTAAAACCAATGTACTAAATAAAAAAAATTTCTAAACTCTAATTAAGAACAGACACATTCATAAAACTGAATCAAAATGAAGCAAAACAAAACTTAGATGACATTTTAACTGGTGAAGTTAATGTTTTTAAATGAAGGCTTTCATTTAAAACAGAGTTTATGACAATTTTGTAAATCATGCTTTTGTGAACAAAGGTAAAAACATTTACTTTTTCTCCCTACTTGATCCTTCTAAAATTCAGAAACTATTTTTGAATATCCTTATGGCAATATGGTTATTTACATAAGTTCAATAAAAATCAACTGTCTTTTTTATAACATGATGCAATTGGAAACATCAGTTATATTACCAGGGTTTTGACTGAAATATCATATTTCAAAATGTACATAAAATGCCCAACTTTAAGGATTCTCAGCCTTACAGTAAGAAAATAAAAATTGTCACTTTCTGACAGATCCAGAAATCTTAAGACTGTAGATGAAATCTAAAGTCAGCCTTGGTTTGGCTTTCTGGACTCAAGAGGTTTTTAAATCTGAGATTCCTATGTGATCAATGTAAAGGAAAAAGTTGTCTCTTTTAAAAAAGCTATATTATATCTGTTATTAGATTGTTTATTAGAATAAACCTCTACACATTGTTTTCAAGTTCTTGCTATCTAGATTCTGAATTCTTCTAGATTCCTCAAATTCATCTTTTTCTACAAAATTACCAAAAATGGAAACTGCTCCTTTCCTGAAGCTCTAGGAGCTAAAATTAGATAAATTTTAAGGGATAAGTCTTGCATCTGGCATATGGACTACATAAAAAGTTCACCAAACCACACAATGCCATAACCAGAGATATTCAACCTCCAACAAAATGAGAAGTTAATGGCTTCATGCTATAGGTGACTTTTCCAAAGCCATCTGAGCAAGACTGCATATCATGAGACTCTTACTCCTCTTAATCCTTGCCTTTTTCACATGGGAAGATAATAGTATAATTAAAATTTTACAATCAATAGCTTCTGCTGGTAACTTGACAAAACCTGACCCAACAGATCCTTTAGTCCTCTTAGTGGGTAACTTCGACAACATCCCTAATACAATTGTTGTTCACTTTCTGCTTTAGTTCAACTCAGTAATGAGATATTGGAAAATAAAATTCTATTATTGATTGGTTAAAATTTTAAAGTCTGAGCTATTGCTAATGCTACATGCTGTACCTGAACAAATTTCTCTGAGAAAAGAATATACACAAAATTTAAAACATTTAGGTCATGTATATTGCCTTTGAAAGTGCCTGGCCACTGCTCCTACCATTATTATTCACACTGCATTTCATTGCAGCTTGTCTGAACAATGCTGGGCCAACACTGTGCTGCTCTTAAGCTGCTCTGCTTTGCCAAAAATTGCTGTGCCTCTGATACATCAGTTCTCCTGATGTGGCAAGATCAGCTTGCATTTTCTGCTAAACTCTTCTTCCTAACCTATGTGCTATATTTCTGTATATGGGTCTTAAAACATTGTTATTTTAAACTACCAGTTTCTTAAGAAAACAGTTATTTTTGATTTGCAGCTTTCTCTCTCCAAGCAAAACTTGTTAACCAGAATCTTTGGATCATTGCTCCCCGCCCCCTCCCCCCCACAAGCATCCTTATTGGGAGAATAAGT
Source organism: Piliocolobus tephrosceles (assembly GCF_002776525.5). Taxonomy (NCBI): domain Eukaryota; kingdom Metazoa; phylum Chordata; class Mammalia; order Primates; family Cercopithecidae; genus Piliocolobus; species Piliocolobus tephrosceles. The sequence goes on along the minus strand of NC_045435.1, from coordinate 108,939,778 downwards.
TGAGGAGTAGATAATGTTCTAAACTCAAAATTATCCCCTTCTAGGATGCACCCATGGTAAATGGACCACATGCACGTGTCTGAATCCCTCTTTTAATAGGAATGCTCTTCCAGAAAGCCCCTCAGTGCCACGGGCTTCCCGACTCTCCTTCCATTCATGCTCAGCTATTCTAGCTAATATTTAACAAAACCATTGAAAAAGCTGCATGTAATCCTCATTCTATCAAGTAGAATCAGTTGCTACCAATGAATTCCTTATTTTTTTTGTAAAGTGCTGAGTTCAAGGGTGATTCATCATATCATTTTGGACGTTTTTAGCTCAAATGCATTCTAAATGACAGCTGTGGACAATGGTCTGGTTATACTGGGTAAGTAGTACCTACTAAGGAATGATGCTATAAGCCTTTTATTCCTCCCACCTTCACTCTCTGCCTCACTCTTTCCTTTTCCTCCTTCCTTACATTTTTCTTCTTTGAATAAATAGTTTGTTGAAAGCAGCATAATTCCACATTAGCCTTGTCCGCCATATGAATGGTTAACACGGTTTCCTCAATATGGAGTCGTCTACCACCCTGTGAGTTGCTTTTTCCTTGGTTGGTGATGGATAACTCCCATACGCTAGAATCTGTGGGTCATCACTATTATTGTGGTAATGCTGTAAGAAGCCAGTGTTTCTTCAGAGGTTGAACTTCACCCTCTATGATGTGTTTCTCAATCTTTCTTTCATTATCCTGCTCCACTTCCTGCCCACTCAAACCCCTAGAAGCCTTTTTAACTTTTTATTCCCTAATCACTTCCCTTCTCCCCCTTGAAATTTTAATACCACAGATATGTTACATATCTGTTGGTTTATGCAGTGTTGTCTGCCAACCATTGCAATAAATAGGTTTTATTTATTTCACCACTCCTTTCTACCTCTACTAAGAACCAGTTTTTTACCCATGGGGCAATATTAATCTTCATAGAGAATTTATGCTTTCTGGAAAAAGAAACAAAAAAGCTCTGATAATACTGTCTTTTTTTCTTCTTTTGGTAGAAAGGCAGTTTGATATAATAAAAGGATTAGAGACTTGGGAGTCAGAGAAGATGGGGGTTCTGTTTTTGCCATTACCAGCTGTGTGATCTTGGGAAAACACCTCTGAATCTTATTTCATAAGCAGTAAAATGTAGGAAAGTATACTTAATTCATAAGGTTGTTTGGAGATTAAATTTGGAATTCCTGTGCTATCTTTAGCATAGTGACACTCACATAAGTGTAATTCCCCAGTAGTTACTCTAGGTCATACTGGTCAACTCATCAATTTCTCGATGCCGATTACCATCTATCTTCTTGAAATCATATTATTCCTGGATTAATTCACACACTATCACATATTCATTTCCATAAGATGTTACAACTTAGTATAGACATTCTTCAAACTGTTTCATTTTCCCTCTGGAAGGAAAAACAGCTTGCATTTAGTTCGAGCTCACAGAACCCAGATCACATCAGATAGAAAGTCAAACAGGATGCACACTCTGTAGGTTAAGGAAAAAATTCCACAGGTATTCGTATTTCCTGGGTCTGGAACTGAACAATAACTTCTTAGATCTTTGCTAGAAATTTTGGAGTCTGCTCAGTAAAATGGACACTATTGTAGTCCCTCCTTATCCATGGGGGATACATTCTAAAACCCCTGGGATACTCCTGAAACTGTGGATAGTACCAAACCCTACATAAACTATGTTTTTTCTATGCATGCATACCTATTATAAAGTTTAATTTATAAATTAGGCACAGTAAGAGATTAGCAACAATAATAATAAAATAGAAAAAATTATAACAACATACTGTAATAAAAATGATGTGAATGTGGTGTCTCTCTCTCTCTCTCTTAAAATATCTTATTATACTGCACTCACCTATTTTCAGACCTAGGTTGACGGTGGGTAATTAAAACCTCAGAAAGTGAAACCTTGGAGAGACTATTGTGATTCTAGGAGTTCTTGAGAGTATGCCTTTTCAACCTTCTTAATCCTTGCTACTGAGACTTTGATTCAAAGACCAGCAGCTCCAGCATTCCCTGGGAACTTATTAGAAATGCAGACTCTCAAGTCACACCCAAGAACTACTGAATCAGGATCTTCATTTTAATAAGGTTCCCAACTGATCTGTATGCATTGTAAAGTTTGAGAAGCACTTTGCATAATCACTTTTCTTCCTCTAACTGCATCCAATAATCTTTTAATTAACACTATTTGAAAATATTACTACTTATTCATACCTATTAATGCTATTAACTAAATACTAAGCCTAGCCTTCATCAGTAAATCTTGTACCGTGAAAGTTGTACACTGGCTACACCCATAGAGTGATTCTAAATTTTAGTTATGAGGGTGTGCGTGGTGGCTCATGCCTGTAATCCCAGCCCTTTGGGAGGCCAAAGTGGGTGGATCACCTGAGGTCAGGAGTTCGAGACAAACCTGACCCATGTGGTGAAACCTCGTCTCTACTAAAAATACAAAAATTAGCCGGGCATGGTGGCGGGCACCTGTAGTCCCAGCTACTCGGGAGGCTGAGACAGGATAATTGCTTGAACCCAGGTGGCGGAGGTTGCAGTGAGCAGAGATTGCACTACTGTACTCCAGTCTAGGTGACAGAAAGAGACTCCATCTCAAAAGAATAAATAAATAAATAAATGAATCAACTTTAGTTATGTTTATAACTTGCCTGAGAAGCCTACTAAAAATGCAGATTCCAGGAGACTACCCACAGAAATTAGTATTCACTAGATTTATGATGATGTCCAAGAATATGAATTTTCTATAAACATGTAAGTTTTTTTTAATACAAGTGATTTGTGGACTGTAGTTTATGATATATGGCATCACACTATTTAATTTAAAAAGGATCTTTCTGTTTCTTATTCCTTTAATCATCATGAGAGTTGCTGGTCACTGTGCAGGCATATCTGGTGGGTGGAGAGCTTAGGCAATGTACACAAAGCCAGTTTCTTAGAATACTTACTCATCTCACTGTAATGTTCTTAATATTTTCTCTGATGTTTTAACACTGCTCTGGGAAAGAACATGTGAGACTGGCTGAAGCTGCAGAAAATGTATTGCAGTACTTATTAGTGAAGGGGAGAAATTTTCATCATTTAGTCCCTCTTTAATCAATGACCACTGCCAAGACAACTAATATTTATTATAATATTTATAACTTCTCTTGTAAGTATGTAGGGGAGGGGATTGTTAAAAATCCAGATACATCACAGTGCTTTGAAGAGAATTTCAAAGAACGTCTTACCTAGCTGTAAATACTATTTTGTAAATGCTGGGCAGTAAATGGTTAATTCATAGACATAGCATTTTCCCATAACATTTTGTGCTAGAATTAAGGTATCAGGTAAAACATATTGAAAGTCTTTCAGAAATTGATGCACAAAGCAGAAAACACATTAATAGGAGTATAAGAGACAATTTTAGAGATAGCAGATCGTCTTTCCCATCTTGCTTGAGAAACAGATGCTGAATAACCATCATGTTACACAAAGTCTCCTTCAGAAACACTAAATGTAATTAGGAGTAACTGTTACTTGGAGAAGGAAATAGTATAATAATAAGAGGGTTGGTGGCACATATTAAATGGAAGAATTACATAATCCTCTGTATGTTTAATATTACATAAAAGGTTTTTATGTGCAGTGAGAGAGCTCATCAGTAAGAGAGCTTGGTAAATGAGCACATTTGACATTGAACCATGTTGAGGGTCGATATCGAGAATTTGACTTTGTTTATTGTTGTTATTATCAATTTTTGTGACAAACATTGAACTACTGATTACATGGGGGGCATTATTTTTTGTGTTTTTTAAAAAATGATTTATTTTAACTTTTATTTGCCTTTTAACATTATAGCCACCATTGGGGTTTCTTAGATATCAGAACTAGACTTAATCAGTAGAAATTATGAAAATAATAACTTTTGAGTATCTGTCTGTATCTATTATCTAGCTATCATCTCTCTCTCTCTCTCTCCCTCCCCCTCCCTCCCCCTATCTACCTAGCTATCTATTGGAAAGAATTGAAGATTCCTCCAAGGTCCCTTCTCCACTTCAAGCCAATGTGGTTAATAAGATTCTGAGGGCATTTCTGGAATCTATTTTAAAGGTAATATGGCAGCAAAAAGGAAAATGTAATAATACCACAGGAAGTAATATAGGGCTGAGTCAAGAAAGCTGTGGGTCATAGGGAGCAGATGGACTATTTAGGAACAGACCTAGGAAGGAGACTATAAGCCCCAAGAAGGAATGTTTTCCATCATTAGTTGTTAATGAAAGGAGAGTAAAAATACTCTTATGCATCATCCCAGTTCCCATGATGTTTTGATTGTCTTTTCTATAAAGAGATTGTTTTAAGAAGTAAGATTACTAGCAGTGCATCCAAGGGACCGTAGCTGGTTTACCTAACGCTTTATACTGTGATTGGTAAAAAATCACACAAGGTCCAGGGTAAGTAATGAGGTTGACATATCTTTAGATGCATCTTTGTTACAAGTTTTGGATCAACTTTAAAGAAATTGTCCTTACCTTGGCTAAACAAAGAGACAGTGTTTTATCTTATTTTCCAAGGTACGTGTCTTTTCTTATCCACAGCTAATCAAACAGAACAATTACATCAGCCTTGCAGATTTTTAAGATGCTAGGCTTTATACATTCCAAACAACACTTTTTGTCAACAGTGATGTTTACAGTAAGACTAATAGTGGGGAGCTTACCGGAGAGTTCTTTCAAGGCCTCTCATATGCCCTTGCTTACTGGCTATCAACGTGCCCAGATAGACCCCAGTACATTATTGCTGACACCGCTTCATTCGAACTGTAGAGATGAAATGTCTCCATAGGCACACCAGCTACAAATATAAACATCTGTTGGGTCTATGCAGAAGATAAAGTAACCTCTTAACAAAGCAAAAAAAAAACCCAAACATATGGGTAAGGTGTAGATCTAAGGAAGCCCGAATAAGACAGTTTAAAGTTGGGTTTTTAATTAGATTGGGTTTGTTTAGAACATCCTGAGAGTGGTTCACTAGGTGAATTTAAAAATAGAAGCATCATAAGATTGGGTAATATTAAAAAAGAGACAGAGCAATGAGACTGAGACTCAGAGAAATTTAGGACACTTTGCTAACTGTATATAGAAAGTAGCTTTGGAAAAGTACATAGAGTTTCTCCTACAGTTCTTGGCAGTCTTCCAAAATCAGACTCAGAGTTCTTCAAATTTGGAAAGAGAGGATTGTTTAGAGATAGGGTGTCTATGGGGCCTCTGGGCAATAGGAATACTTTGCTTTTCAAACAAGAGGTGATATGACTCTGGCATATCCATATATAGTTAGGTATCACTGTGTTGTTACAGGGAGTACTTTAAGACAGAGTCATGCTAGAATGAAGAACGGTTAATCTAAGGAATGGAACCTACAGATGAGGGCGCTAAAACAGTTTTGGAAGAGAAAAAAGAGAAGCCAAACTAAAAAGAGACCAGCGTAAGTAGCTGAGGCTATAGAAGGGCTCATGGTTTATAAAGAAATTGAAACTGAAAAAAAGCAATTACAAAATAAGCTTCACTGCAAGACCACACAGCTCTATCAGAGGATACAAATGCTATTAAACTCATGGGGTAGTTTAGTTTTATACAATAAGGAAATATTGCTTGTCTTTACTTAAATCTGATATTATTTACCTCATTTAATCGCTAGCTTTCTAGGAGAGAGTCAACAGTAAATGATTAATGTATTGTGGCATTAGTCGTCAGCAAGCCTTGACCACTGAAAAAAGTAGTGGATAACTTCCATTAAAATCAAAGCGGCAGGCAAAACTCCAGAATGCTTTCATAGGAAGGGGCTGGAAAGCACAAGCACCATCACTGAGGACCATCCTATCAAGATGGGGAGCATACTGTGTTTCTCTTTTCTTCCTTGATGCCTGGTACAATGCATGGCACATAGTTTTTGTTTTGTTTTGTTTTGTTTTGGTAATTTGTATGTGTGTGTGCCCTGTGATGGGTCAGCTTGATGATTTCTTGTTAATGCTCAACTGAAATCTTTGTATAATATCCTTTAAAATGTTCTTTGTGTTCTCTTTGCTGCCCTCCCCCCAACAACACATTTAAAATGAGAAAGGTATAAATAAAAGGAAAAGGAAAATAAATTAGTGTACCAAATAAAAAGATAAGAGAAACCCCGAATAAGAGTAGGTTTCTGGATAAGAAAACAAAATCACATGAGTCATAGCAGGAGCATTACATACTTAATTAAACATGATATTTAAAAGCGGGGCAATGGGGTAAATTGGAACACGTGTGTTTGGCAAAAGGAATTCATTTGTATGCAGAAATCAGGATTGTCATCAACTGCTCTTATAGTAAGTCTAAATTTCCATCTTTTGCCTTTGTACTTTTCCATTACACACAGGACATTATAACCAGATCAGCGGGGCAGCCAAGAGAGCAGAATTTATATTTCTAAATGAAAGTTGATAGTTGCATAATGAGCCACATTTCTTGTGCAGAGTCCAAGCTTACACTGATTGTCCAAGTCTAAACAGTGACCCTCCCAAGGCTGATGATTTCCTCAGTAATCCCAGATGGCCCATGCTATGTGAGGCCCGATAAATCAACCCTATCTACAATACTTTTGCTGGGTACAGGGAGAAGCAGCCACACTGGGCTTTCTCTGTGACAGTGAGGGAGGCATGATATATACAACTTAGCTTACAGCATGTTTCCATTCATGGAGGTGTCAGATACATTTAAACTACTTTGCAATTCATATTTTAAAATGAAAAATTTACCTTAGCATAGATAATTTGTTGAAAAAAAGCAATTACAAAATAAGCTGCACTGCAAGGCCACACAGCTCTATCAGAGGATACAAATGCTACTGAACTCATGGGGTAGTTTAGTTTTACACAATAAGGAAATATTGGAAATATTTACTTAAATCTGATATTATTCACCTCATTTAATTGCTAGTATTCTAGGAGAGGGTCAACAGTAAATGGTTAACATATTGTGGCATTAGTCCTCAGCAAGCCTTGACCATTGAAAAAAGTAGTGGGTAACTTCCATTTTCTTGCACAATGTTTTCTTGCACAATGGAGGATGCAGTGATGAGAAATACAGTAATTGAGGGTGAAATTCCTTGTAATGATGATAGCGTATGTTTATTAAGTGCTTTCTGGGAGCAAAGCATTAGGTTAAGCCCCTTTCATGCATTAAACCATTTAATCCTAACAAAGTTCTGATGAGTTAAATACCACTGTAATTCTTATATTAATGAAACAGAAACTGAGGTTTATAAAGGTTAAACAACCTGCTCAAGTAGCAGAACCAGGATTTGAACCCTATTCTTGTCTGAGGCTAAATCCCATGCTTTTACCACAGTATATTTGCTTTGCTTCAAAATATAATTGAGCAAAAGAAACCTAAAATTTGTTTGTAGGTTCTATCTGGGTAATACTTTAATATCTTGTATCAATATAACATGCCTCTTCTAGAATTCAGCAAATTCTAAGACTCATCTTGTTGAATCCCTTTTGCTCCCGCGTGGAAAAGAAGAGAATAGGGGATGAACACTCTCAGTGGTAAATGACTATCCTCTTTACCTCTCACATTTGACCTATCTCTTCAGGCTCATGATAAATGCCATCTTTCCTAAGTAAACTCTTCCAGAACTACACTCCCACCAAAGTCAGTATTAAGCATTTTTTTCCCACACTGTCCCCACCATACTTTATGGATATTATTCTCTTCTCTGAACCTCTCCACAGATTTCTAGGGGACAATGTCTGTATCTTACTTGTAGCGTTATTACCAAAACATAATGATAGGTCAAAAAGAGATTTTGAAATTGAACTCAATCTTATTTAGAATATTCTGCTTCTATTTCATGTACTTTAGTGTTTTTGTTTGCAATTTTAAAATGCCCAAGAAGTGAGAGGAAAGAACAAAGGCCAACTCAATCGGTCGATTTGTACAAAATAACTTGAGCCCTGGCCAGGTGTCTATGCTGTTGAATCATTTGTCACATGGTTCCCAGGTGAGAGTACTCTGATGATTCTGTTCAAACTCATCACAATAGGGTGGAGAAGCACCACAGAGCACAGTTGTGCTGATGGTGGTTTTTCAATGCATCGTCCTTCATATTTGCCAGAATTAATTCAAGCAGTCATTCAATAAACATCATTTGTGCACTGAACAACACTAAGTTGGAGAGGGATTAGAAGACATGGTTTTCAGGAGAGGAAAATTACAAAAATGAACATAATGACAGAAGTCTCTGTTTTCAAAGACTTATTTTCTATTAGAGAAAAAGTGGAATTTTGCTCCCTCCTATATTTAGTATCTATTTTGTTTGGCTTATCACAAAAGCAATTTTTATATGGATAACACTTGACAGTTTACAAAGCACTTTCACACTCGTTTATTGTTTCATTTAGTTTTCAAGATAGATCCTAATCAGCATCCTGCTGATGCTGAAAACCAAACACACTTTGTTATTTCTTGCATCCAGATTGTAGGATTTAGAGGAAACCAATGAATGGCCATGCTAAATTAAGGTCATGCTGATGACATAGAGAAAGTGCTATTCTTTGGTTGTAGACATTAAAAGATACATTTTCTAGGCTAGACTTCTGTATCTTTATAAATCAGTCCCTACTTCCATTTTTAGCTCGTAGCCTAAGGAAAACAATAAACTATTTCCTGCCTTAAAAAACACCCACTTGAAATCACAACAATTATTTCATGCTAGATCACAACTTTAATTTGTAATTTTAATTTTATTTTTTATTATTTTACTTTAAGTCCTGGGATACATGTGCAGAATGTGCAGATTTGTTACATAGGTTTATGTGTGTCATAGTGGTTTGCTGCACCTATCTACCCATCATCTAGGTTTTAAGTCCTACATGCATTAGCTGTTTGTTCTGATGCTCTATTCCCTTTGCCCCCTGACCCCCTGACAGGCCTCGGTGTGTGTTGTTCCCCTCCCTGTGTCCATGTGTTCTCAATGTTCAATTCCCACTTATGAGTGAGAACATAGGATGTTTGGTTTTCTGTTCCTGCGTATATTTGCTGAGGATGATGAAACCCAGCTTCATCCACATCCCTGCAAAGACATAATCTCATTGATTTTTATGGCTCATAGTATTCCATAGTGTATATATACCACATTTTCTTTATCCAGTCTATCATTGATAGGCATTTGGGTTGGTTCCATGTCTTTGCTATTGTAAATAGTGCTACAGTAAACGTACATGTGCATGTGCCTTTATAGTAGAATGATTTATATTCATTTGGGTATATACCCAGTAATGGGATTGCTGGGTCAAATGGTATTCCTGGTTCTAGATCCTTGAGGAATTGCCACACTGTCTTTTACAATGGTTGAACTAATTTACATTCCCTTCAACAGTGTAAAAGCATTACTATTTCTCCACAGCCTCAACAGCATCTATTGTTTCCTGACTTTTTAATAATTGTCATTTCGACTGGCATGAGATGGTATCTCTATGTGGTTTTGATTTGTATTTCTCTAATGATCAGTGATGTTGAGCTTTTTTTCATGTTTCTTGGCCACACAAATGTCTTTTTTTGAGAAGTGTCTGTTCATGGCTTTTGGCCATTTTTTGATGGAGTTGTTTTTTTCTCATAAATTTGTTTAAGTACCTTGTAGATTCTGGATATTAGACCTCTGTCAGATGGGTAGATTGCAAGCATTTTCTCCCATTCTGTGGGCTGACTATTCATTCTGATGATAGTTTCTTTTGCTGTGCAGAAACTCATTAGTTTAATGAGATCCTATTTGTCAATTTTAGGTTTTGTTGCAGTTGCTTTTGGCCCTTTTGTCATGAAATCTTTGCCCATGCCTGTGTCCTGAATGATATTATGGTATTGCTTAGGTTTTCTTCTTGGGTTATTGTGTGTGTGTGTGTGTGTGTGTGTGTGTTTGGTTTTGGGCTTTACATTTAAGTCTTTAATCCATGTTGAGTTAATTTCTGTATAAGGTGTAAGGAAGGTGTCCAGTTTCAGTTTTATGGATATAGCTAGCCGATTTTCCCAGCATCATTTATTAAATAGAGAATCCTTTCCCCATTGCTTGCTTTTGTCAGGTTTGTCAAGGATCAGATGGTTGTAGATGTGTGGTGTTATTTCTGAGGTCTCTGTTCTGTTCCATTTGTCTATATGTCTGTTTTGGTACCAGTACCATGCTGTTTTGGTTACTATAGCCTTATAGTATAGTTTGAAGTCAGGTAGTGTGATGCCTCCAGCTTTGTTCTTTTTGCTTATGATTGTTTTGGCTATAAGGGCCCTTTTGGTTCCATATGAAATTTAAAGTAGTTTTTTCTAATTCTTTGAAGAATGTCAATGATAGTTTGATGGGAATAGCATTTAATCTATAAGTTACTTTGGGCAGTATGGCCATTTTCATGATATTGATTCTTGCTATCCATGAGGATGGAATGTTTTTACATTTGTTTGTGTCCTCTCTTATTTTCTTGACAAGTGGTATGTAGTTCTCCATAAAGAGGTCCTTTACGTCCCTCATTATCTGTATTCCTAGGTATTTTGTCCTCTTTGTAGTAAATGTGAATGCGAGTTCATTTATGATTTGACTCTCTGCTTGTCTGTTGTTGGTGTATAGGAATGCTCATGATTTTTGCACAATGATTTTGTATCCTGAGACTTTGCTAAAGTTGCTTATCAGCTTAAGGAGTTTTTGGGCTGAGGTAATGGGGTTTTCTAAATATAGAATCATGTCATCTGCGAACAGAGACAATTTGATTTCCTCTCTTCCTATTTGAATACCATTATTTTTTCTCTTGCATGATTGTCCTGGCCAGAACTTCCAATACTATGTTGAATAGGAGTGGTGAAAGAGGGCATCCTTGTTTTGTGCTGGTTTTCAAAGGGAATGCTTCCAGCTGTTGCCCATTCAGTATGATATTAGCTGTGGGTTTGTCATAAATAGCTCTTATTATTTTGAGATAAGTTCTATTGATACCTAGTATATTGAGAGTTTTTAACATGAAGGGATATTGAATTTTACTGAAGACCTTTTCTGCATCTATTGAGATAACCATTTGGTTCTTGTCATTGGTTCTGTTTATGTGATGGATTATGTTTATTGATTTGTGTATGTTGAAACAGCCTTGCATTATAGGGATGAAGCCAACTTGATCATGGTGGATAAGCTTTTTGATGTGCTGCTGGATTCGGTTTGCTAGTACTTTATTGAGGATTTTCTCATTGAAGTTCATCAGGGATATTGGCCAGAAGTTTTGTGTGTGTGTGTGTGTCTCTGCCAGGTTTTGGCATCAGGATGATGCTGGCCTCATAAAATGAGTTTAAGAGGAGTCCTTCCTTTTCAACTGTTTGGAATAGCTTCCAAAGGAATGGTATCAGCTTTTTGTTTTACCTCTGGTAAAATTTGGTTGTGAATCTGACTAGTCCTGGGCTTTTTTTTTTGGTTCGTTGGCTATTAATTACTGCCTCAATTTCAGAACTTGTTATTGGTCTATTCAGGGATTTGGCTTCTTCCTGGTTTAGTCTTAGGAGAGTGTATGTGTCCAGGAATTTATCCATTTTTTCTAGATTTTCTAGTTTATTTGCATAGAGGTGTTTATAGTATTCTCTGATGGCAGTTTGTATTTCTATGGGGTCTGTGGTAATGTCTTCTTGTCATTTTCTATTGTGTCTATTTGATTCTCCTCTTTTTTTTTCTTTATTAGTGTAGCTAGAGGTCTATTTTGTTCATTTTTTTCAAAAAAAACAGTTCCTGGATTCATTGATTTTTTTGAAGGGTGTTTTGTGTCTCTATCTCCTTCAGTTCTGCTCTGATCTTAGTTATTTCTTGTCTTCTGTTAGCTTTTGGATTTGTTTACTCTTGCTTCTCTAGTTCTTTTAATTGTGATGTTAGGGTGTGGATTTAAGATCTTTCCTGCTTTCTGGTGCAGGCATTTACTGCTATAAATTTCCCTCTTAACATTGCTGTAGCTGTGTCCCTGAGATTTTGGTACATTGTCTCTTTGTTCTCCTTGGTTTCAAAGAACTTCCTGATTTCTGCCTTAATTTCATTGTTTACCAGGAGTCATTCAGGAGCAGGTTATTCCATTTCCATTTATTAGTGTGGTTTTGAGTGAGTTCCTGAATCCTGAGTACTAATTTGACTACACTGTGGTCTGAGAGACTGTTATGATTTCAGTTCTTTTGCATTTGCTGAGGAGTGTTTTACTTCTAATTATGTGGGCGCTTTTAGAACAAGTGCCATGTATTACTGAGAAGAATATATATTCTGTTGATTTGGGGTGGAAAGTTCTGCAGATGTCTATTAAGTCCACGTGATCCAGAGCTGAGTTCAAGTCCCGAATATCCTTGTTAATTTTCTGTCTCATTGATCTGTCTAATATTGACAGTGGGGTGTTAAAGTCTCCCACTATTATTGTGTGGGAGTCTAACTCTCTTTGTAGGTTTCTAAGGACTTCATTAATGAATCTGGGTGCTCCTGTATTGCGTGCATATATATTTAGGATAGTTAGCTCTTCTTGTTGATCACTTTACTATTACGTAATGCCCTTCTTTGTCTTTTTTGATGTTTGTTGGTTTAAAGTCTGTTTTATCAGATACTAGTATTGCCCACCCACTTTTTTTTGTTTTCCATTTGCTTGGTAAATTTTCCTCCATCCCTTTGTTTTGAGCCTATATGTGTCTCTGCATGCGAGAGGGGTCTCCTGAATATAGCACACCAATGGGTCTTAACTCTTTATCCAATTTGCCAGTCTGTGTGTTTTAATTGGGGCATTTAGCCTATTTACATTTAAGGTTAATATTGTGATGTGTGAATTTGATCCTGTCATTATGCTAGCTGGTTATTTTGCACACTAGTTGATGTGATTTCTTCATAATGTCACTGATCTTTATATTTTGGTGTGTTTTTTGCAGTGGCTGGTACCAGTTTTTCCTTTCCATATTTAGTGCTTCCTTTAGGAGCTCTTAATGGTGATGAAATCCCTCATCATTTGCTTGTCTGAAAAGGATTTTATTTCTCCTTTACTTATAAAGCTTAGTTTTGCTGCATATGAATTTCTGGGTTGAAAATTATTTTCTTTAAGAATGTTGAATATTGACCCCAACTCTCTTCTGGCTTGTAGGGTTTCTGCTGAGGTATCCACTGTTAGTCTGATGGGCTTCCCTTTGTTGGTGACCTGGGCTTTCTCTCTGGCTGCCCTTAACATTTTTTCCTTCATTTCAACCTTGGAGAATCTGATGATTATGCATCTTGGGGTTGATCTTCTTGTGGAGTATCTTAGTGGTGTTCTTTGTATTTCCTCAATTTGAATGTTGGCCTGTCTTGCTAGGTTGGGGAAGTTGTCCTGGATAATATTCTGAAGTGTGTTTTCCAACTTGTTTTCATTCTCTCTGTCTCTTTCAGGTACTCCAACCAATTGTAGGTTTGGTCTTTTTTTATAGTTCCATATTTCCCAAAGGTTTCGTTCATTCCTTTTCATTGTTTCTTCTCTAATGTTGTCTGCCTGCCTTATTTCAGCAAGATGGTCTTCAAACTCTGATATTCTTTCTTCTGCTTGATTGATTCAACTATTGATACTTGTGTATACTTCACGAAGTCCTCATGCTGTGCTTTTCAGCTCCACCAGGTCGTTTATGTTCCTCTCTAAACTGGTTATTCTAGTTAGCATCTCTCTTTAATCTCATGTCCTTTTATCAAGGCTCTTAACTTCTTTGCATTAGATTAGAACATGCTCCTTTAGCTCAGCAGAGTTTGTTATTACCCACCTTCTGAAGCCTACTTCCGTCAGCTCGTCCATCTGATCCTCTGTCTAGTTCTATGTTCTTGCTGGAGAGATGTTGCGATCATTTGGAGGAGAAAAGGCACTCTGGCTTCTTGGGTTTTCAGCATTTTTTTTCATTGACTCTTTCTCATCTTCCTGAGTTTGCCTAGTTTTGATCTTTGAGGCTGCTTACCCTTGAATGAGATTTTTATGGGGACTCTCTGTTGTTTTTGTTGATGCTGTTGTTTTTAAATGCTTTCTCTTTGTTTTTCTTTAATGGTCAGGTCCCTCTTCTGTAGGGTTGCTGCAGATTCCTAGGGGTTCACTTCAGGCCCTATTCATCTGGTTTGCTCCCTCACCTGGAGATGTCATTCCAGGAGGCTAGAGAATAGAAAAGATGGGTGCCTGCTCCTTCCTCCTCCTCTGACCCCGAGCGGTACCTACCTGACGCCAGTAGGAATGCTCCTGTACAGGGAGTCTGACAACCCCTGTTGGAGGGTCTCACTCACCTTTCCTTAAAAGAGGAAAAGCTAAAAGCAGTTATCTAGGCTTTTGATTGGTCTCTTTTCTTCTTCTAGCACCAAGGAAACCAAAGACTATTAAGTGCTATCAGTTGGGCAGATGAATCAAAAATTCAGCTCATAAAATATCAGCTAAAAAGTAAAATTAAGTCATTTCTGTTTTGAAACATAATTTCCTATAGAAGAAGGGATATTCTGAGGATGGTGACATTTTCTCTCTGACTGGATTCAGAAAAAATAAGCTGACAAAGCATAAGTAACTTAGATTAGAATAAGGAAGACTTTCTTGATGAGGACAGAATGCCCAATGGTTGAGGGGGAAAGGCTTGAAAAATGGACTATATTTTCTGTTGGAATGGGTCTAGTTGCAGTTCTGATAGGTAGAGTTGAAGATTTTTTAAAAACAATCTTTCAGCCCCCTAACTGTTCTTAAAATTAACATTTTTATTATGAAATAACTATACTGACATGCAGTTGTAGGAAATATTACAGAGAGGTACCACTCTTTACACAGTGACTCCCAATGGTAACGTTTTTCAAAACTGTAGTACAATATCACAACCAGGATCTTGATGTTGATACAGTCAAGACACAAAACAGTTTCCTCACCACTAGATGGTCCCTCTTGTACCCTGGTAGTCATACTCACTTTATTTCTCCTTATCTGTTCCTGACCCTTGGCAACAACTAACTGGTTCTTCATTTCTAAAGTTCTGTGATTTCGAAAGTGTCTTATAAATGGAATCATCCAGTATGTGACATTTTGGTATTTTTTTTTTTTTCTCAATGTAATTCCCTGGAGATTCATCAAAGTTGATGTGTATATCAATTGTTTATTCATTTTTATTGCTGAGTAGTATTCTCTAATATGGATGTACTGCAATTTAACCATTCACTCATTGAAAGAAATCTGAGTTGTTTACAGTTCTTGGTTACTATGAAAAAAGCTGTTAGAAACTTTCATATACAGGTTTTTATGTGAAAATAAGTTTTCATTTGTCTGGGTTAGCTGAGTTATACGGTATTTGCACATTTAGTTTTGGACAAAACTTCCAAACTATTGTCCACAGTGGCTGTACTATTTTACATCCTCCCCTACCCCCACAGCCATATATGAATGATCCTGTTGCTCTGCATTTCTATACACCAGCATTTGCTGCTGTCACTCTTTTTTAATTTAGCTATTCTGATCGGTATATAGTAATATCTTATTGGGATTTTACTTTGCATTTCCCTAATGATTAATGAGATTGAACCTAATTTCGGCTTATGTGAATACCATCTCTCTAGCCCCTTTGGCTAAATGTTTGTATGTGTCTTCTGCCCATTTTCTAATTGGATTATTTATTGCTGTTGTTTTTTAACTGTTGAGTTTTGAGAGTTCTTTATGTATTCTAGTTACTAATCCTTTTTCAGGTATGTAGTTTCAAAATATTTTCTCCCAGTGGGTAACTTGTCTTTTCTTCTTCTTCTTTTTTTTTTTTTTGTCTTGCTCTATTGCTCTGTTGCCTAGGCTGGAGTGCAGTCATGCAATTACGGCTCAAGGTTAACTATAGTCTCAGCTTCTCAACCTTGTGAACTCAAGCAATCCTCCCACCTCAGCCTCCCAAGTAGCTGGAACTACAGGCATTTAACACCACACGCAGCTAATTTTTAAAAAATATTTTGTAGAGGCTGGGTCTCATCATGTTGCCCAAGGTGATCTCACACTTCTTGGTTCAAGCAATTCTCCTGACTCCCAGATCCTGGGATTACAGGCATAAGCCTCTGCACCTGGCTTTTTTCTTCCTCTCAAGAGCTTTTTAGAATTCAAATGGCTTGAAGTTTTATTGAGATTAAAGTGATCAATTTTTTTTCTTTCTTTCTATTTTTGTTTGTTTGTTTGTTTGTTTATGACAGAGTCTTACTCTGTCACCCAGGCGGGAGTGCAGTGGCACAATCTCAGCTCACTGAAGCCTCCACCTCCCAGGTTCAAGTGATTCTCATGTTTCAGCCTCCTGAGTAGCTGGGATTACAGGTGTGTGCCACCATATCTGCCTAATTTTGTATTTTTAGTAGAGACGGGGTTTTGCCATATTGGCCAGCCTGGTCTTAAACTCCTGACCTCAAGTGATCCACCTATCTCAGCCTCCCAAAGTGCTGGAATTACAAGCACGAGCCACTGCACGTGGTCCAATTTTTTCTTTTATGGTTCAAGTCTATGCACTCTTTTGTCTGTGCTTAGATCCTGCAAATTTTTTCCTAAAAGTTTTACAGTTTAACATTTTACATTTAAGCCCATAATTCATTTTGAGTTAATTTTTGTAATAAAGTGTGAAGCTTAAGGTGTTTTGTTTTCGTTTTTGTCTTTGTTTTTGTTGTCGTTGTTATTGATGTCTACTTGTTCCAGTACCATTTGTTGAAAAGACCATCTTTTCTCCATTTATTACTTTAATTTTGTAAGCCCATAACTTTTAACATCAAAGAAGACACAACTTTATCTATATTTTCTTACATCTAAGAAAAGTCGTAGTTTTTGTTTAGAGAGTGCTGTGTGCCAAAGTACTATCCTAAGCTTCTTATATATCCTTACCCATTTCCTTGCCTCAATGACTCATTACTCATTTAATTGTCTTAATAACTCCTTGAGGTAAGTATTATTGTTTCCATCTCACAGATAATGAAACTAAAATTTTGCCACGTTAAATGATTTGCTCAAAGTCACAAAGCTAGTGAGTTGGAAAGCTAGGATTCAGACCCAAGCGATATTCCCCTAGAGATTGTGGTGTTAACCTTCATGAATGCTGCATTATTCACAGTGTGCCAGATATTTAGCAAAATACTGAACATTTTGCCATTCTTCTCACTGTTATCACAAGGCATTTCAACTAACGTAGTAATGAAAGACTCTCCTCACATCCCTTTTTTTAGGTTTCATGTGTTTGATGTTTTATTCATATCAAAACCCTCATATCCATGAAAATACAATTTAAGAGTCAAAAAGCATAAAATTCTATTTCCAAATTTGGAGTCTGTTTCACAAGCTGAAGTGCACAGTTTTGACCCCTTGACAACCTTTCTGTTACTTGCAAACCAACTCTATTTCTTAGGATCTAAACACACACACACACACACACACACACACACACACACACACACACACACACA
>NC_045435.1:108796392-108922274 GCF_002776525.5 Piliocolobus tephrosceles | reverse complement strand
ACACACACACACACACACACACACACACACACACACACACACACACATTCACGCATCCACTGGGGAATCCCAGTGCTATTGTTATTAGGTGCTAATAGAGCGTAGGATTGTTTACTAAGATCAACTCCTATTTCCTTTTTGATTTGTTCTTTCAGTTTGTTTCCTGGTTTCTTAGAATAAACACAGCAAGTATTCATGATAAATGAAGGCAGTGTGGAAGGAAACAACGCTAGCTGTGCTGTCAGAGAAAAATCGAAAAAAAGTGGCAATGCAAAATTTCCAACATGTAAATATTTTCTTTCATATGCAGGCAGAAAATGGGATTTTAAAATATGAGCCAGAAATAGATTATTTAAAAATTTCTACTCAGTAAAAATGAAAAAACAAAGAAAAATCTTGTTTTACTGTAAGGGCATTTTGGAATCCTCATTTACAAAAGCATTTCTGAAGTTGCAAAATCTGACACAGGTGAAAGATAAAAGAGACAGAAGTTCCTTCTCACATGCAAAATCAAACTGACTTGGGTTACAGGAACGCTGTTAAACTGAGTTTGAACAATCCTTTATTATTGTGTTTATCTATCCATGAAGTAACTTGTCATGTTCTTGAGTAAGAAGCACTGTCCTAAAAATGGTACTTGTATAGTTTGCCTTATTGAGAAGAAGAAGAAGGGATAAAATCTGGTCCGAATGGTTTGAGTTCCAACATGAGAGCTACTCGGTATAACCCAGAAGTCCCAAGATAGTTTAAAATTGTCATCCTGATTTTCAAATTTGTCTCCAAACTAGATTTCCAAATCTTCTGCGATGTTTTTGTCACTAAAGCTAGAGAGATTGTACATGATAGACATCCAGGAGATTGGTTAACAATTGCTGGGTACTATGTCTACCACCGAGGAAGCTGCTAGCAGGTAGAGATGAAAGCGCTTATGGAACATAAACCACATAGATACGTGATATAAAATACAGCACTTTGGAATCTTGGTATGCACCTGCCCCTCCCTCTCCCATTTCCTTCTCCTCAACACTCTTGGCCTTTCTTCTGTTCTTCTTTGTTCCCTGTTTCACATTCCATTTGTGGAGAGTTCATATCATGTATTAAAATAATACTAATAATTAGTGGTTCTTGTCTGCAATCCCACTGCTAAGGGAGGCTGAGCGGGGAGGATCACTTGGGGCCAGGAGTTTGAGATCAGCCTGGGCAACATGGTGAGACCCTATCTCTACCAAAAACAAAACAAAAAACAAAACAAAACAAAACAAAACAAAAAAAACCTCCCCAAACAATAATACTAATACTTAATGAAATTCTGCATTTACACATATTTATACCTAAGGGAAATTGTAAGCTACAAATTTATTTGGTGTAAGGGTCCTTGGTGAAGTAGAAAGATGGAATGAACACTGTATTTATAATTTTTAAAGGATTCTCAGAACATTAAAGAAAGCAAAATCAAAGCTGTTCTTGTTGGCTCAGGCTATATAAAATTTAGGGCATTCAGATAAGGCTAGCTTTCAAAAAAATGAATTTTCTTTCTGTTTTGCTTCTCTTCAGATAAAGATATGCAATACTGCTGCAAGACATTTAACTGTGTAGGTCATTTGTGTTTTGTGTTTCATTATAAAAATCAAAAAGGGCAAAAGCAAAGTAAGTAATTTGTGTTTTGAGCTTCATTATGTAAATCAAAAAGGGCAAAAGTAAGGTAGAGTGTAGCACCTGGAATCATCAGTGTCTCTGAGACTCAGTGGTGAGACAACTTCAAGATAAAGAGGAAATAGAATAATTTGCCTTTTTACTTGAACCATGTACAATTATGAACTTCGGAATAGCCTACTATTCTTTACCAGATCCCCTGAGTGATCTTTTTAAAGGTAAACCAGATTATGTCAGCTCAAAACCCTTTAGTGGCTTCCCATCTCACTCAGGATAAAATCCAAACTCCCCCCGTTGGCCTTCCAAGGTCCTGTACATAGACTGACCTCCAACTACCTCTCTGATCTCATGTCTTCTGCTCCACTTTTCTCTTGTCAGCGTCATCAAGTTCTCTCATTCATCTGCCTGGACTGTGTTTTCCCCAAATGCCCTGTAGCTTGTTCTCTCACCCTCTTCAAGTCCTCTCACAGAGACCTTCCTTGGATGCTTTTCACAACCACCCTCTACCCTTACTTCTACCATTTCTCATCTCTGTTGGCTTTATTTTTCTCCTTAGCATTTTTTTTCAAAATATAATGCTAAATATCTTAAATATTTATCTTGTTTCTTGGTTGTTTTCTTTTGCTTTTTAAAATCCCCTACTAAAGTGTAAATCCAAGAAGTGCAGGAATGTTTGACTTTAAGTAAACTAACATATGTGGTACATACGCACAATGGAGTACTATTCAGCCATAAAAAGAATGAAATCCTGTCATTTGCAAAAACATGGATGGAGCTAGAGATCATTATGTTACATAAAATAGTCCAGGAACAGAAAGACAAACATTGCGTGTTCTCATTTATTTGTGGGATCTAAAAATCAAAACAACTAAACTCAATGACAGAGAGAGTAGAAGGATGTTTACCAGGGGCTGGGAAGGTGTTGGGAGGCTTTAGGGGAAGTGGGGATGATAAATAGGTATAAAAAATACAAAGAAGGAATAAGTCCTACTATTTGATAGCACAACACGGTGACTATAATCACTAATACCTTAATTGTGCATTTAAAAATAACTCAAAGAGTATAATAGGATTGTTTGTAATTCAGAGGATAAATGCTTGAGGGGATGGATACCCCATTCTCCATGATGTGCTTATTTTGTATTGCATATCTTAATTAAAACATCTCATATACCCTTCCTATGTGCCCACAAGAATAAATATATATACCTCCTATGTGCCCACAAGAATAAAAAATAAAAACATATAAAACAGGTCCTGGCATATAGCATGGTCTTAGTATTATGTACTATTGGTGAATGCCTAATAGATGGACAAGTCATGCTTCAAGAAGCTGAAAGAAAATTAGTGATTTCTCACTTGACATTTATAAAGAAATACAAAATGGGGGAAGCAGAATTGGCAAGGTCATTGGTTGGATATCTACAATTAAAATGTTATTTAAAAGGTTATTTATGTAGTTTGCTACTTTAGGGTGTAATCATGAGAGAGGCCTACAGGTCTACTTAAATTACTCAGTCAACTAATTGAAATCTCTGTTTTTATTTTGCTGCAGGGGACAATCCAGTTATAGTGTCTCAGCCCACAGAACAGTGCCACATTGATACAATAAAAGAGAATTTGGTTTAAATAGGGATTTTCCCCCCTCCCCCAACCCCTGTTTATGCTGGATAAGAAAAACTAAGCAGCTTTAAGCAGCTTTGAAGTTTTTCAGACTTTGGTTTGATTCCCACCTCTGCCAGTAATTATCTATGATAACTTGGCTAATTTGGTGACTCTTTCTTAACTTCCATTTTATTTTTTTTCTTCCTTAAGACATGGGGATACATTAGATGTTGTAGTAGTTTCCTGTGACTGCTGTAACAAATTACTACAAACTTGCAACCTTAAAAAAAACAGAAATTTGTGCTCCCAGTTCTGGAGGCCGGAAGTCCAAAGTCAGTATCACTAGGCTGTAATCAAGATGTCAACAGGACTACACACCCTCCAGAGACTTTGGGGTAGGATCATTTCTTGACTCTTCCAGCTTATTGTGGCTGCAGGTGATCCTTGGATTGTGGTCACATCCCTCTAACCTCTGCTTCTGTCTTTACATTGCCTTCTCCTTTCTGCCTGGGAAAGATCTCTGTCTTCCTCTTATATGGACATTTGTAATAACATTTAGGACCCACTCAGATAATCAAGAATTATCTCATCATCTCAAGATCCTTAACTTAGGCACATTCACAAAGACTTTTTTTCCAAGTAAGGTAACATTTACAGATTCCAGGGATTCAAATACATACATGTTGGTGGGGGCATTTTTCAGGCTATCATAGGTGTCCTCTTAGGATTGATGTTACGGTGACTGGCATATTTAATGAATTCAATAACCTTCCTCTTATTTTGTCTTTCCTTTCTCTCCTCCAAACCTCCATAACGTTCCCCTGTAGCACTAACTCCCACCCCTAATATTATGAAACAGGCTATGCCTGCCCTTAGCATCACTGCTGCCTTTTAGTTTCTACCTGCATTAGCCAGTCTAAAACAGACTCTGGGCAGCTGAGAAAAGAAAAAGAAAGCTTTCCTATTCACAAGTAGCTTCCATTGTGGTGTGGGAGATGAACAGTTAAACAACCAGTTGCAATATAGGGAAGAAGAATATACAATTTACACAGACACATCTGCAATGCACCGCAGGTTAAAAAAGGAATTAGTAATTATTATTGAGAGGTAGGAGCTAGTGAAATCTTGGAGCCAATAAAATTTGAACCGAACCTTGAAGATAAGAATATCAATGGGTTAATGATGTTGGAAGAAATTTCCAGACAGGAGAAGGGCACAGAGGAGAGCTCTCCCTTGTTTCTCTCAAAAATCAGGACCTTCCCACCTCCCTTTACTGCCCTGTACACTCCCCCGGCTCTGCTCCAGGCAGCCCACCCAAACCTGCTCTTTCCTCAATGCTTCATGTGGCAAAGTGTCCTCTTCTCTCAATCTCCTACCAATTAGCAGCTTTAAACTAGGTGCTAAAAGGAAAAGAATATGATTAATATAACTCACTATATGGTGTGTGTGGCTGATAATTCCTAAAATCTCCTAGAACAAGAAGAAGAGTTTCTTACCATAAATAAATCTCTACTGGGATTGTATTCCATGTGTAAAATTATATGCAGGAAGAGTGTATTTCTAAATCACATGTATTAAGGAACATTAAGAAAATGATAAGCATAGAAAATATTTTTCAAATGATAAAAATGCCTAACTAGGCAGCAAAGATTTTGAGCTATACACGACCACTCTTTTTATTCTCCATGATGCCAGCGTTGTTAGGCGAAAAGGATTCTGCCTCCTAATCTTATCCATACCCCATCCCCAAAGAAAGGAAAGAAAAAAACTTATTTTTCATTTTCTCTTCACATTTTCTAAGACACTAGTTGGGAAGCAATGGACAGAAACAAATCACACAACCCTCCCTTTTTTTTCCAGCTAATTCAGAATGAATTGAATTTACACAAGCAACAGCGCTTAAGCAAAACCGTTTCTATGGTTACACAGAAGGCTTTCTAAATGTGGCACAAGATGCAGGCAGCCAAAATGACTTGACTGTTTATGTTAAATATGAAGTCTATTCCCTATTGAAATTTAATGATCTACTAGCTGCATTTTAGCAGCTTGCACCCTGATAAAATTAACATTTCGAATACATTTGGAGAGATAAATTGCTTTAGCAATTGGCGAGTATTCGCTCATATTTATTTGATCACATCAGTGATTCAGATGAAAGCATTTCCTCCTGAACTATTAGAAATTGGGTCTGCAAATTATCCTCATCTCTGGGCCTACAGGTCCCCAAACACATTCTATTATGTTTTTGTAGATTAGCTGGTGCCAAATGTTAGTCCTCACACTTGACGAGAGACCACAGCAAAATGTATTTATTTTTTCTTTTATAGCAACTAGACAGAATCAGCACTGTTTCTTGTGGCATTGCTCAAGTCATCCAGTGGTTCTCAAATATTCAGCAAGGTGAACAGTTCAGACAGGGTGAAGTCTGTTCCTCCACCTCCTTCTACTTCACGTCCTGAATGAGAAAGACAATCTGCGTGTTTTAAAAAGCTGGCAGGAAATTGGATCTTGGAAAGATATATTCACTGCATATTTTAGCTGACACCATTCAAATTTGCTACATAAGGGCGTTCCTTGATGTCTGTAAGTAGGAACCTCCCATTCAGCAAAAATAGAAAATGAAAACAGGCTGCAGGATGCCACTGTCTCGTATTTATTTACATATTTAGTTCAATTTTACTAATACTTATAAGCTTCTTATGTAGTCTAAGCATGATGTAAAGGACTATGGATATAAAGACAAAATATATATTTCCTAAATACAGATAGCCATTGGTCAAGTAGAAAAGATGGGCAATCAATACTGCTATGCCAGGTATTTCTTCTCAGTAGCAATCTATGTATAGTTCTATACCATGTCACCATCCTCTGCGAATGTAATCACGCCAAACATACGATTTTAGTCATCAGGAAAGGATACTGCAACATATGGCCTGGACTATCTCCATAACTCATGCTCCCCCATCTCTCCTGTGCAGGATCACCCACTGGGAGTTTCATCATCTTCACTGTTTCTCTGTAGAGTTCCAATTTGTTCATTTCTTTCTCGTTCCTCCAGAATCCCCTTGCTTACATAGATTTAGGTTCATAAATGGTGTCTGCTTTTCTACTACCCAACACCTAAATCTTTATTTTCTATAGCCCAGAAGTATAAGCTTTGAGGTCTTGATAGATAAATTCTATGAAATTCAACTATAACACATTAAAATCCTCAAAACACAAATTTATCAAAACTTTTCTAGCCTTTCCTTGTTAGTGTCAAAATATTTCATTCTAAAAAGCAAGCTGGAAAAGGCAGACATTTAATAATACTTTAATTCTATTTATCTCTTGAGATGAATGTACTTACATCTGACACTTGAGAATTTCAGTCTGTGTGAGGAAATTTATTTTGAATTGGCAAGTAGAAATACATTACTCACATATTGATTCCCTTGTCAGGTTAGTTTCTGAGTTAAGGTTATCTCTTACTGTTCTAATTAGTAATTCTAGAAGTGATTCTTTATGATCATTGTTATTAATATTTTTGGTGAAAATTTTAGTAAATTTCTCCCTTCATAAAATTCATTAGATAAATAGAAGATGGAACTTTGTCTTTCCATTTTTGAAAATTATTGACTTAAGAATCTATTTTTTCTTTCAGAATAAGTTTCAAGGGACTACTATCGCAAATATTTGAGGCTTGTTAAAATACCTTTATACCTGTAGATTTTACAGATGATGTCACACTCTAAAGTGAGTTCTAAAGGCAATCCATACCTTTATAAGAGTGTAAGTCCTAAAACTGAATATAGTTCAGAGGAATTCTCCTCTGCCTTTTGTAGCTGGAATATATTTTAAAGGAACCCTAATTTCTCACCCTGTTTCTCTAAGAATGTGGGGATTTCTGAAAAGGCCTTGATATTTTGGTAGATCAATTACTGAACATTCTCTCAAAATGCAGCTTTCAGGCCATCACTTACTTACAAAAATTCAATTTTTAAAATTTCTAATGAGTCTATAACTCTCTAGCATAATGGTATGATTGAGAACTAATTTCAAGATTAAGTTGATCTAGATGCAAATGACTTTTTTCTCACAAGATAGGTCTTCACACAGAGCTTCATAATGGTCAACCTCCAGTACAAAACTAAGGAGCGGATCATCATTCTGTAAAAATTGTGTATGTGGAAAAAGAACACTTTATATTAGGAGAGAATTATTGAGTAGGGAAGTGGAATTATTGAACTTCACTTTGGGAGACGATTATAGAGGACTTCACAAACTCAACGACATGGACCCACAGACAAGAACGCTACGTAAGTCAGGTAGCTGCATAATCTTAACTGCAAGAGCCAGGTGTTTTTATGTACCCAAATGTCAAGAAAAGTATAGGCCCACAAAATAGTTGTTTTTCCCAGAAATGAGGAACCATTTTCCTATCCTAAACTCATCATTTCAAATTCAAACAGGCATATTTATTGCACAGTATTTTGGAAGACATATCTACTCTTTCCATTCTTGTTCTCTTTCCCTTTTTTACTCAGAGAGAGAGAGAATAATTGCAATGAGTACCAGATGGATTTTAAAATATTGATTCTAAAATATTGTTGCCTCAAGTGTACATATAAGGGATTTATTTAATAATATTTCTAATATACAATTTAGGAGATTTAAATAATACATTTTGTGTGGTTGAGACAGTTAATTTTTCAGTGCTAACTTCCAGAGTTCACATTCAACAGCTCATGCATAACATAATGTAGGTGCATTTAAATACCCAAAAGTAATTTCATCAGGCAATGAACCACGGTGTCTTTTCCATGTGTTCTTACTCAGAACACATTCACCAGTTCACTTGGCATCCATCACTTTTATTTTGTATCCAATACTCATTGTCTGAAGTAATAATGAGTAAGTGATCCAAAGAATAAAGTATCGCTTTGAACTGCTGACACAGTGCAGAGTGCTGTATTATGCAGGACTGTGCTACTAGCCAAAATACCCGTTTAGCTCAGAGCTCTTTGCAGAAAGCATGCCATTGCCCCTACATTTGTGTATTATAGATATTCCATAGTGAGTGATTAAAAATGGAATGTTGCCTGTTTTGTTCAGTAGAATGGGAAATGGTATATTGCATATTTACTTTTAATCCTATCACTCCATAGACACATCTTTTCATGAAACATATTTGAAAGTCTGCTTTTTATTTCTTCAATGTAAAGGGTAAAATTGAAATAGTAGACAATTTGAGACAAAAAAATGAGAGAACACTTTTATATTTTTATCAGAATTGTTTGGGATGCAAACTTACATACAATTAAAATTTTCCAGGAAAAAAAAATGTATCCTACTAAAATGCCACTGATTAATCAATAAAGAATGGAATCCAAGAAGTACCTTCTATTTTGTCTTACTACAGAATCAAATAAATAAGTGAATTTCTAGATATGTAATTAATTTCATGCACACTCATATTCAATGCAGTAACATAAATCAGGCAAGGTCTGCCTATAATATGAAGCCATTTACATGAATGTTGTGGCAGGGTGGACCTAGTTTACTGTAAAAAAAAGAAAAAGTCATTTCTTTCTCATTGCCACATAGACACAAAAATGTGAGTGCATTTTGAAATGCTGGAAATACAAATTTATATATATATATATGTATGTATGCATGTTTATACGTGTATCTTAAAAATGATGTCTTAAAGCCTCAATTAAATGGAGTCTTCAGGGAGGTGGTGGTGTGTTTTTCTTAATCAAATTTTTAAGTCACCAAATTGTTAGTGAGAATTGCATTGACCTTTCTGTGAGCAAGAAGCCAAGGACCATGACTTAGCATCCTCTTTCCCCTCACATAGTAAGACACAACATATTGCTTTTCTTTGCTGCCTTATTGCATACAACTATATCTGTATCTTTGATGATTTTAGAATTTGAATTTCTTTGGAATAATAACCGTGTCCAGTAGCCTAGATCTAAGTTTCTCTTTTTAAACTACCCTGCAGACCGTGGAAGTGAAAGCAAGATGGGGAAACAGGCCAAACTACAACTGCTGCTGTTGAGTGAGATAAATTGAAAAGGGATATTCAATGTTGTAAAACTGTCTGAGTAGCTAAAAAATATTGGTCTCTATACTTAACATTGTGGGAGATTACCTACGGTGAATACTAACCTGATAGTGCTATGCTTGCTTTTATAAAATACTAGTATTATAATTTACCTTTCCTACACTAAAGAATGAATGTATCCATTATTCCAATATGGTTTATTGAAGGTTCCTTTTAGTTGAATTATAAACAGTTGATGCATTTCTATAATTATACTTACTAAAAAGTTCATAAACATAAATATATTAAAAAATTCATAAACATTAATGGAGCTAAGCACCCATTGCTGTTTTGAAATTCACTGAGTATCTTGTAGAAAATATATTATATTACTAATTGTAGTAATAGCTATTTAGATATCAACCACACAAGCTTATTTCTTTACCTGTGACATCAGTTACAATCATAGGTGGATATTTTGCTACATAACATAAAATGAATATATTTCATTAGTTTTTATTTTGACAATGTTAGAATGTTTGAAGGCATGTTTCTCTGAAATTCACTTACTTTTTCAGAACTAAAGACCTGCTATCTCTTTTCCTCTATCATGAAGAAAATTCTCCTGGCCTTTATATTAGGAGAGGATGATGATATGACTTTCTCATCACACGAGGATGCTTACTTGTTTCTCCATTAGTGTGAATGGGTTCACATTGATCCATTTTCATTCTCTGATTTGTCTCCCTTGTGATTGAAGGCACCATTTTTCAATCTTTGACCAGAGTAAAAGGAGCAGTTTAGATAGATGAGTACTGCCATGTTCTCCGGTGGAAAGTGATCAGACTTAGTATTATCTGGTTATTTGGGTAGATTACTTAACCTGTCAGCCCTCAGTTTTCTCCTCTTAACTGAGATACTTGGAACAGATTATTCTTTGTTCATATAAAATACTTTTTTCTTTCTTTCCTCCCCATCCCCCATCCCCCCCAGATGAGACCTTCTCTATCACACATACTGGAATGCGGTGGTGCAATCACAGCTCACTGAAACCTCTGCCCCCAGGCTCTAAGCCATCCAACCACCACAGCCTCCCAAGTAGCTGGGACTATAGGCTCACGCCTCCAGGACGGGTTAATTTTTGTGTTTTGTGTAAAGATGAAGTTTCATCATATTGGCCAGGCTGGTCTCAAACTCCTGAGCTCAAGCTATCCACCAGCCTCAGCCTCCCAAAGTGCTGGGATTATGGGCATGAGCCACCGCTCCCAGCTTGTTTATTTAGAATTGTAAAAAGTGTATATGGGTCATGTTTTTGTTTTTCCCTTCTCCCAGTTTTACTAAGAAAATCTTTGTGTATAGAAATAGATAAAAGAACAGTAGAATGCTCAGGTTTATACTACTAACCTAGGTTATAAACTTAACATTTTTCCATATTCTTTTTATTTTTTATGACCCAGTTGAAAGTAATTTGCAGATATCTTACTATTCTTAAATATTTTGGCATGAATCTCCTAAGAATGAAGACATTGTCTGACATAACTGCAATACCTCTATCACAAATAGAGCAACAATACTTACTTGATAGCTTCTTTTATCTAAGTCATATTCAAATGTCCCCATTTTTCTCAAAATTGAATTTTTTAATTTCTTTTTCCACCCTCATCTGTGATTCAATCGTATTTCTTGCATTACATATAACTATTATTCAAGGCAACCTGTAGCGTTATGCTTTATGTGGACTTTCATATTACAGTAGTTTTTCCATTTAGGACCACTTGATTGAGAAAATATATGGCAAAAATAAGTCTCTGAGTGAGTACACATACCTAGTACATGGTAGTTGTTTAACATTTCCTTGTGGAATACATGAATTTAGTTATGTTTTTAAGTGAGAGTGCATTTTACTAAGCACAATTCTAACTAAATATATTGGAAAAACAATACTTTTCCATGTGAGAAGCAATTTTAAGTTCAGTCCATAGACTCTAATTATAACTCAAGTGATTTTGAGCATTGATTTTGTACTTTATATGGAGCTGAGCACTGAGTATTAGCTCATTTTTCAAAACAAAATCATGGTGTATTATTTTTCAGAGTAAGAGGCTAGCTAAATTAAGTATTTAAAGATTTCAGAGTTATTAAGAGAAATGATCTATAGATAAACTGGAGGGCTTATCACATATACTATAGTGCTTTGCATGACAAAGCTGGGGGCTCCAGGAGAGCTTATTTACTCCCTTGCAATCCTTCCTCAGCCTCACCTAGCAGCCCAGTTCATTTTGGTCTGCATGCTCGACCTTCCCAGCTGAAGCACTGTCTAGCATTCTGCTTACTTATTGCTCTGGCCTTAAGGGCACTTAGATCTCTGTGAGGAAGCCCTTTGAAATCCAAAGAATTGGTGTACAGTTTTTCTGTTCAGAGAGAACTTTGAGCAAGGTCATATCTGTTTCCTGAATGAACAGGATTAGGATAGGAAAACTGGAGACTTTCCCAGCTCAAAGGGAGCCAAGTTTTCACTGTGACATTTCATTACTCTCTTTGAAGTAAATTCCCAGAAAAATCAGATGCACCCATATTAAGCTTAAATAGAAAACACATCTCAAAGCCAAATGGGCATGATTCAGGGAATTTGCTACCATTTTGGACTGCCTATGCTTTTGTTCCCTTCTGTTAGTGAGGATAATCACATTTTTTCTGCAACTTCATAGAGTGCAGATTAATCCAGTGCAGCCATATTCCTGCAAAGTATCCTGAATTATACAGAGGCTAAATCAGGAAAAGGAAGAGATCAACTTTACCAAACGTCTGATCCTATTATAGCGTCAGAATTTAGTTTGGTTTGTTCTTTCAACCTGGCAGTGGAGACTACCTTTTATTTTTGTGATTTCATTTCCCATGAAGTGAAATTTCTACTGATTCTGTAAATCAGTGGTCTATTCACATAAAATAGAGAGGTCCACACTCTTAAGAGAGAAAATCCTTCCTAAAAATCTGAGTAGACAGATTTTTTAAAATAGCCCCCAGAAAAATATCTGGCTAGCAGTTGGTCTCCTTTGTGGGATTAACTTTAAATCTGCTAACACATTTAAAAAAAATGAACTAAATGATATGTTAACAAAAAGTCAAAATTAATCAATACTGTGCATGAGAGAGAAAGACTTGTTCTTATAGATTTAAAAACACTGTGTTTGAGATCTGTATTTCTAGATGCCTTATAAACTAACCCTGTGGAAAAGAAATCATACCAGGTTTGCCCACGAAGTAATGAAATGTGGAATCAGTTTCACAACTTTCTAGCCACCCAATGTGTAAGCGTCCTAAATGTCTCTCATTCTGGGCACTCAATAAATACTAAACCGGGGCACCAATTTTCTTTCCTGTCTAGTCAGGGTGTCATTATTTCTGTAAAGTCTCTGAGCTAGTGAGCACATAGAAAAACACAATCCACCACAACCTGAAATATGCCTTTGCCCTCCCACCTTCTCCTTTTCATGTGGCTTAAATTGCTGTGTGACCTACTGGAAACCTAAGAATATTAGCTCTCAGTTACCACTTATTCAACCTTAACCTTTCCTCTCCCAAATGCCAAGAAGATATAGCAGGTCTAATCAGCATATTTTATTCTGCCCTTTTCAATAAGCTGTTTAATGATGTTGATTTACTGTTGGGAGAAGTCTAAAAAAAAAAAAAAAAAAACCTCCTATCTTCTAGACATGTCTCTGTTCCTTAGGGAAAATGGCATTTTATGTCTCTGCTTGTCAGGGTGTTTTCAGTGTTGTTTTCTCCATTTTGGAGGTCCTTTGGGAGAGTTCACTTGGACCTTTCTTATGTCCTTCATTCATTAAAATACAAAGTAAGTGAGAGTAACTAACACCCAAGTATTTATTATTATCCTTGGCTATGAACCTTCTTTCATGCTACCAAACAGCCATCCATCTCCATCACTACACACCATGAGATAATCCTATGCCCAAAACATTCACCTGGCTTCCAGGATGCCACACTCATTTTCCTACTACGTCACTGGCTGTTCTTTTTCAGCCTCCTCAACTGGCTCCTACTCCTCTATCCTCCAAACATCAATATTAGGGTAGTTTAGGGTTCCATTCCCCATCTTCTCTTCTCTGTGGATATTCACTGCCCGGGAGAGCCTCTCCATTTCTTTGGCATTAGATATCTAAACACTGATGATTCTCAAGTTTTTATGTCCACTTTAGAACTCCAAGCTTCAGATTATTATACCCAACTCCACATTTAACATCTTGACTCTGATATCTGTGAGGTTTTATAAACTTATCATGACAAGAGAATTCCGTATATTCTCCAAATGTGCTCTTCCTCTACACTCCCCATTTTAATAAAATGCACTACTATTCAATCAGTTGGCCAGGCCAAAATCATATGGGACATCCTTAATTTCTCTATTTCCTTCATTTTCCATACACAGTAAAAGTCTTGTCAGCTCTACTTCCAAAATATATCCTGAAGTTTTCCTCCTCTGTCCACACTGATATGACTCTCATCCACACCACCATTTTTATTTTCTATTGACTACTGAGATAACTCCAGGATGGTTTCCAGCTTCCAGCTTTTCTCCTCTAAGGTCTGTACTTTACACAAGAGAGTGATTTTTTTAAAAATGTACATACGGTGATATAACTTCCCTGTTCAAAACTGCAGTATCTTCTCATTATGAGTTAAGTAAAGTATGACCTCCTTACTGTAACCTACAAAGCCCTGCACCCTTCCGTGCCCTGATCTCCCACCATTTGCCCTTGGTCTTCAGTGCAGCCACCCTGGCCTACCTGCTTTTCTTAAAACTCACCAATGCAGTCTCGGCCTCATTGCCTGTCACTCACTGCTTTCTTTGCCTGGAAGACTCTTTCTTCCTATCTCCATATAGATCCTCTTTCACATCATTCAGAGGATTTTCCCCATCCCTTTCTCCCTCCAAAACAGCTTTTCCTGCCTTATCTCCAGTGCTGCTTCACTCTTTTTCAAGGCATTTATTACTACCTGAAAAGATTTATTTTTTAAGTTATCCGTTGCCTGACTCCCCCACCAGAATGGAACCTAAGTGAGAAGGGTGACTTTGTTTTGTTTAGACTAAGGTCCGATGCCTTCAGCACCTAAGACATACAATAGTCTCTTAATAGTATTTGTTGAATAACTGGGTGAGTGGTTAGGAGTCCTTAGTAAACAGGATAGTTTATGTATTATGTGTCTTATTTGTTGCCCTTCATGAATCTCTTTGTTTTGCTTTATTTTGTTTTTATGTCAATGGTCTGCTAACTTTAAAAAGGATAGATCTATATTCTTACACAGAAACCCTTCCTAAAACTCTGGCTAGATGGGATTAAAAAAAAAACAAAACTGGGCCGGGCGCAGTGGCTCAAGCCTGTAATCCCAGCACTTTGGGAGGCCGAGAAGGGTGGATCACGAGGTCAGGAGATCGAGACCATCCTGGTTAACACGGTGAAACCCCGTCTCTACTAAAAACTACAAAAAACTAGCCGGGCGAGGTGGCGGCGCCTGTAGTCCCAGCTACCCGGGAGGCTGAGGCAGGAGAATGGCGTGAACCCGGGAGGCGGAGCTTGCAGTGAGCTGAGATCCGGCCACAGCACTCCAGCCTGGGTGACAAAGAGAGACTCCGTCTCAAAAAAAAAAAAAAACTGTTGCTGAAAAACTGGATTTATATTGTCACTTATTCACTTTTAAGGTTTTTTTTTTTTTGGTCCAAATCTTCAAGAGATTATGGCAAGGAGCTTCAAACTTTAATGTTTATAGCAATCGCCTGGGGGCGCTTGCTAGTAAATCCGGGACTGGGTTCTAAATCCTGATTTGTTAATAAGCCCCTAGGTGACTTTGATGCAGCTGCTCCTTAAACTCCTCTGAAAAATACTGGGCTATGGGGTTTTGTAATTTCTTTCATAACTTTGAGAAAAATAGATACATGCCTGCCTGATTTACCTGTAATTGAGAATCAGATTTTGTTGCTTAGGTGCCTGATGCTAAGTTCCTGAAGACCATAGCTCAGTCATATGAGATAATCTGTCAACCATGGAGAAGATAGAGATGAGTTTAAATTGAAAGTGGAATCTTCCTAACACATTCTATTGTGAGAACCAAGTAGAAAGCATAAGCAAGAAAGCAGAGACAGAGTCCAGCAGGTCAGAAGCCCAGGAAGACAATAAGAGGGGGACGAATGAGGCCTAGAATGAAAGTAGAGATTTCCCTAGATGGAATTGGAATTTGTCACACACTGCCTGTTTGAAAGTGTATAGACAGGTTAAATTTCCCCAGCTGGTTGCAGAGGGAATACACAGAATTTTTCACTTCCCAGAGGTACGTGAAAAATGTACCGTAACAGTATACAGCAAAGCTTTCTATGATGGTTAACAAGCCCTCCACACAACTTTCAATTACCAGGTCACGTAGTATGATTATTGGCCTAAGAGTTTTAGCCTGTAAGACAAAGTCCTTAATGTTTGCAGCACATGCACATATTGTGATATGGGAGGCAAGCTTGGAGTAAGGTAAGACATAGAGAAAGAAAATTCTTTGAGTTTGACATATATTCTGTAATTTCAATTTTTGAAAGCATGCCATTTAATGTTATTAATTCTACTTATCATCATTTTTCAATTCCATAAATGTGGATAGAATAATTTAATTGCTTCCTATTTTTGCTTTCATATTATAAAGATTTCCTGCAATTGGTTTTTGGTCCTTTAAAGTATAATAGTAAATTTAATCAAACAGTTATTAATGACATTCATTGAAAGCCTATAGATGAAAAAACTGAGGTTCCCAGAGCTTGAGTAATTTTCCCAAGTTCACATAATCATGAAATATCAGAACTGAGATTCACAGCTTGGTCTGATCAAAGCCTGTGCCCTGGATGAGCTTCCTGACCTCAGTGCTAGTAGTCCTGCCTTGCTTCTCCTCTCTAATATCTGCCTGATATGTCCTATACACCACAAGCAAGGGGTGACTTCCAGAAGTCTCATCTAGTCACCAAACTATTGAATTCTAAGGAGTGAGCAGAGGCATTCATAGCCGGATGTAGTGAGATTGTGCTTCTAGGTCCTGAAGGTAAATATTCTGGTCTGACTGATGAAAGGGGCATCAGGCTGAGGCCCTCCCATCTAGCCCATCTGTGTTTGGCACAGTCTGCCTACCTGGATATCTGATTCCTTCTTTCTTTTTCATTCCACTCTCTCTAAAAACTGAGCCTCATCCAGAATTCTAGGCAGGGAACCTTGGTTATCTGACACTTTTGTCTAGTTGTTTATGATAATTTTCCCTGGTGACAGTCACTGACTCCAATGTCATACCAAATGATTCTACACTGACTTCTCTCATCCATACCTTGGACACCTACTGTTTGCCAGTAATTAGCCCTGTTAGAAACCCCGGCACCACCCCTGCCCTGCCCTATCAGGGTACGTACATCAATCACCCATTATGCCTAGGATTCCCCACCCTCTCACATACTGTGATTTTGCACTGGGGACCCGTGCCTTTAAAGCTGACTCACGTGCAAGAAGAGGTCAAGGATGGAGTCTTGGTTATGATTTGTAGTTAACTTGCCCTAGTAAATAGGCCAGTTGTACTGTTTTCAATGACTCAGGTCAACAAGAATAGGGATCTGGAACTCAAAAGTATTTTACAATCAGGTTAAAGATGAGTTTAGATTTCTGGAGGGATACGCTTCAAATAGTGTTTATGCTCTCTGGATATCACGCTCAGGAAACTGAATTAGGAAGAAACCTGCTTCCTTCCACTGCCTGGCTAAACAGATGGGACACAAAAGGAAATCCTGATATAGAACCATTCCTGTTGCAGAGAGGCATAGAATCCTAAGTAGAAAATGGAAAAAGATTTTTCCATTTTATGCTTTAGCAGAGTTTATTTTAGTGATTTATTTAATTGTTAATCTTCTCTGTGATAGTGTCATTCCTGGAAGGGCCACCAGGTCTCTTGTGCTCATTTTATCCAGTAGGCGACACATCAGCTGCTGGAAGCAATAAATTTAGGGAATGTCTAAAAAAAAAAAAAAGATCCTTATGTAAGCAAATAAATGATACTAAAAGAAAGACAGGTCTTGACTGCCTTACCAGATATTAGATAGGATGCCCTTAAGTCTTGTGAAAAACATCTACACGATAATTATGAGTGAAGATAATAATGGTAAGCAGTAGAATCTTACTCTTCATATTCACATTGCACTTTTCAAATCACAACTGTAACATTTCTTGCTCAAGTCCTCAAAGCTCAGAAATAGTTATATTTGAAGTCTGTGCCAATGAAATGGATATATTAAATACATTGCTGGCTAAAAGCCATCTAAAAACTCTCTTTTCATTTTTCCTTCATCTTCTCTCTATCTATGTAAGGAAAGACCTAGGTATCATCGTCCAAAATTCTAGTATAATATCACTCTTGGAATTACCTGGTTTTGGAACATTGTACATAACAGTTCTAATGTAACAGCAAGAATTTTCCTCTTCCTGTTTATTTCTCTGAAGCTGTAATAAGCAATCCTGTGTGACATTGCCTGTGGTGCGGTTGCCAGGCAGCAGAAAGAGATCTGCAGCAGGAGGCGGGAGAGCGGGGGAAGAGAGAAGAGAAAAGCAAGAGAGGAGGAGGGGGGAGGGCTGAGTGAGTTGGGGGCTGGGTTCTGAAACTGCTGAGCCAGAATTCCATCTCCTTGTCATCCTTCATGTTCCAGGCACATAATGAGCCAATAAGCTGGGCCTTAGAGGGGAAATAAAGATGGAAAAGAAACAGTTGAATGTTGCCATTAAATAGGGTGTCAATAATGTGTTTTTATTTTGTGAAGAAAGGGTTTCAGCTTTTTTTTTTTTTTTTTTTTTTTTTTCATGAACTTTTCTTCCTGGTAAATGCAGCTTTACAAATATGAAAGGGACAGCTTCTCAGTGGGCCTGCTTTGCTCTAAAGCAACAAACAATTAACACATAATATCTTCCAGCACCGTGCATGGAGAACATACAGTTATAACCTGAAAGGTTTCAACTCCCCCCAAATCTCATGGTGTGGAAAAGTAAATTACAGAGAAAAGGTACCCCACCCTTTATAGAATATGCGGTACTGAGAGATATGTTTGTACCTGAGAGCTGAGAGGTCCTTCAAGATATTTCAAGAAGCTCGCCTCCTCATTGTGAGGCTTTCTTTAGTTTGTGAAACTGGGAGCTGCAGCTAAATCTCATCTCTTGGCTTGACAAGAATCTTGTTCTAACGAGATTAAAATGATAGGACTGGGATCCGAGCAGAAGTGGTGAGGGCAGATGGCACACAGGTCCCTCCATGCCGGCTTGGATGTCCCCCAGCACAATGCATCGTGCCTTTTGCCAGCCTTCCAAGCTGTCTGTGACTAGGTTGGACACTCTCCAGTGGTAACAGACAATGATTTTTATTTAGATGTTTGATTATTCTTATTAATCAAATAGAAAAAGGACAGAAGGTTTGTTCAAAACAAACAATGTACTTACAGATAGTTTTGTGTGCGGGATGCACATTTCAAGGCTCTGAAGTTGTTAGTTCTCTCAGAAGACTCAAACTCACCATCTGGGAGAGAAAATGGGACAAAGTATGTTAAAATGGCAAGTTGATCAGAAAGAACTTGGAATTAATGTAATGATGACTAAGTTTCTTTTTTTTCACCTTAGCAATGGGAGTGAGAAAAAGGGAATGTTAAATTAGGATGATCAACCTGAGAATTTTGAGGAATAACATATGGGAATCCCGTTTCTGTCCCCGCTGCATATCCAGGCATATTTCTTCTGTGCGGAGACTGACTTTCCAGTCCCTACTAAGGTCATGAATGAGTCAGTCAAGGATAATCAGTGATTTTCTGCAGATTCTAGGAGGAAGATAATGTGTCAGAAGAACAGTACCCTTTGGCATATACCACATAAAGAGAGAAGTAGAGACAGATAGGGGATTAAGCAGACAGACGGAATGATGAGAATAAGCAAGCAAAACAAGTCCACCAAGAACCAGGGCTAGGTGCAGGGACAGTCTCACTCTGCTGTTTTTTAGAAGGCTAACACTTTTTCCTAAGGAACAGCAAAATATTTACAGACACTTGACAGTTCTCTAGGTAGCACAGTTGGAATACGGGCACTCAAGCTCTCCAGAACATCCTGTGATTGAGGTTTTGTCTATACTGAACAGCAGGAGGAACTAATCAGGGAAGCTGCTGGTTTGCCTGACCACACTAGTTAACGACAATCTCCACAGAGCCTCCCTTGGAGCTAGAGATGAAATATCACACTATTTCATGTGAAACTGCACTTTTAATCAAAGCAAGAGGAAAAAATCTTCTAGAGTCCCATAGTTGTGCCACAATAGGAATTTCTACCAAAGTCTACAATCATTCTTCGTTTTTCACTCTTTAAACATTTATCTATTGCAATTTAGTTTTTATTTTATCAAAGTCATACATGATTTACAAGATGTTAATGAGGCTTTTGTTAGTCTCCTTTTAGATCCCAATGTTGATAGATGATAAATGATAAAACACCAACATTCTAATGGGAAAAGATAAACCATCTATACAGGACATTTTAAGAGGTGGTCAGCATCCAATATTGCGACCCTGTGCCTAGATACAAGAGACTTCTCAGATAATGAAAGGCCATTTTTCATCTCTTGTTACCTATCTAATGTGAAAGCTCTAGCATTATCCTTTCATTTAGTTATTCTTGTCTATCTCAAGCCAGGTAGAAGGATTCCGTGGGATTTATGTCATTGTGGGCATGGGACATGAGAGAATTCTTGGGGAAAACTGACCTGTGTCTCCTGAAGTATGGGAAGCCATGAGTTCCAAGAGCAGTTGCATTTGGCATCATATTTATCCAAAGTCCTGGACCACAAAGGAGGTAACACAGGAGGACGAAAACCAGATAAGTTACTGACTTTCTATGGTTAAGACAAAGGTTTTGGACCAATTGGAATTCAAAGTGAAACACATTTGGTGCATTTAATTCAGTCAGAATAGATTAGACAGATTCCATTTTCTACGTATTGATAATACCAAGGGAAGGACTGAGGAATGGAAGATCAAACACACAACCTCCTTATAAACACACCTCTGTGCAGCATTTATAATGTAAACACAATAGCCAGCATATCTTTCCTTGTAAGGTTTAGATTGTTGAAAAGGTGTTAAAGCAATTTACAATGGGGTTGTGATTTTTATTTGCAGTGCAAATAGTAAAGGACTTTTGATGCAAAACCTTGCCAATGCAGAAGCAATAATTTTCATGGTAGGAAAGATAAAGAAAAATAGAATCTGCATCTCCCTTTGAAGAATCTAGCCCTAGCTGCCAAGGAAAGCAAAATAACAGAGCAAATAGATTCCTGTGAGAGGATAAGCACCTTTTCGATCCTGGGAGCTTTGTCATTTTTCAAAACTAGTACATTTTTCAGTGTGCCACAGTGATCTTCAAGTGGATAAATGGATATAGTCAGAAGCAAGTTAATTCCCATCCAGTTCCTTTTTTAAGGATAACAGATAACTTCAAAGAGAAGTGGCACAAAGCAATGGTAGATTAAGAAAATAAAAGCACAGTTTGAAAATGAATGGGTTCAGAAACCAATTAAAATAAAGCATGGCTTTAAACGATTTCTTAAATTATTCACATGTCACATTATTGGAAAAGCAATGGTTTCTCAAAACATTTCTTCCTAAATGTTTTGTTTTTGTTTCCAGAAATAACAGGTTTAATTAAATGTGCAATATATACTCAAGTGATCCAGACTAATGCACACAGGGCTTTTGAAGTCACTTAGAAGATTTTAGGAGAGATTTGGATTTGCCGTGTTCAGATGCTAATGGAGAAAGCTGGTCTTCAGGGAAAGAGCATGCATGAGCTGTGTATGGCTTTGTCGCTGCTGTCAAAGCTAGTTATTATATTATTATGAAAAAAATGGTTTTGAAAATAGTAAACATTAAGCAAACTGGAAAGAAAATTAAGCTTTGTTAAACTCCTTATATGTGTCAGGATAATTTCACATGCATTATTTCAATTAAATCTTAAAAATCTCAGAAGAAGTGGCCATCATTGCCCCATTTTTGAGATATATAAGCCAAGACTTTGAGAAGGCCAAGATTCTTTCAAACCCAAGGTACTTGATGGCAAATCCAATCCCCTTTCAATTATATTTATTCATATCTCTATGCTAATGAAGATGCATTATCAATAAATACTGTTTCTGATCAGGAGATCAAGATGTCTAGTAATGCATTAAAGGTGTTCTGCCCATTTAATCTGGGATAATCATATCCTTAAACAGTCCAGTTAGAACACTTTTGCATGTTCATGATGACAAAGCAATGTCAAGCCTTTAATAGGATTCAGTAAGAATGGTCACAAAACGTTGACAGTATAATTTACTGAAGTTGCATACAAATGCTAGTTTCAGGAACACAGAATTTTTTTCTATGAGAGGAAGAGAGAGAGAGTTGCAAATCAATCAAGGCCACTGGAGCTAGCTCATTGCCTCAATATGTTGCTATTTATTTTGTGATTACAAATTTGAAAGCAAACTAAATAAAGGTCTTCAGCTTTAAAATGTACAAGTGCATTATACATTTCATGACTAGCACTGTCTTTTTTCTATAAACTACAAAGGAAGATAATGAATGCAGTTGAGCACATACTGTGAGTAGGCTGGTCCAGCCTATGTTTTATAGGCTGTGCAGAATAGCACCCTTGTAAATCAAATGGATGTTGAACATTGGACTTTGAGTCAGGAAACATGAGCTCTAGTCCTGATATCACTGTTGAGCAGGCCCATGAGGTTTTTCCAGTGAATTAGTCTGTTTTGGCTTCATTTTCCTAGATGTTTTGTATAAATGTACTTTTAACATATCTCAGCATTTATGAATATTTAGTAAGCACACACATATTGCCTGTTAATTGAATTGATAAAATAAGAAATTAGGTTTGATTTTTTTCTGAAGTTTTATAATGTTCTAGCTTTTTATTTGCTGAACATATCCAGGTACTGGATTCTTTTAGAAGTTATTCCAAATAAAATACAAGAATAAATGGGCTTGTCTAAGTTTTCTGCCAAGGACACAAGGCATGTCAAAGTCTTTCAGCTAAAGAAATGTGACTAGAAATAGGATATGATATGTCAAAAGAGGAGAGATTTTAAAATAAGCTAACACATTTTCTAAGACTTCCCATTAATAACATGTTACATTTTAGAAAAGGCACTAGGCAAGGAATCAGCAGATATATGGGATTTATTAACCATCTTAGCACTAAATACCTCAATTTGGCTGTCACTTACTCTCTCTGGTTCCTGGTTTCCTCAGCTGTGAAATGAACTGCCGTATTGTGTTGTAAAGGAATAATGAGGATTAGGTCAAAACATCCAATAGTCAGTCAAGAAGAAGCAAGCATTTGGGGAAATCCATATCATAAAAAAGCACCATATTCAACCAAACAGAAAAACTGATACCCAAGTCATCAATGTAGCAAACAGAAGTGTGTGTGTGTGTGTGTTTCAGAATGTGTTTTAAAAAATTCTAGAAACTTGTCCCTCAGTGGCCAAGATGGCTGACTACAAGCAACTAGGGTATGTGGCTCGCACAGAGAGGAATGAGAGGGTTGAGTAAATACAGCACCTTCAACTGAAACATCCAGATACTTGTATTGGGACTAATCAAGGAAACAACTTGACCCACAGAGAACAGGAAGGCAAGGCAAAAGGATGGCCCACCCAGGATTGACATGGAGACAAGGGAACATCCCTTGCCAGGGAAGTGGTAAGTGAATGTGTGATCCTGGAAAATCACACTTCTCCCATGGACTCTTGCAACCCCTGGGTCAGGAGATCCTCTTGTGAACTCACTCCACCAGGGCCGTCAGTCTGATACACACAGCAAAGTGGAGTCTTGGCAGATTAGCCATTTATGCACACAGATAGACCTAGGTGCTTTATATATTCCTGCTCTGGGTTTCCCAGCAAAAGTAACAGCAACCCCAGCAAAGTGGGAGGTTAGACCTCTGTACATACCACTATGAATTCAGTGGGCTGAGCAGTGATGGTCTGCAGGCCCCATTTCCACAACATCTCACAAGATAAAGTCCACAGGCTTGGAATTCCAGTCAGCTACCAGCAACAGTGTTGCAACTACTTGGGACAGAAATCAAGGGGTGGGGAGGGGCAGGATGCCATCTTAACTATTTGGAAGACTCAGTCATTCCAGCCTGTGGGTGGAAGGGATCTCCCAACATAGCACAGCTGCTCTACCAAAATGTAGCCAAACTGCTTCTTTAAGTAGTTCCCCAATATGTTTCTCCTCACTGAGTGGGACCCCCACCCTGAACTAGGACCCCCTAGCCACTCCTGCTTATGTTCTCTGATCAACAGAGATTTGAAAACTTCCTAGGACAGAGCTCTCAGAGGGATGGATGGGCCATGATCTTTGCTGTTTGAGTGACTTAGCCATTCCAGCCTCCAGGCTTTGGAGAGCCTAAGCTGACTGGGGGTGGAAGCAGTACTCCAGTACAGCACAGCAACTCTGTGAAAGTGTGTCCAGACTGCTTCTTTAAGCAGGTCCCCAATCCCATTCTGGCTGACTGGGTGAGACCACCCAACTAAGGTCTCCAGCCACCTCCTACAGGTATGTTTGGGTTGGCAACAAGTCCATTCCTTCCTAGGATGGAGCTCCCAGAAAAGGGGCAGGCTGCCATCTTTTCTGTTTCACAGCCTTTACTGGTGATCCCTCCAGGTACTGGAAAATCCGAAGTGACTAGGGACTGGAGTGGACCTCCAGCAAACCACAGCAGCCCTATGGAAAAGTGGCCAGACTGTAAAAGAAAAAATAAAATCCAAAGGTAAGCATCCTCAAAGATTGAAGGTAGATAAGTCCACAAAGATGAGAAAGAATCAACACAAGAATGCTGAAAACTCAAAAGCCAGAGTGCCTTCTTTCCTCCAAATGACTGCATCACCTCTCCAGCAAGGGTTCAGAACTGGGATGAGGCTGAGATGGCTGAAATGACAGAAGTAGAATTCAGAATATAGATAAAATCGAACTTCACTGAGCTAAAGGACCATGTTGTAACCCAATATAAGGAAGGTAAAAATCATGATAAAACATTACGGGAGTTGACAGACAAAATAGCAAGTCTAGAGAAGAACACAACCAACCTGATAGAGTTGAAAAGCACACTATAAGAATTTAATAATGTGAGTACAAGTATTAATAGCAGAATAGACCAAGTGGATGAAAGAATCTCAGAGCGTGAAGACTAACTTTCTAAAATGAGACAGATATATAAAAATAAAGAAAAAGGAATCAAAAAGAATGAACAAAACCTCCAAGCAATATGGGATTTTGTAAAGAAACTGAATTTATGACTGATTGGTAGAGAATGGAACCAATTTGTAAAACATATTTCAAGATATCATCCATGAGAGCTACCTCAACCAAGCTAGACAGGCCAACATTCACTTCAGGAAATGCAGACAACCTCAGTAAGATACTCTATGAGAAGATCATCCTTGAGACACATAATCATCAGATTCTCCAAGGAAAAAATGTTAAGGGAAGCTAGAGAGAAATGCCAGGTCACCTACAAAGGGAAACACATCAGACTAAAAATGGACCTCTCAGCAGAAACCCTACAAACCAGAAGAGATTGAGAGACAATATTCAACATTCTTAGGAAAAAGAAATTCCAATCCAGAATTTTATGTACAGCCAAATTAGCTTCATAAGCCAAGGAGAAATATGATCCTTTTCAGACAAGCAAATGCTGAGGGAATTCATTACCTCCAGACCTGCCTTACAATAACTCATAAAGGAAGCAATAAATATAGAAAGGAAAGACCATTGCCAGCCTCTACAAAAGCATGTTTAAGAAGGCAGACCAGTGATACTATAAAGCAACCACATAAAGAAGTCTGCAGAATAACCAGCTAACATCATGATGATAAGATCAAATCCACACATATCAATACTGACCTTAAATATAATGGGTTAAATGCTCCAATTAAAAGACACAGAGTGGTAAACTGGATAAAGAACCAAGACCCATTGGTATGCTGTCTTCAAGAGCCCCATCTCACATGCAGTGGCACACATAGGCTCAAAATAAAGGGATGGAGAAAAATCTACCAAGAAAACGGAAAACAGAAAAAAGTACAGGTTGCAATTTTAGTTTCTGACAAAACACTTTAAACCAACAAAGACAAAAAAAAAAAAAAAGACAAAGAAGGGCATTGCATAGTGGCAAAGGGTTCAATTCAATAAGAATATCTATCTATCCTAAATATACGTGCACCCAACGCAGGAACACCAAGATTGATAAAGCAAGTTCTTAGAGACCTTCAAAAAGACAGACTCACACACAATAATAGTGGCATACTTTAGCACTTCACTGACAATATTAGGGAGATCATCAAGACAGAAAATTAACAAAGATATTCAGGACTTGAACTCAGCACTGAATCAAATGGACCTGATAGATATCTGCAGAACTCTCCACCCCAAAACAGCAGAATGTACATTCTTCTCATTGCCACATGACATTTACTCTAAAATGAATTACAAACATGGAAGTAAAACACTCCTAAGCAAATGCAAAATAACTATAATCATAATAAACAATCTCTCAGACCACAGCACAATCAAATTAGAACTCAAGACTAAGAAATTCACTCAAAACCATATATAAATACATAAAAATTGAATAACCTACACCTGGATGACTTTTGGGTAAATAACAAAATTAAGGCAGAAATCAAGGAGTTATTTGAATCCAAGAACAAAAATAGAATGTACCAGAATCTCTGGAACACAGCTAAGGTAGTGTTAAGAGGGAAATTTATAGCACTAACTGCCCACATTGAAATGGTAGAAAGATCTCAAGTTAACAATCTAACATCAAAACTAAAAGAACTAGAGAAGCAAGAGCAAACAAATCCCAAAGCTAGCAGAAGACAAGTAATAACCAAAATGAGAGCTGAAATGAAGGAGATAGAGATGCTAAAGACCGTTAAAAAGATCAAGAAATCCAGGAGTTGGTTTTTTGAAAAAAATAAAATAAAATAGACAGTCAGCTAGACAAATAAAGAAGAAAAGATAAAAGATTCAAATAAACACAATCAGAAAAATAAGGGGAATATTACCACTGATCTCACAGAAATATACACAACTATCAGATAATATTATAAACAACTTTATGAATATAAATTAGAAAATCTAGAAGATATGTATAAATTCCTGGACACATACACTCTCCCAAGACTGAACCAGGAAGAAATTGAATTTCTGAACAGACCAATAATGAGTTCTGAAATTGAGTCAGTAATAAATAGCCTACCAACCAAAAAAAGCCCTGGACCAGATGGATTCACAGCTGAATTCTGCAAGTTGTACAAGGAAGAGCTGGTACCATTCCTACTGAAATGATTCCAAAAAAAAAAATTTAAAAGGAGGGATTTCTTTCTAACGCATTCTATGGAGCCAGCATCATACTGATACTAAACCCTGATAAAGAGAAAATGAAAGGAGAAAACTTCATGCCAATATCCTTGATGAACATCAACATAAAAATGCTCAACAAAATACTGGCAAACCAACTCCAGCAGCACCTCAAAACGTGTACACACCACAATTAAGTAAGCTTCATCCCTAGATGCAAGGTTGGTTCAATGTATGCAAATCAATAAATGTGATTCATCACATAAGTTGAACTAAAGGCAAAAACCATATTATTATCCTAATAGAGGCATAAAAGGCCTTTGATAAAATTCAGCATCACTTCTTGTTAAAAACTCTCAATAAGCTAGGTACTGAAGGAACATATCTCAAAATAATAAGAGCCATACATTACAATCCCATAGCCAACATCATAATGAATAGGCAAAAGCTGGAAGCATTCCCCCTGAAAACTGGCACAAGACAAGGAAGCCCTTTTTCACCACTCTTATTCAACATAGTGTTGGAAGCTCTGGCCAGAGAAATCAGGCAAGACAAAGAAATAAAGGCATTTAAATAGGAAAAGAGGAAGTCAAACTATCCCTGTTTGCAGGTGACATGATCTTATATTCCAGAAAACCCCATAGTCCCAGCCCCAAAGCATTTTAAGCTGACAAACAACTTCAACAGTCGCAGGATACAAAATC
This sequence comes from Piliocolobus tephrosceles, assembly GCF_002776525.5. Taxonomy (NCBI): domain Eukaryota; kingdom Metazoa; phylum Chordata; class Mammalia; order Primates; family Cercopithecidae; genus Piliocolobus; species Piliocolobus tephrosceles. The sequence continues at coordinate 108,894,805 of NC_045435.1, read as the reverse complement.
AATGTGCCAAAATCACTAGCATTCCTAGACACTAAAAAAAGTCAAGCCAAGAGCCAAATCATGAACAAACTCCCATTCACAACTGCAACAAAAAGAATAAAATACGTAGGAACACAACTAACTAGGCAGGTGAAAGATCTCTATAAGGAGAACTACAAACCACCCCTCAAGGATATCAGACATGACACAAACAAGTGGAAAAACATTCCATGCTCATGAACAGGAAGAATCAATATTGTTAAAATGGCCATACTGCCCAAAGCAACTTACAGATTCAATGCTATTCCCATTAAAGCACCATTGACATTCTTACAGAACTAGAAAAATAGCTATTTTAAAATTTATGTGGTACAAAAAAAAAAAAACCTGAATAGCCAGGGCAATCCTAAGCAAAAAACAAGGGTTGAGGCATCATGCTATGACTTCAAACTGTACTACACTGTTACGGTAACCAAAACAGCATGGTATTGGTACAAGAACAGATACGTGGACCAATGGAACAACATGGAGAACCCAGAAATAAGACTGCACACCTACAACTGTCTGACCTTTGGCAAACCTGACAAAAATAAGCAATGAGGAAAGGATTTCCTAGTCAATAAATGGTACTGGGATAACTGGCTAGCCATATGCAGATTAAAACTGGACCCCTTCCTTAAACCGTATGCAAAAATGAGCTCAAGATGGATTAAGAATTAAATGTAAAACCCAAAACTATAAAAACCCTGGAAGACAACCAAAGAAATACCACTCAGGCCATAGGCACAGGCAAAGATTTCATGAGAAAGTCGCCAAAAGCAATTGCAACAAAAGCAAAAATTGATAAATGGGATCTAATTAAATGAGTTTCTGCACAGTCGAAGAAGCTGTCTACAGAGTAAAGAGACAACCTACAGAATGGAAGAAAAGTTTTGCAAACTATACATCTGACAAAGGTCTAATATCCAGCATCTATAAGGATCTTAAATATATTTACCAGAAAACAAACCCCATAAAAAAGTGGCAAAGGATATGAGCAGCCACTTTCAAAAGAAGGCACACATGCAAGCAAACAGTCCATGATCATGTGAAAAAAAGCTTATCATCACTGATCATTAGAGAAACACAAATCAAAACCACAATGAGACACTTGTAACACCAGTCAGAATGGTTACTGTTAAAAAGTCAAAAAATTACAGATGTTGGTCAGTTTGTGGAGAAAAAGGAACAGTTATACTCTGTTGTTGGGAGTGTAAATTAGTTCAGCCATTGTGGAAGATAGCATGGCAATTCCTCAAAGACCTAAAGATAGAAATATCATTTGACCCAGAAATTACTGGGTATATACCGAAATAAATATTAATCATTGTATTATAAAGACACATGCACACGTATGTGCACTGCAGCACTACCTACAATAGCAAAGACATGGAATCAATCTGAATGTTCATCAATGATAGATTGGATAAAGAAAATGTGGTATATACACACCATGGAATAAATATTATGCAGGCAAAAAAAGAACTAAATTATGTCCTTTGCAAGGACATGGATTGAGTTAAAAGCCATTATTCTTAACAAACTCATACAGTTTGCCTCTACGTCCCCAAGCAAATCTCATCTTGTAATTCCCATGTGTTATGGGAGGGACCTGGTGGGAGGTGATTGAATTATTGAGTTATGGGGGTGGGTCTTTCCTGTGCTGCTCTTGTGATAGTGAATGGGTCTTATGAGATCTGATGGTTTTGCAAATGGGAGTTTCCCTGCACAAGCTTCTGTTTCTTGATGCTGCCATGTAAGAAGTGCCTTTTGCCTTCAGCCATGATTGTGAGGCCTCCCCAGCCACGTGGAGCTGTGAGTCCAATAAACTTATTTCTTTTGTAAATTGCCTAGTCTTGGGTATGTCTTTATCAGCAGCATGAAAACAGACTAATACAGAAACTAACACAGAAACTGAAAACCAAATACCACACATTCTCACTTGAAAGTGGGAGCTAAATGATGAGAATGAATGGACACATGGAAGGAACAACACACACTGGGGACTTTTGGAGGGTGGAGGGTGGGAGAAGGGAGAGGATCATGAGAAATACTTAATGGATACTAGGCTTAGTACCTGGATGATGAAATAATCTGTACAACAAACCTCCATGACACAAGTTTACCTAGTAACAAACCTACACTTGTACCCCTAAACTTAAAATAAAAGTTAAACAAAGAAAAGAAACTGGTCCCTACTGAGGAAGCTATTAGGATTGGATATTTGAGTAAAGGAATTTATGTAAAATGGATTTTCACATTTACAGTTCATAATTTGCATAGTATGAATTGTACACAATACGAATATATATGCATTCATCACATTGTGTAATACTGTGATATTTGAAAATAATTTTAGACACATAAGAAAAGAAAAAGAAAGTAAAAGAGGAAAGAAGGAAGGGAGGGAGGGAAGGAGGAGGAAGGAAGAAAAGAAGGAAAAGAATAAAGGAAAAAAGAGAAAATGTGCGTTACAGAGTCAGATAACACTGGGATTTATATTAACCCTATTACTTATTAGCTCAGTATATTTGAATAAGTTAATTAACTTTTCCCACTAAAGTTTTCTTATCTATAGAACAGAGATTAAAATAGTTACCTTACCATGTTGTTATAAGGATTAAAGATAATGTATGTAAAGCACCTGTAATATATTCAAAATTTAATAAAGTGTAATTGTTATATGAAGAAGATAGATGAGATAATCTTGGTTTTATTTTATGGATCAATGAAATGGATTCTTGTTAGAATCCTTTACTACTGATACAACTTCTACTCCTCCTTCCCATTCCCCCAGTTAAAAAAGAAATTAGAGAACTGGAAAGAAGACTAAAAGGCAGTGATAGAATAGATGATATTTCATTCTTCTTGTAGCTACAAAGCCTTCTCTGGTAGCTGTCTATATGTACTGCGTATTACAAAGAACGTATACAAGCTTTCAGGGTATTTGTTCTGAGAAAACTGCAGCCTAAAAAGCAGCAGATGGAAGCAGTAATGAAAGGATGTGTACAGACATTAGATAGTCTAGGATGCTTCCTAGAGGCAGATTTCAACATCCCATTGCACAATTCCATTCCTCCTCGTATCCCTTTCTGCCTTCTTTCCTCACTTCCCCTTGGAGATGAACTTGGCATGAAAGAAGAGAGGCTGTGATTTCAGGCAGCTGGTCGTGCAATGAGTCTCAGCCAAACCATCAAGATCAAACTGTGTAAAATCCCTTTCAATCTTTGAGGCAGTCCTGGCAGGAGAAGCAAATGCAGCACAACTGACAGCAAAGTGAAGAGTCAGGGGTACCCTACCGCCTGAAAACTGTTGTCATGTGACTCAGAAGAAAGCCTGGAATTTTAGTGGAAGGACGGAAAAATGGTTGAAACGTCAAGACCTATTTAATTATACCAGGACAAATAGGTATTTTTCTTTGGGTTTTTAAAAAACAACAAATGAAAATGGTTCAAAGATCCTCTACTTAAGAAATGGAGATAATCCAGGTATATGTATGGTGATTCACCTCCTCCACTCTTCTTGGTTAGGATTCCAGTTTGGGATTAAGATACATTATTAATCAAGTCTCTCATGATTTCTACTTACTTGGGGTCAGCCCTAGCTCATCTAATACGTAAAGAAAAACACCCTGCTTCATCTGGACAGTTGAGCCTATGCTTTGGAGCATGGCTGTGCAAGCAGATTAAGGGCTGGCTTTCAGCTCCACTTGCCCCTTTGGTCTGGCATCCTTGTTCAGTGAACAAGTTACACACTTATGTGTAGAAACCTTGTTCCCAAAAATCAATTAGCCTAGAACATATACCACGTTTCCCAGAACACATACCACGTTTCAAGGCCCAGTAATGGTGTTGAGAAAATATGAATGACCTACTAATTTATATCCCAAACAATCCTATGAGTTAGGTACTATTATCAATTACTTCTTCCAAATGAAGAAAACCAAGGTTTGAGGACTACTCAAATTACTTACAGAAGGTCACACAGATAGTAACAGAGACAAGATTTGAACCTAGGTTTGCACGGCTCAGGACACCAATCCTTAACACCACACTCTACTCCCTTTGTAATAATAAGGTATAATTAAAATTCAAGCAATGTAACATAAAATAATAAAAATGTCAGTTACATATCTGAATAAAGAGAAAACGTCTCTCTCTAAATCTCATTATGAAGTCTTTAGAATTGCCAAAATACAGGTCATTATTGTAAGTAATCATAACACATTGAAATCTTATAGAGACTAAAAGGAATTCATAGAGCCTGCCTAATGATGGACAGTGATTACAGTTTACACTAGTTTCCAATGCAGGATTCAAATAGTTTTTCCTGCCATCATTGAGAAACTCAGTTGAATTAATCTTTAGTCCCTGAGTTAAGCGCTTCTGTATATCATCATCTTGGCCCCTACATTGGTTAAGACAGAACTAAATCCTCCATGTGAGCTGTGTCTTAACTCTAGATCCAGGAAGGACAATGAGACTACAAAATGAGCCATTTGAATTGCAGAAAATTTTTTTTTACACCTTACCTCTTCAACAAAACTAATTCTGACACTGAATTATTAAATAAGCTTTGAGGATATGAAGAAATGAGCCTCGGAAATTTTTTTTACATACTAATTTCCAACCCAAGATCAAAGAAGCTTATTCAACCAGAAAATAGTCAGATTGCTGGGACTGTGGTTTAAAGTAATTCTCCATCTGGTCTGCTTTTGAAGGAACAGTGAATTAATCACATGGAAGTGTGAGTTAACAGAAAGTATAAAGCTAGCCATAAACAAACAAATGAACATGCAAAAAAAATCCACTTTAGACACAAAATAGAAGGCAAAAGAATGGAGGTAGCTGTAGGCAACTCGGTACCCTAAAACATCTTTTTTACATAAAATGGAAAATTTTAGAAAATGGAGTTTATCTTTCCATGTGAAAATGGAGAGTGATGTTTGCCAAATATTGTCAGTTCTCTGCCCACCTGTGCATGCGACAAGACTGTACTTTCATTCTTGTGTAGTTGGGTAGATCCAGGTAACTAGATTGCACCAATGAAATCTGCTCAGAAGTGATCTGTGTTATTTGGGGGCTGAGCATTTAATTGAGTATGGCAGAACTTGCAAAGCTCGCATTTTACTCTAGCAAAGGACTGGCAATAACATTTTCAATGTTGACTGATTCATCACTCTGAGTCCCTGTGTGGCTATAATGAGTAGACCCTTACTGCCAACCCAAGATATTTAAGCACTAAAATATATGTTACTATAACTCTTACTGATAATATCTTTAATGAGCACTGTGCACACAAATCTAGTGCTGGCCAGATACAAAGATAAATATGTTGTAGTCTGGATTGCCAAGGCTGCTGGATATACCTTAAAATTTAGACCACTGACTTCAAATGCAAAATTAAGTAGCTCCTACATTCATGGAATAATGTCACCATCAATGTAATTCTACTTTTATTTTTAAAAAATGTGAATGAATACATCACATAGTAGAAGGAAATGCACTAAAATTTAAATATGGATTTTACTGGAAAGTGGCTTTTACTTTCTTCTACATTTGTTTTACCAGTTTTCTGTAATATTTATAAAAGCATGAAATATTTTTGTGATAAAAAATTAAATTTTGGCTACACAAAAAGTAAACTTAAAAAAAGTTGTTATCAGTTCTATTTTTTAGAATTTATGTAATTTTACTGAAGTATATAGATGTAGTATAATTCTCATTCCAGATTATAGGACTAATCATTCTAAACAAAACAGTCATATATAACATACTTTTTTAGTATCAACCTCACCCTATCCCATCTAGCTGCCTAAAGTGTTTTGTATTTCATTGTTTCAGAAGCATTCTGGTGAGCAAAATTATGTACATGGAATACCTCACCAAATTCTGTCTTAGCAAGGCCGATTTCTTTAAATTATGTTGCACAAACACACTTTTGTGGCCCTTCACTTCATGCAGTCATCTTCAAGGACTTAGTATTTACTATGACCTCTTTCTCCTGTAAATATGAAAAATACATTTCAGATTACACTGTCATTTTCCGTGATTTTAATGAATTATGAAAGTCTGATCTTATAAGACTCTTCCACCCATATCTTCCTCCAGTTCCCCACACTTTGCATTTCCTATTGCCTCTGGGCCTGAAGTTTCATTCATTTGAAAATTATTCTTGGAAAGATCTCCCCTCCTCCAGCTGTTAATCTGTCATTAAGGGACCATAAGTCATTCAGATATACTACACTATTATGCAACCTCAACAGAGTGGAAAAAATCATTTGCTTCACTGTCAATGTAAAAACTTTTATCTTCTTTGGCAGTTTTATTTAGAAAACCTCAGCTTTATTTTAATTTGATTCTAATGATGGCTTTCAGAAAATGATTTGAGTAAGTAAAAGTTTAGTGCAATGACAGCTGTCATGATTTCTGTGGTGGTTTCTCTCGAGGAGTATTTATTGAAAAGATGCATTTCAAATACAGTGCATCATTTTTTGGCACAGTGGATGGAAGTTAATTATTCAGAGCTGGTAATGTGGTAGTATTTACTCAGCAGGGAATTTAAGTAAGAAAGGTCCATTTGTTTTATCTTCTCTCTCTTTCCTAGCCAATGCTTCCTTGAGCAAAACTGAGATTCACAGAAATCCCCATGGCATTTGAACGTACAGTAATTGCTGTTGATTGTCCTTACAAGGTAAAATGGCCATCACATTTTCTAATAATAAAAATGATGGCTTGAAATGAATTCAGAGTGCAGTGGGTAATGAATGGATTTTTTTAGTTCAATTTTTATGTGGGCTGCTGTGAGGAAATAAAGGGTAGAGGTATTTATAACAATCTGAAGCTGCTTTATTTTGGAAGTATATTGATGGAATTAAGCATAATTATGGCTCTCACTAAATTTTCAAACTCATTTTCATGTAGTGGGGAATACTAACCACATATGACTTTGGAAGTCTGTAATGAATTTATCCTTGGTTGGTGGTGGTTGAGACAGAGACCCAAGTCTTTATTCTGAAAATAATTTTATTTGGAAGTGTCTATGTCAGCGTTCCACAAGGCCCAAATAATGGACCAACTCAACAATGGCAGTTCATTTAGGTATCAATAATTTTGCTATAGAATATCTTGCCTTAGAGAAATAAAGGCACAATACTGAGAGCTGAAGAAGCAAAAGTATGGCTATCTGCATATCTTCAGTCATAAAGATGTATATGTAAGCAATCTGAAAAAAACCATCACTGTACAATTGTGAAATAATTAAACGATTTTAAGATTGCATTGTGGTTTCAAAGAACAACTAGTTAAGGTTAGCTCAGGAATGAACATTTAATATAAAATGTGTGGTGGATTTTTTTCTCTTAAGGCTTATTTTATTTCAGAATTATAATGCTATAAAATGACTAACAAGTAAAATATAAGTCAAAGAGAAATAATCCTTTGCTTGCTTTGTTTGTCTGGATTCAGAGAGGGCTGGGAAATGTTGCTTTGCAACTCTTGAAGAGAAAGCCTTGTAGAAGATTGTCTTCAGATATCACAAAGATTTGTTTCAAATAGTTATTGAAGCAATGCATTGTCTCTGGGGAAGCTGAGATATTCCAATAAGAGATGACACTAAACATTAGGCTTTACATTTTGTAATTTTTTGTCAAGAATTAAGTGAAAGGGCGAAAGTTCTTTTTTTATTTCTTCTTTTTTTCCAGATTGCATCTTTATGCTAAGTTTCTCAGCCTTCACTGATGAAAAAGCACATTAGTAAGAGGATTATGTTTACCATTCTACCCTAATTATTTTAAATGGAAAAGTTCAAACTAAACAATGAAGTTTTTCTAAATCTGAAAATGTTTCCAATCTGAAGATCCAAAAGCCCCAATATATAAGCTCTGTCTGCATAATTTAGGCATGATGGTAAACACAGCTTTGAGAAATTTTAAGCCATGCTTTCTAGACAGCATTAGCTTTTATCCTCACTAGATGAAATCTTATAATACCTTGCTGAATTGTTCCATTGTGTTTAAACAAAAAACATACAGATTTGGCAAATGATAAAAAGACATTAATTTCAAAATATGTGAAAGAAGACAATTCACTACTTAATAGAAAGTTGCACATTGGGCCACCATCTAATCTGTGTAGATAAGTATTTTGTTAGTTAACACTAGTCTAAGTTTATTCAGCAAACATACAAAAGGCTGGATGGTATTCCAAAATAGTAATCCTGAAAAGAGGTACTTTGATGTCTGCTATAATTCATATGTTTGTTTGTTTAACTGCTTGCATTTAATCTTTCTTTTTGTATGTGGGTCTATTTGGCTTGGGTATGGGTAATTTATAATTGTACCATATGTCCCTCCTACGCAGGAAAAATGGGCTCTACAAAGTCAATCCTCTGGACCTCATTAGCAGACTTTGGACAGAGTGAGAGGGATGAGGGAGAATCATTCCTTCTTTATGCACAGACACAGTGATGTTACCCAGCTGGTTCACCCAGACATCACAGGTGCACACCAGTTCCCCAGCTGGGCATTTCCAGGGTCAGAGCCAGCAGATATGGAAATAAGAAAGACTCGTTACCCATCCAGTCCTTTGGAACCAATTCTATATTTACATACACAGCAAGCTCAAGCAATCATACTATTTTGATTCCTTCTGGGGTATTTTTTAATATCACTCAGGTGTCCTAAGAACCTACTTAAATACTTACAAATTTTTCAGTCTCATTTGCTTTTGTTTGTAATGGTTCAGAATTTGTTTTCAGGTAGTTCAAAAAGTGAAAAATCTAGTTTGGAATTTAATCAAGCTTATAGGAACTATTGAGCTATTTACTGCCAATGTATATGTTATTAAAACCACAAACTAAAAGTGCTTGTTGGAAGAGGCATCATTAAATAAACAGATTATTGTTTAATGTTTAAATAAAACTCCTTGGAATAATGTCTTTGAGGCAATGCAGAAGCCATTGTAATCTTAACAATTCTCCGCCCTACCCTGAAGGACATTATCTTTCTTTTACCCAATCAGACCAAAATGAAGAAATATAATAAGAATTGTTAAGATTTACTTATAGACACTATATCTACATTACTTAATTTAATTCTAATAATAAGCATATAACACTGCTTTTATCCTTTTATTATAGGCCAACAAACCGAATCTTAAGGAAATGTTTAGATTATAGTCTGCCTGGCTCCAAATCCTGAGCTTTTAAACAATTTACTACTGCATGAGGTTTTTACACAAAGAAATATTCTGCTAAATAACCAAGTCATTCCATCTCTTCCTCCCTCAGCTCTCTCCATGTCTGGTAACAGGTATGACATTTGTGTTTTCTTTTTCAATTTGCTACTTAAATAAGTAAAAATACCATATGGTGATTAAGACCATGGTGCTTAGAGTTTAGTTAAGCCTGAGTTTTAATTCCATCTCCTCCTCTTACAGACTTTGACCTAGGGCAAGTTACTTAATTTTTTTCAGTATCAGCTACTTTTATTTATTTATTTATTTATTTAATTATTTATTTATGTACTTATTTATTTTTGAGACAGGGTCTCATTTTGTCACCCAGTCTGAGGGGCAGTGGTGCAATCACAGCTCATTAGCTAGGACTACAGGCACCTGACACCATATCCAGCTACCTTTCTTTGTTTTTTGTAGAGATGGTGTCTCACTATATTGCCCAAGTTAGTCTCAAACTCCTGGCCTCAAGAAGTCCTCCTGTCTCAGCCTCCCAAAGCACTGGGATTACAGGTGTGAGCCACCATGCCCCACCTTAAGCATTAATTTTTGGTCCATAAAAAGGGACATGACAATTCTTATCTTCTATGGTTGTTTTAAAGATTAGTTGAGATAATGTATGCAAAGCATTTAGCACAGTGCCTTGTATATAATAAATCCTGGATAAATGGTAGCCAGTTTTGTTGATACCCTGTAATTTAAATATTGCTGTGTGTTATAACTCCAATATCACCCTATTTCTATTGTTATCACATTTAATTTAACTCCCATTCCTGGGCTGGAACTCATATCTGTATACCAAGCCTTCATTTCTCAATGCCAGGAAGTTAGCGTCAAGTGGCTGGAACAAGGCATGCACATGTAGTATGTGCAGAACTGATCCCAGTAGAGCTTTTAGTAAATCTGAATCAATGACACCCACAGTCCATCCACTAAGGGCACAAGTCCTAGTAGTCACTTAAGACTCCTCACTGTCTTCAACACCCACTTGTGATCAGTCACCCTGTTCGTTCTGTCTCCCAATGCTCACTTTATACCATTGCTCCAACCTTAGGTCAGACATCAACCTTCTCTTTTCTGCTCTATTGTTTCCTCCTTTATTCCTGCCTCTAATCTCAGCTCTGCCATGAGACAGATAACAATTGTATGTATTTAATTCTATAACTCCTTCTTACAATGGCTCTCTAGTCTATCTAGCAGGACTCCTGCATGGAAGAACTCACTGGAAGTTAAGAAGAAAGCATTAGAATTAGAATTTTGTTTTTGTTTCATAATTTTATTCTTTCTAAAATATTTTCGTATATGCCTGTAATGCATATATTTTATAATGTACCTGATATAGTAGTAAAATAGATACTGGTGTGGTGGTTCCTTTTATGTGTTAAGTTTGCCTAGGCTACAGTACCCAGATACTTGGTCAAATGCATCTGGATGTTACTATGAAGGTATTTTTCAGATGAGATTAACTTGAAATTCATAGACTTGCAGTAAAGCAGATTACCCTCAATAACGTGGTTAGGCCTCATCCAATCAGTTGCAGTGCATGAGAAAAAGACTGACTTCCCCTGGAGAGAGAACTCTCAACAGACTGCCTTCAGAGTCCCGATGTAACATCAACTCTTCCCTCAGTCTCCAGGCTGCTGGGCTACCCTGTAAATTTCAGACTTGCTAGCCTCCACAATCATATGAGCCAATTCCCTAAAATAAATCTCACTCGCTCTCTTTCTCACTTTCTTGAATATATGTTCATTCTATTGGTTCTATTTTTCTGGTGAACCCTGAGTATTACAGCATATCTTACAGAAACACATGTAACATGCTCAAAAGGTTTTCAAAAAAATTTTAATCTTGGTTCAATAATTTTACCAATGGGTAGCATGTCAAAATAAATCTCACTCACTCTCTTTCTCACTTTCTTGAATACATATTCATTCTATTGGTTCTACTTTTCTGGAGAACCCTGACTATTATAACATATTTTACAGAAATACATGTAACATGCTCAAAAGGTTTTCAAAAAAAATTTTAATCTGTGCTCAATAATTTTACGAGTGGGTAGCATGTCCCCAAAGTTTGGAGACTAGCTGTCTCTATGACAAAGTCTAAACTCCTAAGTGTGAGGGACCTTCATGAGCTGACCCTTGCCTGGCTCACTAGTCTCCTGGGCTGCCATGCCACCACACACATACCAAGCACTTACCATTCAGAAGTGTTTGTGGCTCTTGGAATCCAACAGATTTGTGGACACTTTTACATTTGCTAGCATTTCACTCTGCCCATAGTTCTACCCCCACACTTCTGCTGCATATTTCTTATAAACCATTTGAACTTTTGTTGGGCTCAGTTCGTGTGTCCCCTCTTCTGAGAAACTATTTATATCCCCTAGACATATTTAGTTTCTCTTTTCTCTCTATTTCTAAGTGTCCACTATAGACCTAATTATGTCAATTATCCTTTATTTTGTAACTATTTATTGGCATGTCTTTTCACTAGACTGGGGGATTCTTAAGAAGAGATTGTTTTCTTATATGTTTTTATATTTCCAAATCTAAACAAAGTAGATAGCAAATATATGGTGAATTGAGTCACCATGGCTGGACTGCTGTTCAATATACACCCAAATACTCAATTTTGCATGCAAGAGAGTATGCAGCTGAAAAGGATCTCCATGTTCTACAAACTCAAACCCTTGAGTTTACACATGAGAATAACTAAGACCCAGAGGGATAACTTGTCCCAAATCACAAAGCCAGGAAGAGGCAGAGCCAGAAAGAGAATACAGTTTGGTTTTCATGTTGTCCAGAACTCTTTTCACTACTCTACATGGTTGAGTGTGATACATTTCAGGTGCAAATATATGTTTTCTGAGTATCTGCATGTTTCTAAAACACAAACATAGGCAGTATGGAATATGTAATCACAAACCAGTCAACACTCATGAGAAGATGGTGCAAACCTAACTGTGATTTCTCTTCACCACCAGATAAACAGCTGTTACAATTTCTTGCCCCATGCTTCCAAAAACAGAAGAGACTTTATGGACAAATTGATCTTTTCAGACACTGATCTTGCCACTTGGTTATGCTGTTTTCAAAGAATAGTGCCAATAAGTGACATCTGATTAATTTTTAAAGTATAATTTCTCTTTTCACCATTACTGTTTTGAGCGACAAGAAGAATCTACAATTTACCTAACTTTACCTAACTCCAAAGCAAACTTAGGTCCATCATTCATTCATTCATTTTCTCACAGAGGCTCAATAATACTATCTCTCAAGCCATTGTCTCAAACCGAATATCTAATAGCTTTCTGGATATTCCTACGTGGTGGATTGGCATGGTTTTGAAATAATCGTGCCCAGAGCTAAACTCATTTACTTTTCTCAAATATAGTTTTCTCCTGTTTTTGTTTGGTATTTTGAATCATCATGGGTGAATCGCTGTATAATACATACCCAGATACTCAATTTCGAATGAAAGTAGTGAATTACTGTATAATATGCACCCAGATACTCAATTTTGCATAAAGGAAACCTCACCTCAGTTCAGGTCATCATCAACTAGTTTCTTTTAACTGAGTGTCTATCTGAACAAATGAAACTAACCCATTTTATTTTTACCTCCAATACAGACTTCCCTTCACAATAATTTTTCTACTTCTAAAAGTGGCACCATTATTCTCTCAGATTTTCAAGGAAATTTTTGAAATCAGTTTTTCCTACCAGGATTAGACTTAAGCCCCAGTTCCTCCTACACGTCCATATACATTGTCCCTCAAACCTTTTTCTGATTGAATTTAGAATCTTGCTGTGAATTCTGTCAGTGGTTTGCTCATTATGACTCAAAAGTATTGACAAAGTCCCTCTGCTTATGTTATTTGATATGGAATCTTCTATCCCTTTTGACTGAAAAGCTACCTGTCTGGCTACCTCTTCTAATTATTCTGCTCATCATTTGAGGGAGAAATTGCTAATGTGATTAGTCAGAGCTTAACCACATTTGTGGTGAGCATGGTTATTCTGTTCTAAAGATTAGTATGTATGAGAGGTGTTTCCTTTTATACTCATTTCTCCCACATGATAAGTATACCCCCAAGCAGGGCACAGATTTGAGGTAGGTCTGGCCAGGTCTCTCTGTTCTTATGTTATGTCTTCCATGCTAACAAATAAGTGATGAGTTAAGCTTTGGTCTACTCTGCAGACAGAGTCACTGCAAATAGAAGAAGGAATCAATAATTTGGCTTTAAGTTATATATGACAGTTCAGTTTTACAAAGATTCTGTATGTTGAATGTGAAGCACAGATTCAGCTATTATAGACAAAATTTTTCACATTTGATGAAAAATGCTAATATGAGTTTAAGAAGTTAAACAAAAACCCATTTAAGTTAGCTCAAAGTAAAGCACATCAAGGCATGTCATAGTCAAATTTCTGAAATACAATGATATAACAGAAAATCTTAAATAACCTAGGGAAAAAAACATTAAATATAAGGGTCCAATGATTCAAATGAGGGCTAAATTTTTATGTGAAACCATGGAGGTCAGGAGACAATGGGATGACATTTTTAAAGTGCTAAATGAAAAGAAAAACTGTCAACCTAGAATTTTATATGTAATAAAAATATTTCTCAGATAGGAAGGCAAAACAAGGTCATTTTCAGACAAACAAATGATGAGCTATCTGTTGATAGTAGGTGAATATTAAAAGAAATGTTAAAGAACATTCTGTGGGGAGAAGAATAGATATAGTAGATGCAAATTTGGATCCACATAAAGAACTGTTGAGATCTGCGAATGATAAATGTGTGAATAATTACAGTTTTTAAAATTTTTTTAACTTTTAAAAAAGATAATTTAACTTCTTAAAACAAAAATAACAATATATTGTGGCTTTAAATACATATGAAAGTAAAATATGTGCAAAAAAAGCACAACAAAGACGGGATAGGTAATGAAACCATAGTGTTGTTAAGTTTATAGATTATATTTGAAGTGGCACAATATTATTTTAAGATATAATATGATAAAGACACATGTAGATTGTAGAGAAAACACATACACACACAACAAGCAAAGCAAAGCAAAGAGTTGTGACTAATATACCAATGAAAAAGTGGAGGGGAGTACTGAAAAATATTCAAAATAAAGCTGTAAAAGAAGGGAGATATCAAAGAACAGATGCATACATAGAAAATCAATAGCAAAATGGCAGGCTTAAACCAATCAGATGAACAATTGCATTAAATGTAAATAAACTAGGGCCTCTTCTGTAATGACTGAGTAGTTCATGGAGGATGATGCCCTGTCACAGATAACGAATATAAGTTCTAGACAAAATGCAAACCAAACAAATAAACAATCAATAAGTAGTGATTGACGGCAACAAAGAGCTAACAACAAACGTAGCCAGATTCTGGAGGGAAGCAGACACTTGGAAAAATGCAACATCAGAAGATGAGTTAACAGGTCTTACACCTTTTATCCTGAGGGCAAATGAAATTTGGCAACATGTCGGGATTAAATTTTTAATGGAAAAGTTTATAGTCTTTCTAGTCTGAAGAACTATAGGACAGAGTTTGTGGAAATCACAGCTGCATAAAACAAGTGTGTATACTGATTAAGAGAGCCCTGATTTCTTCGTGTAAACTCAACCCAAATATCTGACTTATCTTTGAAACATACATGTGTGGGACAGACTATAGCTAAGGATAAAAAATTGTGCTAAGAGTTGAGCTGCTTACAAGAAAAAGAGTTTGCAGTTTAAGACCAACTAGGAATTTCCAGAATCCAGAGTCACCACAATATAACATTCAAATGTCCAAGATATAAATTACTCAATTTATGAGGTGCTGGAAAAGGTACTCATTAGTGTAATAAAACAGCCATCAAAGAAGACCAACACTGAGATGATCCAGTTCTTAGGATTAATGTGCATGGATTTCAAAGCAGTATTATAATAATTAACCTCAAGGATGAAATAATATATGCCCACAATAACTGAAAAGAAAGGACATCTCATCAGAGAGGAATAAAATGTAAAAAACAACCAAATGGGAATTGTAAAGCCGAAAAATACAATACATTAAAACAATTCCACTGAGATGATCAGTAAGAAGGAAATGACCGAGAAAACAGGCACTAAATTTGAAAATAGATCAACAGATGTTACACATTTTGAAATCTAAAAAAAAAAAAAACAAACAAACAAAAAAAAACAAAAGTAAAGAACAGAACTTCTCAGACTACGAGGAAAGAAAAAAAGACTATCAGCAGTGGGAGAGAGTGAGAAGGGGAGAGAGAAAATATTTGAGGAAATAATGGCTGAAAATACCCCCAATTTTTTTTTTTAAAAAGAGAATTTACAAATCCAAAAACGTATCGCGTTTTTGGAGCATGAATAGTACAAAGTACAAAGTACAAAATATAATGTACAAAGCAGGAAAAGTACAAAATATAATAGCAAGAGACTATAATAGAGTCAAACTTCTAAAAACCTAAGATAAAAGGAAAAATCGTGAAGCAGCCAAAAGAAAAATGACACTGTATAGAGCAAACAATAAGTTAAAAAAAAAATGAAGGCAAGAGGCAGTAGGGAAACATTTTCAAAATACTTTTAAAAAAAGTCTATTCCCAATTAAACAAAATTTTTTTAGAGACAGGGTCGCCTTATGTTGCCAAGGCTGGTCACGAATTCTTAGGGTCAAATGATCTTCCTGCCTCAGCCTCTCCAGTAGCGGGGGCTACAGGTGTGTACCACCATAGCCAGCCACGAATTCTATGTCCAACAAAATGCTTTTCTAGAAACAAATGAAAAAACATATGTTCATGGGGCGGGGGGAAGAACTTATCCTCAGTATAGCTGCACTATAAGACATACTAAATGCAGCTGTTCATGAGGAAGTAAAATAATACAAAAGGAAAACTCTGGTTTTCAGACAAGAATTATCATTATAAAAATGTTGAATATATGGATAAATAAAAGAGACTATTTTTATCTTAATTTTAAATAATACCTAGGACTGATTAAAGCAAAAATTACAACATTGTAGTGTATGTAACGGATTTAGATGTAATGCATAAGACAACTACAGTGTAAGGGAATTGGGAGAGATAAATGAATCTATAATGTTGCAAGGTGTATAGATTTTTCAAGAACTAGTACAATATTTACTCTAGGTAAACTTTGAAAAGTCAAGGATACATCCTGAAATTCCTAGAACATCCAATAAAATTAATAAAAAGAGGTATAGCTGAAAAGGCAATAGGTAATTAAAATTACTTTCCAAAATATAAATAGGCTATATACTCTATTTACAGGACAGATTGTCAGGTGAAATAAAGACGGTAAACACAAAATTTTTCTGTGTGTGAGTTACACGTAAATATAAATAGTTAGCTGGGTGCAGTGGCTTATACTTGTAATCCCAGCACTTTGGAAGGCCGAGGTGGGTGGATCACCTGAGATGAAGAGTTTGAGACCAGCCTAGCCAACGTGGCAAAAACCCATCTCTATTAAAAATACAAAATCAGCTTGGTGTGGTGGCACGTGCCAGTAATTCCAGCTACTTGGGAGACTGAGGCAGGACAATCGCTTGAACCTGGGAGGAGGAGGTTGCAGTGAGCTGAGATCGCGCCACTGTGCCACTGCACTCCAGCTTAGGGGACAGAGTGAGACTCTGTCTCAAAAAAATATATATATATATGTATATAAAATACATTATATATAATTATATAGTATAGTAATATTATTACATAATATGTTATATAATATATTAACAATATATTTAGTAATAACTGTATATGCATATATGTGTATATAGTTATTATTTTTTGAAAGTACCACACAATGGGGAGATAATGGTCAAAGTTTTAGTTAGACAGGAGGAATAAATTCTGCAGATCTCTTGTACAAAATTGTGTCCATGGTTAATAATAAAGTATTTTATATTGAAAACTGCTAAGAAAGTATTTCTGAAATGTCCTCACCACGAAAAAATAATAAGTATATGAGTTGATTGATATGGTTTGGATATTTGTCCCCTCCAAATCTCATGTTGAAATTTGATCCCAGTGTTGGAGGTGGAGCCTGGTAGTGAGTCATGGGGCAGATCTCTCAGGAATGGCTTGGTGTCCTCCTAAGGTAATGGGTGAGTTCTCTTTCTACTAGTTCTTTTGAGATCTGTTTATTTAAAGCAGCCGGTCATTTCCTCCGCCGTCTTGCTCCCTCTCTTGCCATGTGATACTTGGGCTCCCCCTTTGCCATCCACCATGACTGAAAGCTTCCTAAGGCCTCACTAGGAGCAGACTCCAACCCAGGCTTCCTGTACAGCCTGCAGAGCTATGGACCAAATAAATCTTTACTTTCTTTTTCTTTTTCTTTTTTTTTTTTCTTTCTGGTTGAGACAAGGTCTTGCTATGTCACCCAGGCTCAGGCTGGAGTGCAGTGGCACGATCTTGGCTTACTGCAACCTCCACCTCCTGGGTTCAAGCAATTCTCCTGCTTCAGTCTCCTGAGTAGCTGGGACTACAGGTGTGCACCAATATGTCCGGCTAATTTTTGTATTTACTGTAGAGGCAGGGATTCGCCATGTTGGCCAGGTGCCATGAACTTCTGGGCTCAAGGGATCTGCCTGCCTTGGCATCCCAAAGTCCTGGGATTATAGGCGTGAGTCACCACTCTGCTCCCAGCCATCTCTTTTCTTTATAAATTACTCAGCTTCAGATATTCCTTATAGCAATGCAAAACAGACTAACACAGTGATGGATATATGTTAATCAGCTTGATTTAATCATTCCACTATATACATAGCAAGAGATAAATTAATATGTAAACATCATATTGTACCTCATAAATATATACAATTATTTGTCAATTAAAAATAAATAAAAAATTTTAAATTAAAATTTAAAAGTACCAGGTAAATACCAATCATAAGAAAGGTAGAGTTGTTATATTAATATACCATGGAATGAAGATTTCAGGGAAAGGAGTATTATCAGAGATAAAGAGGAATATTTAACAATGATTTAAAAAATAGTTCATAAAGAAGTCCTAACAATAATACATGCACATGTACCTAATAGTATAGTTTCAAAATAATTGAAGCAAATATTGACAGACAGTAGAGAAACAGACGAATGTATAGTTATAGTAGGAGATTCTAAAACTAATTTTTCAGTAAATAACGGACCTACTTGAGAGAAAATCAGTAAGAATACAAACAACTTGAAAACTTTATCAACCAACTTGATCGAATTGACATTTATGGAGCACTGCAGCTAACGGCCTGCAGAATTTGAATTCCTTTCAAATTCACACAAGACATTCTCCAGGACAGGGCATATCCTGGGTCATTTAAAAAGTCTGAATTCCAAAGGTTGATATTATACTGAGCATGTTCTCATACCACTGTAGAATTAAAGTAAGAATCGATAAAACAGAAAAATAGAAAAGCCTCAAATATTTGAAAATTAAGTAACACAGGTCTAAGCAATCCATGGGTTAAAGAAGAAATTACAAAGAAAACTACAAAATATTTTAATAAGAAAAAAATGATGAAAAATTGTGATTTGTGAAATGCAATTAAAATAGTGCTTAGCAGGGAGTTTATAGCTCTATGTGCTTTTTTTAGAAAAGAAGCAGGGTTAAAATCAATGATCTAACTTTCTAACCTAAGAAGTTGAAAAAAAAAATCAGATTCAAGCCAAGGAAAGTAGAACAATGAAAATAATAAAGACAGGAGCAGATATTAATGAAATAAATTTCAGAGAAAGAAACCAAATGTGACTCTTTGAAAAGACTATATTAAAATTGATTAACTCTCTCACTATATTGATTATCAATATCAGGAGTGAAAGTGAGGATGCTAGTATAGATCTTACAAGTATTATAATGATAAAAAGAAATATTAGAGATGATTTGAGCCAGTAAGTTCAACAGTTTTGATGAACAAATTCCTTGGGAGAAAAATAACAAACTGATTTTTAAAAATAGAAAATTTAAATAGCCAAATATCTACTAATGAAATATAAATAGTAATTAAAAACATTACCTAAAATATAATTAAAGCAATGGAGTAAAATGGACATTTCAGAAATAAACTTAACGTTTTTCATGAAATAAGTTTCAACAAAGCCTCCAAATTGAAATGATGGGGGAAAGGAGCATCTTCTCAACAAATGGTGGTGGGACAACTGGATAGCCACATGGGGGAGAAACCTTGCCTCATCTCTCTCTCCATATACATAATTTAACTTAAGATGGATCTCAGAACTAAAAACAAAAGCTAAAACTATATAGCTTCCAGAAGAAAAAAATTGGATATCCTCAATACCTTGAGATACACAAATATTTCTTAGGATATAAAAAGCAAAATCCAGCTGGGCATGGTGGCTCATGCCTGTAATGTCAGCACTTTGGGAGGCCAAGGAGGGCGGATCATGAGGTCAGGAGATTGAGACCAGCCTGGCCAACATGGTGAAACCCTGTCTCTACTAAAAACACAAAAATTAGCTGGGCGTGGTGGCACATGCCTGTAATCCCAGCTACTCGGGAGGCTGAGGCAGGAGGAGAATGGCTTGAACCAGGGAGTCAGAGATTGCAGTGAGCAGAGATCATACCACTGTACTCCGCCTGGCAACAGAGAGCGAGACTCCATCTCAAAAAAAAAAAAAAAAAAAGCAAAACCATAAAAGAAAAATTGTTACGTGATCAAAATTAAGTTTGTTATGCTAATTAAAATACCCTGTACAGTAATTAAATAGATAAGCCACAAACCGGAAGATAATATTGTAATGCATATATCTGACAAAGGACTTATATCCAAAATACACCAAAAACTTCTACAACTTAATAAACATAAAGACAACTAGTCATGTCAAAACATGAGCAACATATTTATGGTTCCCTTCAGGAAAGGATGATTAATTTATTGACTGGGAGAGGACAGCAGAATTTCTCTAGGGTATTAAAGTGTTCTGTATCTTGATCTAGGTGTAGACCACGGTGGGGTATGCTCTTGTCAGAACTTATCAAATGGTGCACTTAAGATCCGGTGTCTCTCTTTTTATGAATTGTATCTCAATGGAAAAAAATAAGTGTTACTTTAATTTTCAAATTTGCTACAATACCAATCCTGTAATAATTCCTCTTATATCATGACAATTAATAATTACAAGTCAAATTATTTATTTTAATAAAAATGCCACTCATTTAAAAACACTTGAATGTGACAATATGTCCTTAAATCTAGAAAGCTGATTTGCTATAGGATATGTGGGAAACAAATCTGTCCTCTGAGCTCACTTTATGGGAAATATTATTTTGCTGCGATTAATGGAAGTGTTTTTTTTTTTTATTTATAAAGCAAAAGAATGTACACACATTAATTTTTCACTTGCTAATGCAATAATAAGGCAGCATTTTAAGATGATGAAAAATGATCCTTCAGGCAGCATGATGCAGCAAAAAGAACAGTGGACTGAAGTCAGGAGGTCTGCTCTGTGTTCTTGGCATTGCCACTTCATAACTGTGCATTGAACCCTGGAAAAGTCCCAGCATCTCTAGGTCTTTCTCTCCCTCATCTGCAAAATGAAGTGATTGAAGTGAACGACCTTTGAGACCCTTCCTGCCTCTAACATTCTAAGATCTCTGATCCATGCCTTGAACTATGACTGCAGGTGTCCTCTCTTTTGACATTTTAATATGCCGAGGCACTTACATTTATTTTCATTCATTCTTTTACTATGCAAGGATCAAATTCAGGAAGCTATTTTAAAAATATGGGAAAATTTAATTAATTTTAGTTGATATTTGTGATTCTGTTAGCATATTATTTGTTATTAAGGTCACATAAAGAACAATCATTTCTACTCTGATTCCAGAGGCATAGTGTGTACTATAATAACATAAATCATATTAGTGTGAATGTGAGATTAATTTCAAAAAGAGACAAATTACATGCTTTGCTTTGTATTTACATATTGGATGTTATGAATTTATTTCTTATTCATGGTAATAACATTAATTACAATAAATTTGTTTTATATTCATGTAAATGTCACACACTTCTGGAATTTGGCATCTATAATACATGAATAAATGGCCACTAGCTTTTTACTCTCATATCTCGGATGTAGTTACTCAAATGAATAGTCACAAAATTAACAAGCTATGAAACTAGAAAAAAAAAACTGATAGTTGAATTTTATTGATTTTTATCACAATATCAAACTATATAATTTCTTACCTATGGAACTTATTTAGTAATTTTATGTAATGAATTATTTTTTAACAGCCAGAGGCCTAACTGGGAATTACTTTGATCTAGGTTCAGCACTTGAGGAAGCGGTTTAAGAAGGCTGTGTACTCAGTGAAACCGACATTGCTACTGAAACATAGTCTGCCTCTATGTTTGTTTCCCTTCACCTCTACTAATCTTGATGAGAGATAATGTGATATGATACAAAGAATTAAAATCGAAGAGGTAAGACACCAGAAAACCCGGGTTCAAATTTCAATTGTACCACTTAAAATAGGCTTATCTTAAGCAAGTTTCTCAGCTTATGTAGATCTGTAAAACAGAAACTATTTAAATGTAATTCAATTTATAAATATACCTGGAACCGTCTAGGCAATTAATATTAATTGGATATGGATTTGTATCCTATGCCTTCCGTCTAACTCCTACCTTCATTTTCTTAATTCTTTTAATTTACAATTGCTTTGTTAGATAAAAATCTTTCTCTATTGTGTCCCTCCATGTTCTCATTAATTTCCTATCCAGACCAGCCATCTACATCTTTACTCTGTCAACTAGGCTCCCAGCTCCTTAACAGTGGGTCCAGTGGCTCCCACCACTCAGAGCAAACCATCCTATGTTTTCAGCCTCTTCTGGAAGCACTTTAGCTGCCTCACTTTGATGGAAACCTTGCTCTTCCTTAATCACACTGAAATCCTCAAAAACATGCTGAAGAAAATTCTTTCTTCTCCAACCCTTATTACTACTTAATGAACTGAACCCCTGAACCAGCTTTCTCATTCTCCCACAGCCCATCATTTCTACTACCACTTGGTCCAGCCTCCTGAGTCATTGCTGATATCATTCTCTGGTTTAAAAATCCTTGTTGACTGGGCACAATGGCTCACGCCTGTAATCCCAGCACTTTGGGAGGCCAAGGCGGTTGGATCACCAGAGGTCAGGAGTTCGAGACCAGCCTGGCCAACATGGATGAAACCCCATCTCTACTAAAAATGCAAAAATTAGCCGGGCATGGTGGCAGGCGCCTGTATTCTCAGCTACTTGGGAGGCTGAGGCAGGAGAATCACTTGAACCCGGGAGGTAGAGTTTGCAGTGAGCTGAGATTGCACCACTGCACTCCAGCCTGGGCAACACAGAGCAAGACTCTGTCTCAAAAAAAAAAGTAGAAAAAAATTCTTATTGACTATTTGGGGCCAAAGATTTGTTATGACAAAGTCTAAGCTTATTTCATGGGCTTTCAAGACTTCTATTAATCTGTCCCTAATCTATCTTTCTAATCTTAATCACTACATCTGTTTGCAAGCCTTTTATTTTAGTGAAACTGATCTGTTGCAACAGATCGCATCACTGCACTGCAGCTCTCTCTGTTCTTCCTAGACATGCTCACATTCTGTCTACCGAGAATGATTTTCATCCTAACCCCACATGTCCAAATAATACCCATTTTCTACATACAAACTCAAGTTCTACCTCTTTCTAAAGTTGTAATGGGTCACTGTGGGAAGTCATCTCTTTCCTTATTGTGTGGGCTCCATGCCTCTCATGGCCATCACACCTTTCTACCATGCATACTACCAACTTACATATATGTCTTTTTCTCCTCATGTATTCTTTGATTGCAGGACCCATATATAATTCACCTGCAAATTTCTAAAGAAAAGCACAATGGTTTGTAGAAAACAAGTTCTTCAATATGTGAGTGAAATAAAGTAGTTCTGTATTATTTAAACAAAACTGTACTTCCCTGAACTTTGCTGGAAGAGTATTTGCTGCAGAAAATATAAATTTATTATTTCTAAAAAAGAACCCTTGTAGAACAAAATTTGGGGGGAAAAGACTATATATATTATAAAGGTATAAGGACATCTCAAGAATGTAAAGTCTGGGAATTAGCAGGTTTTCATGGATGGAGTGTAATCAAAGGCTGGTACCCTATGGGGATGCTGGGACATCGTATCTTTCCATCCCTCATTTATGATTATTTCTGGGTGTCTGATGTTGTTTGATCTTTCTCTCTCTCTCCCCCTATCTCTGAAAACTAAACTTTTTGCTTTTCAACCCATATTACAGATCTTGATTGCAACAACTTTTGAATTTTCACTTTTTCTATTAAAGAATATCTAGATTGCAACTCAAATCTCTAAGTTACAATTCCACATTCTCATACAAGGACCCTAATGTACCTGGCAGGAATCAACTGTCCATCTTTAAGCTTGCCACCTTTGATTAGAGAGCAAAATTACACTGTCAGACATTTTTGGATACACTAGTGCTTCCTCAAAATGGACATGACTATAGTATGCACCAAGACCCCCTGTTGTACCCAGGGATGTTTATAATCATTGGCATCATTTGGAAACAGTAGCTTCTCCAAAAAACTGTGTGAGTGGCACAGGCTACCCAGTAGGTGCCCTTGCCAGTGGTTCGACTTCTGAAGTAATATTCAGATTTTAAAAAATTATTCTCTAGTTTTAGGCCAGTCACAGTGGCTCACATCTATAATCCCAGCACTTTGGGAGGCCAAGGCAGGTGGATCATGAGGTCAAGAGATCGAGACCATTCTGGTCAACATGGTGAAACCCCATATCTGTTAAAAATACAAAAATTAGCTGTCTGTGGTGGCATGCGCCTGTAGTCCCAGCTACTCAAGAGGCTGAGGCAGGAGAATTGCCTGAACCCAGGAGGCAGAGGTTGTGGTGAGCCGAGATCACACCACTGCACTCCAGCCTGGCAACAGAGTGAGGCTCCATTAAAAAAAAAAAAAATCTAGTACAGCTGCTAGTTCTTCAAAAATATTTTAAGTACTGTGTATTTGCATTTTGTTCCAAATAGGATTCAAGTCAGAGTTATAGTTTTGATATAAATTTATGAAATCATTTTGACTCCTTGAGGCTCTTTATCTTTGAGATTGGCAAAAGAACACTTTTGAAACTGAACCAGTTTATGAAATAGTTCTTCATCTGAAGATGAAGGTAGAGTCATCTGGTAAGTGAAAAGACACATTTTTCTTCCATTGGCTGGAGAGCAACGGATTCAACACAGGATTTCAAATGTTTGAAAAGAAAGATGAATCATCCTACTTTAAATGCAACTTTTGGCCATTACAGCTCAGTTGGTTTGACAACAAGCTTGGAAATATATATATATATATATATTTGCCCCTAAATCTGTTGGGTTCCCTTCTTTGACCAGAAGAAGATCAAGTGACGTGATCAAAGGGGTCATGTGTCAGAGGAAGGGGCAGCTTCTACCTCCATAAGGTAGAAGTATGAGGGAAGAGACTGATAGCACATTCAGGAAGCTCTTTTCTGGAACTGAATGAAATAAAAGGAAGGAAAGCAAGACTCAGCTAGTACTAGGTAAAGGACTAGAGCCTAGACAGGATCCAACATTTACAGCTGATTGGACTAGGAGGGAAGGGGAGTGATATGTTTTGGTCTGTGTCCCTACCCAAATCTCACGTTCAACTGTAATCGCCAGTGTTGGAGGTGGGGCCTGGTGGGAGGTGACTGAATCATGAGGGTGGTTTCTAATGGTTTAATACCCTCCCCACCTTGATGCTTCTTTGTGATAGTGAGTTTTTGTGAGATCTGGTTATTTAAAAGCATATAGCACCTCCCCACTCTCTATCTTGCTCCTCCTGCTCTACCCATGTGAACTGCCTGCTTTCACTTTGCCTTCCACCATGATTGTAAGTTTCCTGAGGCTTCCCTGGAAGCCAAGCAGATGTCAGCATCATGCTTCCTGTATAGCCTGTGGAACCGTGAGCCAGTTACACTTCTTTTCTTTGTAAATTACCCAGTCCCAGGTATTTCTCTGTAGCAATTCAAGAACTGCCTAATACAGGGAGCTAGGTAAGAAGGAGACTAGAGAATGAAGGGCAGTGTAACAGATAAGTGGGTGGTTGTCTGTAGACAAACCAAGATTGCTTATCTTGGTTATTTACTCAGCTAGCAGAGTCTTGCTCTGGTTAGTCAGTATATTTTGTTAAAGGTCTGGAACAGTATTGTATTAGAGTTCTCTAAAGGTACAGAACTAATAGGAAAGATGAATATACAAAGGGGAGTTTATTAAGGAGTATTGACTCACATGATCACAAGGTGAAGTCCCACACTAGGCCATCTGCAAACTGAGGAGCAAGAAAGCCAGTCAGAGTCCCAAAACTTCAAAAGTAGGGAAGCCAACAGTGTAGCCTTCAGCATGTGGACGAAGGCCGGAGAGCCCCTAGCAAATCACTGGTATAAGTCCAAAAGTCCAAAGCTGAAGAACTTGGAGTCTGATGTTCGAGGGCAGGAAGCACCCAGCATGGAAAGAAAGATGAAGCCAAAAGACTCAGGGAGTCTGCTCCTTCCATGTTCTCTGCCTGCTTTATCCTTGCAGCACTTGCAGCTGATTAGACGGTGCCCACCCAGATTAAGAATGGGTCTGCCTCTCCCAGACCACTGACTCAAATGTTAATCTTTTTAGGCAACACCCTCACAGACACACCTGGGAACAATACTTTGCATCCTTTGATCCAATCAAGTTGACACTCATATTAACCATCACAAGTAAACACAAAAGCTTACCCTCACATGGGTCTTCTGACATTGCTTGCTAGTGTTTGAGAGGTGGAGAGACATAAGGAGTAGAAGAGTGAAACCAGAATGGAAATAATTGGGACACAGGCTGCTGGCTTTCCCCTCTGTCCCCCTACTAATGAGGGTAGACATGCAGAAACCCCATTTTTGTCCTTTCTGGATAGATTATAACTATCAATTAATTTATTTGGTGGGAAAGTCATTGACAGTTTAATAAAATTATAATATCCAAATTCCCGGTCAGCCCTTTATATCAGTTAGCAATGTATTCAGTGGCACAATTGAAACTCTCAAACAAGATTTCATTTATCACTATAAACAAAAATTCCAATGTGGACCATCCAAAGTTAATGACAATTTAGTGATGACATTTGGGATCCAATTCTTCCTGTCTTTCCTCTGTCATCCTCACAGTGCAGGCCTTTGCCTCATGCTGGTCACCTCATGGTGGCAAAATGGCTGCTGTACCACCAGGCTCATATCTGCATTCCAAGAAGAAAAAAATGAGAAAGACCGACAGTTGAATCTGCGACTATCCTAAATAAAATTGAAACACTGTTAATTAGCAAGAAGAGAATAAAATTTGATGGGGCAACTAGTTGTATTTGCCTTACCCTTCCCTTGATCAATTAAACCCATATATGTTTTTAAATCAAAAAGTCAAAGTAAACTGTGAAAGAGTGTATTGCTTATAACTAGTCCTGGACACTAGGGATTGACACTGCCTGGTTGAGCAGATTTGATTTCTCCAAAATATTTCAAAGCTAAGTAAGGTATGCTACCTTATTGATGGTTACCACAATGCCTGTAAGCCCCTGTAACTTGACCCTCTGCACATCAGTTATGAAGGTGGAAGAGGACAGAAGGTAGACAGAAGAAGCACAGGTATTCTGGAAACAAACCACTTGCTGTACTGTGTGAAGAAGTGATGGAACAGAAAGCTGTGTTGCTGGGAAAAGCTGAATTATGAAGGACCCCATGTGTGATACTAAGCAGTTTGGATTTTTTTCATATAGCAATAGTGAACTTGTGAAGAGCCAGAGAGAGCCTAGTAGGCAAGATGGCGACAAAGAACATCCATTTTTATTTATTTATTTTGCATCAATGTACTAGTTCTGAACATTTGATCTAAGTTTCTAAGTGAAAACTGAAAAGGTCATTATCCTTAAAGTTATCACATTAGACTCCATAGAAACTCACAATTCATACATGAGACATTCTTGTATCATATCAAAGTAGTTGTTCCTTATATTCTTACCTATATTTAAAGTATCATTTTCCTTCTCTGCTTAAAGAATGAATCACAGGTAGACACTCAGTAATACTTAGGTAGACACTAACATAATACTTCAGTTAGGTTCTAAATTAAAGGACAAATTTGGGAGAAAAATCATGTATCAGAAGCATCTTTGCTGCACCAGCAGCTTGAATTTACACAAACACTGGAACTGAGTGGAATCTGGAGCCCACTTTTTCTATTAAGGAATTTGTTACTTTCTGTTCCAGACAACCAGGACAAACTACAAACTCTACTAGCAACAAAATTACCTCCTACGTTTGAAATAGTGCAAACAGCAGGTGTTGACAAGACAAAGACATATTGCCTTTTCCCCAAAGGAAGCAAAGGCCCAGATCTTTACACCAAGCCAACATCCATAAAAAGGATCAAGTGAGGGCTTGAACCAACTAAGAATCTCAATTTAGGTTTCTTCTCCAAAGACAGAAGCTGAACACATTGCCGTCACCTGAATTTTAACTTAAGAAAAGAGTACACAAAACTTTATTTATTTTGTTTGACTCTGGTATTCAAGAAGATGTATAATTTTCTGAGAGACTGTGACAGTTACCTGGAAAATACTATGCTGAAAATAAAAAATCAGTTCAATTCAAGAGATCTAGATTTTCAATCTGCTATTTTACATTACAAGCAATGTTAATGAAGGAACTTACAAATCCTGTGGGACTCTGGGTTTTATCTGTAAAAATGAAGTCAATTATTTTTGTCTTCTTTCAAGAATTTATTCCTTTCTTTCAAGCAAGAATCAACTTAATTCTTAAAGCTGTTCAGCCAAAATGCAAGCAGAAAAAGCAATTTTTAACATGATCGATTTAAAAAGTAGAATATGTTCCCCTGAATTTCTGAGTTATGTAGTCAACTAAAATATACAACTTAAACTGTGATAAACTCATTTGAATCCCAACCAACATGATACGCTTAATGAGAGCTAGAGGATGGTGCTGAGGAGCAAAGAGGTTTCATGTTCAAAAATAGCTTTCATTACTTTTGCTATAATTTTTCTATTTTGGAATCAATTAATTGCCTTCATTACCAATTAATCTAGATTTACTGATAACCAGATGAAGGGAATAAACGTATCTTGGAAAGGTGAGATACCAGATAACAGAAAGATATTGATGAGGTTGGTGGGTGAGTAGGAAGAGAACCTCTTATTCTCCCCTTTATACTATAAGACTTGTGTGTTTGGCCCAGCGTGGTGGCTCATGCCTGTAATCCCACCACTTAGGGAGGCCGAGACAGGCGGATCACGAGGTCAGGAGATGGAGACCATCCTGGCTAACCCGGTGAAACCCCGTCTCTACTAAAAATACAAAAAAAAAAAAAACTAGCCGGGCGAGGTGGCGGGCGCCTGTAGTCCCAGC
This sequence comes from Piliocolobus tephrosceles, assembly GCF_002776525.5. Classification (NCBI taxonomy): domain Eukaryota; kingdom Metazoa; phylum Chordata; class Mammalia; order Primates; family Cercopithecidae; genus Piliocolobus; species Piliocolobus tephrosceles. The sequence goes on along the minus strand of NC_045435.1, from coordinate 108,866,052 downwards.
TACTCAGGAGGCTGAGGCAGGAGAATGGCGTAAACCCGGGAGGTGGAGCTTGCAGTGAGCTGAGATCCGGCCACTGCACTCCAGCCCGGGCAACAGAGCAAGACTCCGTCTCAAAAAAAAAAAAAAAAAAAAAAAAAAAATACAAAACTCAGCCAGGAGTGGTGGCGTGTGTCTGTAATCCCAGCTACTTGGGAGGCTGAGGCAGGAGATTCGCTTGAACCTGGGAGGAGGAGGTTGCAGTGAGCCGAGATCGGGCCACTGCTCTCCAGCCTGGCGACAGAGTGAGACTCTGCCTCAAAGAAAAAAAATGAAAAACAAAAAGACTTGTGTGTTTGCATTTAGGTTTCTCAGATCCAAAGTAACAATGACATTTCTCCAAATGCTGTTCTCTCGTTTTAAAACCATTCAGCACTGTGCTAGTCTCACCAAGGTCGTAATTTTTACTGACACACTGAAATTTCTGTGAAATCTATCTAAACTATAGGAAACCAATAGCAAGAAAGGATTTTACCAGAATTGGTAAATGCATTAATGTTTGTTTGCTCTAGCAATATTTCTCCTAAAAGAGGGCTAGAAAGCGAAATGATGGGTCCTCAAGGCTCTCATGGGGAAAGAGAAGAAGAGACATTTGGAATTGCATTTTTAAGTGTAGTAACTTTGCAATAAAGCAAGACAGCTCATTTTTTGCTGATGCCTTTAAAACCCTGGAGAGTTGTTTTGAAAGCAATATGACAATATAAGCAGATTCTCAAAGTGTACCTTACCTTTCACTCTATTGAGACCTTGTAAAGAAAATCATTCAAACAAGATCACAATTACACTTGAAGATATTTACTACAGGATTAACAGGAATGGTGACTAACAAAAATAGACTTTGGAAATAACCTACATCTCACAATATTTGAGAATGCTTAGTTCTTACTTATGGAATAGAGATATAGTAATTCTCAATCTTATATTTTATTTTATTATCTTTTATTTAAAAAGATAGTATTATTTAAATGGGCTTCCAAATCAACCATAACGTGTTAACCATTTTTCTATTGTGCAGGTGCTGCTTTTTGGATATCATGATGCTAAGAAAATATGACCAGGAGAGAGAGAAAGAAACAGAGAGCGAGAACTGATGATGGGATGCTTCATCTTATCAAAAGCCAGCAAAATATTGTATATGGGTGGTAAAGACTAAATGCTGAGATATGCATGAAGATTCCAGTCTTTAGTTTAAATATATATATATTTAAATTATATAATTTATATATATAATTAATATATATATTTAAATATATATATATATATATATATAATTTTTTTTTCTAACTTTAGAGCACCTAGGAAGGGAGTAATAGAGTTGGGAATGACCAGATGAGTGAGGTGAGTGCAGGACAGACACAATGTATTTGTCTGAGTTTAATCATCTGCCTGTCAAAGTCCCTGTGCTCTGCTCCAAGCAGAGACTTTGTAAGTAAAGTGGTCCTTACTGAGGGGAGCCCATGAAAATACCCACCACCAGTATATTGGCAAAATTCATTTTTGAGTAAACTTTCTCATTTTTAAAGATGAGTAAAATGACAAAACACAAATAAGATTTCTTAGAAAATAATACAAATGGAATGAGAAGAAAAATTATTCCAAAGAATTAGAAAAACAGTTATTTAAAGTCGCTCAACACAAAAACCCTGGGTATCCGCCATAGGATGAGTAAAGATATGGTAAATAGAATGGGGTGATGCAGTTATAAAAAGAGATCAGGTTAAGAAAAAATCAGAATGAAGAGGTGCAAAGCAAATAAACTGAGATTTAAAATAACAAAAAGAAGGGGAAAAGGCTAAACTAAGAGAGATCAGCTCCAAAATTTCAGCAGGAGAATAACATTCTGCATAAAAATATCAATAATGTCAAACTCTAACTTGCCCGTTCTCTTAAAATAATAAAGAAAAAATGGATAAAATTATAGCAGAGAAAATTAAAGGAATAAAAAGATTTGGAGTTTAAACATTGTAGGTGCTCCTAAGTCACAGATCAAATAATGCAAAAGTCAGTAACAAAAAAAAAGTAAGTAAAAAAAACTTTCTGTAACTGAAATTAATAATCTTAGAAATATAAAGGAAGGAAGAAAGAAAGGAGGAAAGAATGAAAGGACAGGGAAAAAAGGGAGGGAAGGAAGGAGGAAGGGAGGGAGGGAAGGAAGGATGGAGGAGGAGAGGTAGCGAAAAAGAGAGTGAGGGAGGAAGGAGGAGAGCAAGCAATGTTTATGACAAGAGAACCACATGTAGATATTTCCTGTCAAATTTTTGCATAATAGAATTAAAGATAAAATTCTACAATATTTAGAAAAAACAGAAAAAGTTACTATCAACAGCAAAAAAAAAAAAAAAAAAAAAATGCTTACCTACAGTAGATGATTTTCTTTATATGCCTAACTACTATTGTTGAGAGAATGTCCTATAAAATCACAATTTGGTTGACAAAAGTTGCAAGTCAAGCATTTTACTTTAAGCATATTTGATCTTTGTGGTCAAGGCAATAGAAAAAATCATCAGCACAACATACATGACTTTATTGGAAAACTTAGAGGAGATTAATAAATATATTTTAAATCCCTTATCTGCACTGAAGCCAAAGAATAATCTTATTCCGAAGTCTAAAAATAAGTAATGTTTAAATATTTATTTTGTAAAACAGAGGTAACCACAAATTAATTAATAATAGAATATTACATAATTTAAACATTCTTTTATTGGCCATTTTGATGACACTGCTTTTCTATTATAACTAATGTTAGAATAAGCCTATTTCAGAGAAGTTTTATAATAGTAACTCTCTTATAATTAGCTTTTAAAATTGAATACAAATTCAAAGGTGTTTTGTGGAATATTTAATAATATAAAAAAGTTTATGATATGATATTAGGGAGAAAACCAGAAAACAAGAGATCATGTATAGTAAGAAGTATAGTTACAAACACACTACACATTCTCTCACACAAACATACAAGTGTCCATTTGCCCGTTATGAAATTGGGGATTATTTTCTTGTTTTATCTTTTTAATAATTTTAAATTTTCTTCAATGGTGATGCATTTCTATTATAATCAGAAAAGTTAATTATCAAATTGATAAAGCATTTGCATTATCAAATTGATAATTTGGAAAACAGTTTTATTATTCAGTGTTATTTAAGTATTTAAACTTATTCAGAAAGATATGACAAAAAGTACAAAGTGATCTATCATTAAAAAATTACACTTAATAATCTATAAGTTGATAAATTATGTTCTCCTTCAAGTTTGTTGACATAAAATATGGAAACTACCTGACTTATAAAGACATTGGTTACCCAATCAGTAGTTATTAACTTTTAGTATCTGGGAAGAACTTATCAATTTATTACTAATTATAGTGCCACACTTTCACTTAGAGTCACTTTATGAAGACTAACATTAAAAATAATGGTTAGAGAAAATTAAATTTTGATAGTTAATGCCTTGCTGACTTTTTAAAATGAAATGACTGTTTAAACGCATGCACGACATATTTTCATAAAAACTCTAGAGCTCCATCAACTAATGATAAATGGATCAACAAATGTATTATAATAATACCATACAATGGTAAAAGTAAAATAAATATCCACTCAGTGAAATATTATCCAACAATAAAAAAGTACTAATACATGCTACACATGGATGAACCTAAAAATATGTTACATGAAGGAATTCAGTTTCAAAAGAAAAATTACACATGGCATGATTCCATTTATGTGAAATGTCCAGAAATGACAAATCTACATAAACAGAAACTAAGAGGAGCAGGAATGGAAAATGACTGCTAATAGGTACAGGGTTGGTTTTGGGGTGATTAAAAAATATTCTAAAATTAGATTGTATTGGTGGCTACACAACTCTGAATATACTAAAAACCATTGGACTAAGCTCACTGAATGGGTACATTTTATGGTTTGTGAATTATATCTCAATCAAACTGTTAAAAAAAACTTTGAAGCTCCAGATTCAGTTCATATAATTCATGTAAAATGTCTGCTATATAACTTTATTAGTAAAGCCAGTCCTGATTGTTTCTGTTATAAAAACTGCCCTCATTTGAAAATTAAATTAAATGTGCATATTAATGTTTCCCTTTTATAACCATCTTACTTCCAAACACCAGAATGGCTGGGGATGAGTTTATCTCATTAATTCACATATCAGTTTTTTAAAGTGCTGGCTGGATACCCTGAAATTCATTACACTAATTGTTCTAATGTCAATAGCCAATGCTGTGTGCAAATCAGTACTCAGTCTTTTGGGGAGAATAAGACCCAAATTTGAGTAAGACCCCTTGTTACAGCAACTATGTTTGAATGAATACATACCTTTTTTTGTGTGAATCTACATGAATTGAATAAATTGATCCCACAGTTTTTAAAATACCAACCATAGTTGAATCATATGCAAGTCTTTGAATGCTATAATCTCATCAGTAATGCTTTTTTCATTGCTGTAGAGGCAGATATAAATTACTGGCATGGAATGACTGGAAACCTCTAAGGATTCACCATTCTGTACATCTCTTATTCATCACAACTTGCAAGGAGACATTGCCTATTTTGTGCCAATTTTCACATTTCACAAAGCACATGGGCATCTAACTAGAAAATGAGTTTAATCTCAAACATAGGCTTGATATGTCACATCTTTTTATCTGTTAACAGTGCACCAGGTATAACAAACTTTTTATAAGTTACATGAAATTTCCTGACCTTTGCACTGAGACTTGTATGAAGTTTTCAAAGCCAACTTCAACAATTGTGTAATACTATTAAGCTTATATACATATTTACTAGCACTTTACATTTTCTCATAAACAGTGAAAAGTTTAGAGTGTACATGTTTTGTAAGCAAATGAATAGCAAGAGATACTGTTTCAAATTCTTGTCTGGAAAGTATATCAAAAGATTCTCCCTTGGGTAAGATGCATTTCTTGAAAAAAATCAGAAAGTGGGGGAGATAAGAGGTTATTAAAGAAAACTGGTAAAATTTAATTCTGTGTCTGAATTCATAACCAAAGTAGCACAGGACAAAATAACATATTTCTGATGTCATATTTTGCCTATAACAGAAATGTGTATAAAGTGGGGGATGGCACTAAGGCCTATGTACACACCATCTTTAGGAGCTGTAATACTCACTGTGAAGGTCTGCAACTTCATTCTTGAATTCAGTGAGACCAAGAACCCACCAGAAGGAACCAACTCCAGACACGACATTTTGCTTACGAAACGTTTTACAGACGTCGGTATTTCAAACTGTCTCTTGATTTGTGTCTTGAATGTTTTTAAACACCTGAAAACTGCATCATGTTGTCAAGACCAGCTTGGTCGGGGAAACCCTAACCCACTGGCGCTAGAGGAATTGAAGGCACACACACAGAAATATAGAGGTGTAGAGTGGGAAATCAGGGGTCTCACAGCCTTCAGAGCTGAGAACCTCGAACTGAGATTTACCCACGTATTTATTGACAGCAAGCCAGTGATAAGCATTGTTTCTATAGATTATAGATGAACTAAAACTATTCCTTATAGAAAACAAAGGGATGGGTCTAGCTAGTTATCTGCAGCAGGAGAATGTCCTTAAGGCACACATCAATCATGCTATTGTTTGTGCTTTAATAAGCCTTTAAGCAATTTTCCACCATTTTCCACCCTGGGCAGGCCAGGTGTTCCTTGCCCTCATTTCCGTAAACCCACAACTTTCAGCGTGGACGTCATGACCATCATGAACATGTCACAGTGTTGCAGAGATTTTGTTTACGGCCAGTTTTAGGGCCAGTTTATGACCAGATTTTGGGCGGGGGCGCTGCTCCTAACATCATGTTACAATATTGGATGTGTAGTAAGTACGTCCTTCTGTACTAAGGAGAAGGGCTACTGCAAGTGGGTAGCTGATAATGGAGAAATGGAATGAAGCACCTCCTCTTTGGGTGTTGTTTAAGGATCTGAAAGTAGATTTTCTTACAAATATTTATGCCTTTGGACAAAGCCTTTGTGTATGTTTGTTTTTCTTAGTCCATTTATGCTGCTATCATAAAATACCTGAGATTTGGTAATTTATAAGGAACACAAATGTATGTATCACATTCTGAAGGCTGGAAAGTCCCAGATTGAGGCACCAGCAGGTTCAGTGTCTGGTGAAGGTCACATTTCCAGCTTACAAAATGGTGCCTTGTTGTTGCATTCTCCGCAGGGAATGAACACTGGGTCCTCATAGGATGGAAGGAGGAAGGGCAAAAGAACTTAAGCTAGTTCTCTCCAGCCCTTGTATGTGGCATTAATCCATTCATGAGTCCTTATGTCTTAATTCCTTCCCAAAAAGGCTCACCTCTTACTACCATCACAATGGAGATTAAGTTTCAGCAAGTCAATTTTGAGAGACACATTCAGACCACAGCAATATCCAAGCATATGTAGACCCTAGTCTAAAGACTACTGATCTGCCTGAATTCACTTCCTAAAGAAAATTATTTTAAATAATATTCTATCTTTTAAATATCTAAAAGATACAGTTGGTGATTCTTCAGTGTAGCAGACATTGACAAGGGACAGATTTTCACTAACTTCTGGGGGTATGTCTGGGACAGTTTGTCTTACAATATAGGTCACATGGCACACATGTGAGGAGTTTGGAAGTGAGAGAACACCACAAATAGATACTCATCCAAAGAGCAATTAAGATACAATAAGGCCTAAAAAGTCCAATTTGGAGCAGAGCAGATGGCTATATATACTATGTGCTGAATAGAGAAATAAACAAAACTTCGGAACATAGGTATCCTTTGCTGTCAGAATTCTCACTATCCAAATATTTTCTATTAGGATTTGCAGTTACTTTTACAAAAAAAAAAAAAAAAAAAAAACATTATTTGAAGAAAAACTGACTGTAACAAATACATATACAATGAGAAATACTTAAAACATTCTATTCCAATATGTATGTTTATAGGTGTGTGTGTTGGGGGGTAAATCTGGTCCCCCTTATTCCAATATGATCAGAAGGAAAAGTTTCCTATTTGAATACATTCTTGTTTCATAGATTCAGCTATAGCTTTAAAGGATGGCTTTTCACATTCAATTTCTGATTTTCTGTTTCTGAGGAGAGGATAAGTCCACAAGTACCTTGAATTTGGACATGGATGAGTCACTCACTCCTCACCTCACTGACATTCTCCTTTATCCATTCCAGAATAACGACGGTGATTAGCTGGCCACCTTTTCCATTTGGCTTTTCTTTCTTTTTTTTTTCTTGACACCAAGTGGTTGACATCACCTTGTTTCTGCTGCCATCCAACTTCACTTGTAACCCTTCCAACGGTAACTATTTTGTATTGCTTAATCATTTTATTTTATTTGATACTTTATTTGGATTTGATATACATCTTTATTATTTTACATTTACATGAAAGTCATATTTGCTGTGTTACAGGAGAGAAATGTAATTTGAAGCTGATACTGTGTACTACACTCTACTGAGTTCATTAAATACTAAGTAATTAGACAGTCGACATTTTATGTAATTCATATTATGCAGAAGTTTTTGGTAAATTATTTAAATACTTTCAGCATTTAAAAGTATTTGAGCATATTTCAGAAAATTCTTTTCGGATTTTTGGATGGGTTTGAAATGCATTTTCATTGTTTCCATTTACGATGTAGAATATAAGCTTTTATCCTCAAATTTGCTATCAAATACATTTTCAAAAAATGATTAAACTTAAAGAACAAAAGATGCCTGTACCAGCATCAAATCATGAATCATAAGGGCTAATGCTTTAAATTATTGATTTCGTTGATTATTGGCAGATTGCTTCTCACATGAACAGCACTGTGCAGCAGCTAAACGTTAGATAACAGCAATAATTTTATTTAAAAGCATTTGTAATAGTACTGAGAAACACTGAGGAGAACAGTTAATAAAATCAAAATAACAACTATCCTATAAAAGTAAATCTATTGTCAAGTTGTCAGAGAATATATTGAAAGAAAATGCTTGTAATACTGTATTAAACAGATCAAGAAGAATATACAATTATATAGTAGTTATAATTCAATTTTTATTTTAAAAATGTTAAATGTGTACATAAAACGCACTGACTCTCTCTGAGAGGAAACACTTCACATGATTTTTATTTTCCATTTTGTGAACTTTTTTTTTTCTTTCTTTCTTTTTTTTTTCTGAGACAAAGTTTCACTCTTGTTGCCCAGGCTGGAGTGCAGTGGCGCGATCTGAGATCACTGCAACCTCCACCTCCCAGGTTCAAGCAGTTCTCCTGCCTCAGCCTCCCAAGTAGCTGGGACTACAGGTGCCCACCACCACTCCCTGCTAATTTTTGTATTTTTAGTAGAGACGGGGTTCTCCTACTTGGCCAGGCTGGTCTCGAACTTCTGACTTCAGGTGATCCTGAAGTCCTCCCAAAGTGCTGGGATTATAGGTGTGAGCCACTCTGCCTGGCCATTTTGTGTCTTTTTACCTTACTCATTTTTTCTATAATGAGAATCTGTATTTTTATAATGAAAACAAAAAATTATGAACATTTCATCTGATTTTCAGATGGATAAGATTTTTAAAGTACAGGAATAACTCAGAAATAAACAAATTAATACATATAACTCCTGAAAAACTTTTATATGTCATATATATCATAAACGACATTAAAGGCAAATTGCACTCATAGTGACAAAATGTTAGTAATATATTTAATTTCTAAGAAACTCATAATAATATATAATACTTCAAGAGTAAGACATTTGTTGAAAAATAGGCACAGATCAAACAATTTACACAAGTAGAAAATAATGCTGAAAAAATGATTCCCAATATTAGTATAAATTTAAATTAAAATAAGACATTGCTTTTCAAGTATTGTATTTGACAAAATGAAATAAAATCATAACAGTTGAAGGGACCATATTCTGCTCTTGTGATGGCATAGAGCAGAGAGATGAAACCAGCCACGGAGGAGAGACCTGAGTGGGCCAACATATCCATTGGAGTAGGAGACCAGAACCAGAGATTACCAGGGGTCATTGGAGATAGGAAAGGGGAGGTGAAAACTCCCATCCTACATGGTTTTCCAATGCATATGGAATGGAATGCAAGCTATTTTTATCTATTATAAAAAATAAAGACCCCATACATTTCTGAAAAAAAAAAAAAAAAGAAAAAACAACAGAATCTGACATTTGGTTTGACATTTACTATGCATATACATTTTCTCTGCCATTTTTCATTGCACACTTGTTTGTATTGGTTTTGTTTTTAATTGTATTTTCATAGGTTTATATTTTCTATTCAACTGGGGTGTAAGATTCTTGCCAGTAGAAAACTCTATAATTTATATCTTGCATATGCACCCCTCTAACCAAGGCCCAGTGAAATGTGTACATCACTGCATTTTAGCTGTGGTCTCAAGCTGGCATATTCCATTCAGCAAATAAGACTGATGTAATTATTCAAAACTGTGCCTTTTACAAGACAATATGGTACCAAACTATTGTAATTTATGTTCCTTGAGGAGGGTGTCTTTCTTTTAATATAAGTGAATAATACACTTGTTAAGATACACTTGAGGCCGGGCGCGGTGGCTCAAGCCTGTAATCCCAGCACTTTGGGAGGCTGAGACGGGCGGATCATGAGGTCAGGAGATCGAGACCATCCTGGATAACACTGAGAAACCCCGTCTCTACTAAAAACTACAAAAAACTAGCCGGGCGAGGTGGCGGCGCCTGTAGTCCCAGCTACTGGGAGGCTGAGGCAGGAGAATGGTGTGAACCCAGGAGGCGGAGCTTGCAGTGAGCTGAGATCCGGCCACAGCACTCCAGCCTGGGTGACAGAGCGAGACTCCGTCTCAGGAAAAAAAAAAAAAAAAAAAAAGATACACTTGATAAGTTAACAAGTGTTATTCACTTATTTCACATCACTTTAGTCAAATGCCTTGTTTATTGACAGTGTCCATTTGATTGCTCTATGTTCACTTCTGATTGGTTGATATTTTGGGTATACCTATTGTTAAACATTTTGATTATTGCTTCTTTATCATACTACAGCTTCAAAACACACACAGTTCCTGGAAAAAATTTCTTCTGCATTTTGCTCCATCTCATCATATCTCTATGAATGTTTTAGAGGCTGTATTAGCTTGTTTTCACACTGCTATAAAGAAATACCTGAGACTGGATAATTTATAAAGGAAAGAGATTGAATTAACTGACAGTTCCACATGGCTGGGGAGGCCTCAGGAAACATACAATCATGGTGTAAGGGAAAGGGGAAACAAGTACCTTCTTCACAGGGTGGCAGAAGATAGAAGAATGAAGGAGGAACTTCCAAACACTTATAAAACCATCAGATCTCATGAGAACTTACCATGAGAACAGCATGGGGGAAACTGCCCCTATGATTGAATCGCCTCCCTCTCTTGATACATGGCGGTTACAGGTCCCTCTCTCAAAATGTGGGGACTATAAATCAAGATGAGGTTTGGGTGGGACACACAGCAAAACCATTACAGAGGCCTTGCTAGACTGGCCCTGGACAATCTCCCATTGGTTCTTTCTCTTAACTCAACCTGGCAGTATTTGATCTCTTTCTCAAAAGATCATATGGGAGCTCTTGCACTCAATGGTTTAAAAGTAGGGCTGTCCACTATTCACAATAGCAAAGACATGGAATCAATCCAAATGCCCATTAATGATAGACTGGCTAAAGAAAATGTGGTACATCTACACCATGGAATATGATGCAGCTATAAAAATGAATGAGATTATGTTCTTTGCAGGAACGTGGATGGAGCTGAACATGGATGGAGCTGGAAGCCATTATCCTCAGAAAACTAACACAGGAACAGCAAACCAAATACCACATGTTCTCACTTATAAATGGCAGCTGAACAATGAGAACACGTGGACACAGGGAGAGGAACAACACACACTGAGGCCTATTGGGGGGTGGGAGGAGAGAGAGCATCAGGACAAATAGCTAATGCATGTGGGGCTTAATACCTAGGTGATGGGCTGATAGGCGCAGCAAACCACTATGGCACACGTTTACCTATGTAACAAACCCGCACATCCTGCACATGTATCCTGGAACTTAAAATTAAATTCAATTAAAAATAAAACATAAACCTCTAAATTGATTGAAAATAAATAAATTTTTCTAAAATGTATGGCTATCTATGATGATTTAGGACACTATCTTGCAGGTAGACAGTGTTAATTACTAGCGGCAGCAGCCCTTGAGGATTCTGAAATAGACAGGAGTAGACAAACTTTAGACAGGTCTCTATGCCCAAGATAATGAGTGAATAAAAATAAAAACTAATATATGGGGAGGTGTGTGCAGGATAGAAGGAATAATTCCACTGCCAATGGTCAAGCAGCTCCAATTACAAATATCTGCTTCCCATGGCATTCCTTGGAGTTTAAAATTGATCTTGGTTGATGGCAAATAATTACTCAACAGGTGGTAAGAACCTAAAAACTCTGTCCATTTAAGCAGATAGAGGACAAGAAGTGTAAGTGCACATATTCTACTTTATCTCCTTGATCTCAAGAAATATATCTGATTAGATACTGTGATTATTTAAATGTTAGAAAGCAAAAACTGTAATGAATTGAGTGTGTACTGGGTAAAATGTTTTGTTTAAAAAATAATAATAATAATAGCTAATTGTTATGACAGCTTACTATGTGCCAGGGAATGCTTTTACAGTATTGTCATTTAAACTCTAAAAAAAAAAATCTGTGAGATAGTCGTTATAATGACTCACATTTTGCATGGCAAAATGGAATTCAGAGAGGTACATAATTTTTCCTTGCTACATAGCTAATAAATGGCAGGCCTGACATGCATAGTCTCACTTGTCTGTCATTATGTAAATATCCATAGATAAGTATTTATAAAAACATATATTGCTAACCTTATAGCATTCTTGAAATGAGCGTTTGCATGTGTATTTTATATGGTTCTGTTTTACGGAATGCTTGTACTCAGAGAGTTTCAGCCACTTGTCATGGGTCACACAGGTAATAAACTGTTGTGAAAAGTAAAGATGCAAATTCAGTCCCTTCTGACTGTAAATGGTGCCCTTTATCCACCATGCCAACCTTAGAACCTGTAGTAAAGGATTAAGACTTTTATAAATTACTCTGAAACATCGTTATCAAATGGAAACAAGGTCACGTGCCTGATGCTCATCTTTTGTACAATATAAATATTATAATAATAATAAAGTTATTTAAATCATATTTTTATTTGCTTACCTGATACTTATGTGTTATTCCTCCTAACAGCCCTGTGAAATAGGCTTTGCAGCTGGTATTATCCATCTTGCACAGATGAATGAATGATTGCTTAGAGATAGAAAGCACTTCACCTGAGGTTACCAGGCTAAGTAAATGGCTAAGTAAGTGATGGTGAAAGATTCCCTGGCTCTCATCCCAGGGTTCCTTTCACACCACATCACCCAAATATGGCTTCTTGTAATGATGTCTGCTTTCAGATTTATTTTTTATATCTCAACTCCTGTATCTGTTGACCTGGAATGAAAATACAGTCTATTCCACTTCTGGGATGCTTTAAATTACATTTGGAACTCTTTCCAGTTGGTTCCCATAAGAAGGTCTCTATAAGAAGCACACATGTAATTACTGAGGCCAGGCTGCTGGTGCTGATCTTCTTACTGAATAAGAAGTTCCAGACAAGGTTCTGGGTTTTAAATAACAGAAGCAAACTCTAATTTAAGTGGAAGAAGAATGTATTGAAAAGATACAAACATCTGGGGAGGATTAAGAACTAGACTCAGGAATCAGCCAGAAACCACTGTAGTCTAATGAGTCAAGAATCAAGCCATAGACATGCCTCAGAAACTGGCTAGGATACGCTGGGACAGCACGGACATGGGGCATTTCCTGCTCTCATCATTGTTCTCTATTCTCTGCCGTTAGCACCAGGAATAATCTCTAAGTCTCCCTAAATCTCTGCAGCTCTCTTTCAAGGTTCTGAGTCTCAGATGAATCACACAAAGAAACCTTTTGTTTGACTCTAAGTCATTTGTCTTACTGAGATGGAATATCTACCCTCACTGACTTCCCTAGTATGATGGAGCTCTGAACCTAATAAGAACCAAGCAGTAGGTCTTTGGAAGCCAGAAAACAATGAAAATTGTCCCTTACAGAACCAAAGAGTAAATTTGTACATCTGACAAAAATCCTTTTCTTTTACAGTAATTAAGCACCTGGAGCTTAATATTGAAGAAACTTAATCTCTCCCATTTTCCAACATAGATATATGAGCAAATAGATATTCTTTTAACATATATCATATGTCCTTTAGCAAATTAACTCACTCTATTTGTGTGCATCCTCAATTACAAAATAAGTACTTTATTACTGGTCACTCCCTCCCAGGGAGGCAAAATAGATTTGCAGCAACAATGACTTTAAGCACTCAAAAATTCTTTAAAGAAAAGTGCTCTAAGGCAGATGAAAAGTGTTCTCATATTATAGTTCTGATGCACAGAAGCTATTCTGTAAATGTTTTAGAGTTTCTGACTTAAAAGTATTTTTCATCAAGACAGATGAAACTTGCTTAAGAGAGTAAAAGAGGGTGCTATAAAATCCAGATGTGTAGAAATGCCTGAAAAACTTCATTTGAAACCAAAAGTAAACCTCAGAGAAATTATTAGTGATATGTCATTGGGCTCATATACTACATGAGGGGCATCTCACAAAACAAGGCTACTTGGCAGTACTTCTCTTTCCGTGCAATTATTGTGTTCTTGAACTCCAATTCAAGTTTTGATGACTTGTCATCTACAAATATGCTATCCTCTTAATTCATGCAACTATCATTAATGAATGAAATAAATGCAGGGTATTTTGCAAATTAAAAATACCATGATTTTTCTAAACAAAATAAAACTAATGAAATGCACATGTATCCCTTGGAAAAAAATGGAGGAAATGAAAAAGGAAAAGGTTACAATGTATTATAAAACTGTAACTTGACTATGGAACAGATTTATGATCACATAAAATTTTTAAATAGCATAAGAGCTTAGTCTCCTGTATATGACAGTCCTAGGACAATTACAATTTTATTTAAAAAAATAAAAGGCTCTTCTTGAGCTACTGTGGCACCAAAGATGCCCTGAAACCTCAATAAAAATCTATTTTTACACTTTTACATGGGAGAGAAAAGATTGAAAAGAATATATGGAGCATATAATACCAGAACCAACCTGCATATCTGAGTTGTAAATATCTTGAATAGATGTTCCTGAAAAGGGCACAAATGGAATTGTCAGTTACTGAAGTTGATTCAGACAACATACTACTGAGCTCCATTGGTAAGCATAACTCCTTAAAATTTATGGTTGTATTTTCCATCTCATACTACCAAGATGTTGCCTGTCAATATTTTTTAGCTCAGAAGAGACAAGAAATTGTCTTAATCCAAAAGCCATCTACCTTTCTCTGACATTGACTTTCTAACAAAGATGAACCATTATGAAAGGGATAACATAATGATAAAAACTTTCCCTTCTTACAAAAAGCTTGTAGATTTAAAGTAAGTTTGGTCTTAATAGGAGCAAAATAACTTGAACACCATTGATTTGAAGATATGGTCATGCTTGCTGGTGAAGGAACAAAGCCTGGAGCTTAAACCTTCAGCCACTCCCACAGAATGGGGAAATATAGAGAAATACAGTAGCTTAAGGATTCAAAGAAATAAAAATTTCAAAATTTTCAAGAAGGACACTTTAGCACCACTAACACTCACAAGTTGAACAAATGATCCATTAAAAGAAATTTAAGTGAAGCCCTGAGTGGGAGAAAATGTAGTAAAATTGCAAACAGCTGGACTTCAGACCGAAAGTTTTATCTGGGTATCCAAATAGAAAGAAACTTGCTAAAAGAGTTGGGTAGAATATTACTGTCCTTATGCTAATAAAGAAAATAGAGTGAAGAGAAAACTAGCAATGAATGTAAAACTTGATTTCTATTTCAATCTTTGTTTAATAACATTGATAACTTAAGTCTTTTTACAAAAATTCAATCCATAAAAAGTATTGATGCAAAGTGACCTATGCCAAATTTCCTTTTTCATGTAATTCACAAAATGATGTACAAAACAGCATTATACAAATAACCATAATATAATGGCTTCATTACATGCTGTAACAGAAGAATGAGGAACATAGAATTAAATTTCACTACAGGAATTGAGGACAACTTCATTGAGCAGCCATTTGCTCTGGACTTTGGAAGATGAGTAGAATTTTCATAGATTTGATTATTATGTGGAAGAAATCTAGGTAGGGAAAAATAGTATAATCAAAGACAAAGACATGAAAAATCTTTGGTATATTCTAACAAAAAATATTAGTAGAGTAATACTATGTAGCTGTATCAGAATAGAAGGTGGGATGTGTAGTAAGAAATAGGTTCTCTATTAACCAACATAGGTCAAGGCCCAATGGTAGCAATCTTTCAATCCTTTATTAACGAGTTTACCTAGAGAGAATAAACTCATTAACATAGCTTTGAAATAGGAAGCCATTGTAGAAATTTGAGTTGATAGTTTGTGTAATTTGTATCTAAAATATCTCAAATGACCAAACATATTGTGCTAAACTAAAAAGAAAACATACTATATACTAGGTGTGAGGTTTCAAAACCAGGTGTTTTTGTTTGTTTGTTCTTTAATCACCTAGTGCCATAACAACCACATTAGGGCAAGTATTAATTATGTTGAGCAGCGGAGGGAACCTAGAGGGTCAGAGAAGCCAATAGCACATCCATTCATTGTCAGTTAGCTGGCATGTAACTAAGCCAAGGCTCAAACTCAGATTCATCTCCCTGTGAAGACTGTGTTCCGTGTCATGGGTCAGGTTTTCCCCTGAAGAAGTTGAGAGAAAGTGTAACAATGCCATGAACATCATTTTGGGGGACAGGATCTCAGTGCCCTGGTTGGTGGCCCCATCGTCTCTAGTGTCTTATAAACTAAAACTAGGGGAATATTCTTCTCAATAGCACTTGTGCAGTTTCACCTAGTATAGGAAGCTCTGAGTCACTTGCTTATGGGGAGTAGGTAAATATTTATCTAGTTTCCACAGGAAAACACAATTATACACTCAAACAATAGTGGGAATTATAACAAATCTTCCAATATGCTACATGAAGCTCAATGGAATGATTGGGCTTTATGACTGTTCTCTTTCCATTCTAAGGGAAACAAAATCCTTCTTGCTTCATAACATTTCACAATCAGTATAATAAAATAAAATAAGAAAACATAGCAAACTCTATATCTGCATTTCTGTATTTGTGATAGATTAGTAAGCTATTCTTTCTTAAGTGCTCTTAAAAAGCATAAATTTCAGTTTATGTATTTTCAGAAATCTTGGCCTTAATTGTCGAAATATTTCATCTTGAGGATAAACAGTTCTTTACTTGTCTCTTTCCAGCAGATAGGGCTAATCAGAAAACCACAGCAGGGAAAGAACATACACTGAGATGGAAAAATTAGGTTGTTAAAACTATGTCAAATAATAACAATTTAAAAGTAGCTCTTAGCTGAGATGGCATTTCTTTGCATTTCAGCAACAATAAATTTTAAACACAGATTTCTAAATATATGTGCCTATACTCCTTGTAATTGTGTGTATTTATACGTAGTGACTATTTTTTCTTCCCTCCTCCCTGCCTCCCTCCCTCCTTCCTTCCTTCCCTCTCACCTTCCTTCCTTCCATGACAGCATCCAGTGGTATAGTGTCCTTCCACTTCTTTTTCTTTTCAGGGTGATGGTGACTCATTTTCAAGAGATTAATATTTCATTTCTCTCTAACTTCTATTGGTAGGGAAAACTCATTCATTTGCCAGAGACTGGATGATTAACATGACCTTGTGATTAAAAAGTAAAGAATATATCTTTGTGTTTTTACATTGAGAAGCTTGGAAAATGGGAATTTTCTGTTTCTTTTCTCTTTCCCCGCTTTTATCAACATGACCTAGTAGGTACAATATAATGCCTTCTCATTATGCTTAAAATAAAGTATAAACCTATTACCATGACCTTACAAGGCCTACATGATCTGGCCATACTTTTCTTTCTGATCTCAACTCTTTTTTCGTCCCTTCTTTGCTGTTCCTTCTGCATGCCAAGCATACATCTGTGGACACATAAGTGTGAATATACCATTATCTCTGCTTGCCCCGCTTTTATCTAAGTAAGGAGTTGCCAACTGTGACTGAACATTAGAATCACCCGGGGAACTATTAACAACACAAATGCCCAAGCCCCATTTCTAGATATTTTTATTTAAATGGTTTTTAAAGGGGCCTATGCACTAGTTTTAGAAAGGTCTCCCAGGTAATGCTTATTTACACTCAGGGTTGAGAACTACTACACTGTATTTTCAAATGATGGGGATTAGGTCTCTACTCAGATAACTTCCCATGGAGACCTTTCTTACGTCCATGTAAAGAAGCTTCGTAATATTATCACTATTAGAAATCATACGATTTTTGTTTGTTTGTTTACTATCCATTTCTCTCACTAGATTATTAGCTCCATAAAAGCAGGGACTGGCCGGGCACGGTGGCTCACGCCTGTAATCCCAGCAGTTTGGGAGACTGAGGCGGGTGGATCACCTGAGGTTGGGTGTTTGAGACCAGCCTGGCCAACATGATGAAACCATCTCTACTAAAAAAAATACAAAATATTAGCCAGGCGTGGTGGTGGACGCCTGTAATACCAGCTACTAGGGAAGCTGAGGCAGGAGAATCACTTGAATCCAGGAGGCAGAGGTTGCAGTGAGCCAAGATCACACCACTGCACTACAGCCTGGCCAACAAGTGCGAACCTCTGTCTAAAAAAAAAATAAACCAGGGGCTTTGTATGTCTTGTTCATCATTTTCTTCCAGCCCAATAGATATTCAGTGAATGTCTATTCAACAAATCAAAATCTGGCTGATAAGATAAAACAGAAGAATGTGAGAAGCATTTATGAATTTATCAAAATACATTTTTACATATAATATATATGCATTACAATATATAAGTGCATATATTGTCTCAAATACCTAGGCCTTACTAGCCTATAGGTGCAAATGGGATCACAACAGGACTAATGATCCATTTCTAATTTTGCTTTTGTCTTTATTTTTGCTTTGTTATTAACCAAACAAACTTTTCAGGTACACTAGGTCCTTGAAAAATTCCTGAAAGCATTTTGAAGTTTTACATAATGTCTATGAATGAGTGTGTTTGTCTGCTGCGAGCTTCCTTTCTGCTCGTAGCCCACCATCACTATGCTAGCACTTATGGACCTCTCTGAAGATGACCTGACTGGTACGGCCCTTCCTCCTGTGTTCCATTAAAATGACCACTACCCAGGTCCAGGTGCCCTTTCCTGATGCTCCCAAAGCAGCCAGACCCCTTCTCACATTCCTTTTCTAAAGTCAGAGAAGTGCTGTGTTTTGTGCAGAGATAGAGAAGATGACCCTTTTCTTCCTTGGTTCAAATATGAGCTTCTAGAAAACCTAATCTGTGCCCTGATGTCACAGAAAGTCCCACCTGAAAAGAAGCTCCTCAGTCTTCTGCATATACACTCATTTTCTACCTATAAGATTAAAAAAAGAAAAAAGTTTAGTGGCTGACAAGGATCACATAGTATGTTGTCCTTCAGTTTCCCATTTCTTTTTCTTTCTGCAGAACAAAAGAGCCCACCTCATAGGACCTCTTCTCTATGCATCATATGTATAGTCTCTGAGGTTGAGGCACAATAGTTCCACTAGTCTAATATTAGTTTGAGCTAATTTACACATGCAAACACTGATATATAAACATAAACATATGTATACACAGAGATATGTATGTGTGTGTATGTGCATAACATACATATATATATTATACATAATATAAATTCAGATTTATAGTTTTGAGACCTACCTGGATCTGCCTTCTACCAGCAGTGTAAATTTGGGCAAGTCATTTTGTCTCTTGGAACATCAATTTCTTCATCTGTAAATGGGAAATTTTAGTTGATTCATAGTATTTACAAGTTTTATGTTCATAGTGTCAACTCTGTGCAAGTGACCGTGAAGGACCATGACATGTGGTGATTTGTAATTTTACTCAGGCATGAAATTGAGGTTCATGTACTAAGGGGCTGTTGTACAGAAATGAGCCAGTTTGCTGGGGCATGAGCCTCGTTAACTGCCGGGCAGGCAATAGCCACATGGTTTGTTGTTTTCTGCTCAACCTGCATACACAATAACCCTCATGGAGCAATTAAAAAAGAAGTGTGGCTTGGGGGAAGAAGAAACAGGCCGCTGGTGTTGCAGGGATAGAAATAATAAACGTACATGGAGATGTTCAATCTAATATCTTACAGTGAAAGACAGAAGTCTTCGACAATTTTTCCCCATGTATGCCCTAAAAGAACATTTAAAAATTATGTGCCCTCTCACAAATGTTTAAGTTGACATCTAAAACCTTTTGTCATAAGTTTAACTACTTATAAATGATATAATTTCTGGCATGACATAAATATTGGCAATTTAAAATAAAATTGTTACATCATTCTTATTGGTTCCAAGGAATCCATATATTGTAGTGATTTGATAGCCACCATTATCCATTAAAAAAATACATGAACAAGCACTTTTTAGGAGGAACATCAATTTTGCCTTCTTAAACTTCTATTTCCATTCCCTTTACCCTACAGAATTTTATCTTACTAACGTATGTTTTATGTTGGAAAGTCTGTTATTGATTACCCTATTATATTTCTCTGCAATAAAAATGTATGCACTTAAATCTTTTGTGTGAATTTCCTGGGACCATATAGTTCTGTTTAAAAAGTATTTTGTGTTGAATTATCATTATAATTTATGGTAGTAGGCAATAGTAACAGCATAACCATATAACAAACTTTGATAAATTATGATTAACATAAAGGCAAAATATTGGAAATGTATTTCTTAAGATATATGAAGCTTCTATCTGTAGATGAATATGACTCGCTGCTAGGTGAACCAAGATTCATCATGGATTCTATTCCTATTTTTGTTTTTATAGATGGAATTGCTAAAAAACTTTTGCCCACATAAAAATACAGATAGAAATGGAAGTAGTTTAA
Organism: Piliocolobus tephrosceles; assembly: GCF_002776525.5. NCBI lineage: Eukaryota > Metazoa > Chordata > Mammalia > Primates > Cercopithecidae > Piliocolobus > Piliocolobus tephrosceles. Next base: position 108,845,848 of record NC_045435.1, on the reverse strand, counting down.
TTATAGTAATGACACACAATTATTTGAACACTTTCCAAGTTACATGCCCTAGTGATTTATCATATAAAATTATTTCAAAGATATATTAGCCAACAACTTAATCAGGATCTTCTTCAATTCTGTTGAAAGACAATAATGGGAATATACAGGACTTGCACAAAATTTTATTGCCCAGTAATTTAGATCGTTCACTCTCCTAACACCTACAACAATATTTCAAATAGTCCAAATATTAGACACAAAGGGACTTTTTGAGCCCAGGACGGTGTACCTTGATGACATTAGAAATAGATAAAAGTGACATTTTTATTTTATAAGGTGAAAGTAGAATAATTATGAAAGAGGAAGCTGGAAAGAAGACCTGTTTGGGAAGTAAGTTCTTAGATAAATCAATTCTAGGGAACAGTACGTATGAAAATTAAGGATCTGAGAAGTCCTTTCTGAAACTATGCAAGTACCTACGCACTTCTTGGGAAGCCTCCAGACACCAGTGTGAAGACCTCCAGTAGAAATGAAACATTGATAGTCATTACATTTTAATGACTTTATATGTAACACTCATTCTGTACCTATGAAATTGCTTTTAAAAATTCAGTATTTTGCATTTTATGACTGAAATGTTATACTATTTGGGATTCTAAACTTCAAAATCCCCACAAATGTTAGGAAGTATACTTAGTAAATATAAGTACTCTCTGCCCCACCATAAAAAGTTAATGAGATTTAAATGAGACAAAGCAGGTGGAAGTGTCATGTCAACTACAATGCACCCTAAAAATGTTATGACACGCAAGGATTGGCCTCCTTGTGACAGAGAAGAAATGTTAATGTCTTGGAAGGACCCAGTGCAATGTGCTGAGGCAGGGAAGTCATTTAGCAGCTAAAATATCCAAGGAAAGAAGTATTAGTGGAGGAGGGCTGGGCGCCGTGGTTCACGCCTGTAATCCCAGTACTTCGGGAGGCCGAGGCGGGCAGATCACATGAGGTCGACGGTTTGAGACCAGCCTGACCAACATGGAGAAACCCCGACTCTACTAAAAAAAAAATACAAAATTAGCCATGCGTGGGGGCGCATGCCTGTAATCCCAGCTACTTGGGAGGCGGAGGCAGGAGAATTGCTTGAATCCGGGAGTCTGAGGTTGTGGTGTGCTGAGATCACGCCACTGCACTCCAGCCTGGGCAACAAGAGCGAAACTCCATCTCAAAAGAAAAAAAGAAAAGAAATATTAGTGGAGGAGAATATTCGCAGAAGCAGGAAGTAAATACACATTTGGAAAACTAAATAAGGAAGAATTAAAGTTTCGTGTTTTCGTTCTTTCTCTTTCTCCCTTCGTTTCTTTCTTTCTCTCTCTTTCTTTCTTTTTTCTTTTTCTTTCTTTTTCTTTTTCTTTTCTTGGATTAGGCTTGTGTTTTCTGGAACCTGATCCGACAAGCTGAGCCAGTCTGGCTCCAGGTAATTTATAGGTAGGAGATAGAATCTGCTCTGGAAGTTCATTTAGATTCCATGCTTTTTTGCATTTCCATTTTTGTTTCGTGTTTCTCTTATGGTTTTCTTGTAAAAATGTCTAAGTGTGCTTTCACTGGAGTAAGAGGAAAATAGCTTTACCATGTTACGTCAGAGATCAGAGTGCCTCTAGGAGAGCAGACACCAATAATCTTCTAATTGGCTCTGCATTCCCTCTCTCATCCCTTTCCAACCTGTTTTCCACACAGCTACCTGAATGAGCCTTTAAAAATGAAAATAGAATACATTCTCTCCTCTCCTTAAAGCCTCCTAATGGCTTTCCACACTGCATTTAGGATAAAGCTTAATCCGTGGTGTGGCCTGAAGGACTGTGGTGTTGGAATTGGCGTATACGGACCCATGAAAACCAGCTGTTAAATTTTGTGAGCTGATTGTTAAACACAGTCATTATTAAAATAAATTACATAGGCCGGGCACGGTGGCTCAAGCCTGTAATCCCAGCACTTTGGGAGGCTGAGGCGGGCAGATCACGAGGTCAGGAGATCAAGACCATCCTGGCTAACACGGTGAAACCTCGTCTCTACTAAAAAAATACACAAAACTAGCCGGGCGAGGTGGCGGGCGCCTGTAGTCCCAGCTACTGGGGAGGCTGAGGCAGGAGAATGACGTGAACCCGGGGGGCGGAGCTTGCAGTGAGCTGAGATCCAGCCACTGCACTCCAGCCTGGGCGACAGAGCAAGACTCTGTCTCAAAAATAAAAATAAAAATAAAAAATAAATAAAAAAATAAATAAATTACATAGCCATATAATTAGATAAATCATATAAAAAAGATAGGTAATAGTCAAAACTCAATACTTCCTATTTTACATTTCACTTTTTGCTCTTGAGATTATTTACATTTATTGTGTTTGTATGGTGGAAATTCTATATAATCACCTACAGCTGCACAGATCTCCCCAACTCTGCATCAGCTGGTATCTTGACATCAGTTATGTGGTTATATTTATACCAAGGGGATTGGCAACACTACAAAGAAGGAGGTTTCGTTGTTGTCTTATTTTGTATTTTCTTCCCCAGAGGGGAAGAGAGAGAGAGCTGCTTGCTAAATGTTTACCAGCACAACATTGGGAAGGCATGACACAAACCTGGATTAACATACAAGGAGACCAAACTGACTTATCCTTGAATAGTTCTCTGCATCTGCTTTTGGCATTTCCGTTTTACAATCCCTCCCCAGATAATAAACTAAACATTTTTAAGTTAATAAAATTTGTTTATTTGTACTAATTTATTTAATCTTTGAAACTATGCTCTTTGAATAATCATTGCTCATCATGTCTCATGAGATTCAGCACAAAACAAAACTCACATTCTTTAAGAACTTTGCTTTTCTGTACCCAGATGCTGAGACTTTTGCTTCTCAGTGTTTAAGTATATAGCATTCTTCACAGTATTATCGATTCACAATTTATCTTATTGTTTCAATGTGTATATATATATACACACGCACAGAAGTATGTATATACACACACACATATAAGTCGTGTATATTGTTTCACACATGTATACGTACATACTTACATGTGTATATATAGTATATGTATATATACACAAATTGTGTGTGTATATGTATATGTGTGTGTGTACACAGTCTTTCAAAACACAGTTAATAATTTTAAAACATAACAATATTTTGTATAGATACCCAGTGGCACTTAGAAAATGAACCAACACCCAGGTGTTTTAAGGTTAATATTCATGGATCCAATTGTTGTAATGTCCATAGAACCTTTCTCAAATTACATCAAGGGATCTGAACATTAAATTATGTTCTTTTCAGCACTTCCAGTAATAAGAATTTGACCATCATAATTTGCCAATTTCCCTGATAGAACATAGGCAGAATAGCATCTGGTTTAGATTTTCCATTTCGGTATTAACTTTAAGATCTTCTTTGAGAAGAAACTAGGCTTTAAAATCTCATCAGAAGGAGCAATATGCACCATTTTATAGTCATTTTCTCCACAGACTTTCATCACACTTTTAATAACAGAATTTGAAAGACAAAAAATTTTGGTGCATTTACGAGATGTTAAGTGGCAAATAAGGCTTTGACTAACTTATAACCAAGGATGCTTTAAAAGATTCTTTCCAAACAAAAACAAACAAACAAACAAAACCCACAATGTATGTTAAGTATACTTCACTTGAAATAGCAACAACATTTTAAATATTGTAACATGGCTATGATAATTTTATGGTTCACAACAACAGTGGCTAATCTGAACATGAGAAATTTACATAAGAGCTAAGAAAAGTCTTTAACGGAGTAGACCAGAAGGTCTAGAGGTTATCTACACCAGTCCATGTTAAGAAGATGGAAAGTGAAGGGATTACCCCTTTGTCTACCTGACAATTACGTTTCTATACTGTCTGGCATGTGCTTATTTAATATATCCAAATATTTGTGGTTCTCAGAAAGAGATAATCTCCTTGAATTCCATCTTTGTTATCTCTGTCTTCAGACAGAAGCGTGAATAGATTTAGGTTTCATAAACCTAACGTTTAACGATTTGGAAGAGAGGAGCTATTTTTTAAAAAATTGCACAGTTACAAAACAAAATTAGGTTAAAGAGTGAATATTTATTAAGACTGAAAAGAGAAATAATAATTGTAATTTTTAAATGCTGAAAAATCCCTTAAATCTCACAAAATTAGAAAAAATATATGTTTTCACTAGTTAATTGCTTGAAATACTTCTATAATACTTCTGTCTGTATTTCTGTACCCTCTGACTCTTTATAGGACAATAATTTCATAATAATTTTTATAGAGAGAAGATAAAGATCACTCAGTCTTTTTGACAAGGTTGATCAAATTTTGGTTTTATTGTAGATAATTGAGATGCATAAAACATGACTTCACACACAGATGTCCTCCCTGTTTGTGGTACAGCTACAGGCTTATGCCTCACAAACAAGGAGATTTTGAAAAATTCTATTGTGTTTAATTCCTATCAAACAAGGAAAAGCAATCGTATGGTACATTTAGATTTGTCTATGCTGCATTATCGAATGTCCTTCTACTAGAAAGGAACTTCTATTTTATCTAAGCATTGATAGGAATCATTTTAACTCATCTAAACACTGGAAAAATTTTCCGCAGATTTATCTCTGTTTCCATGTATTTCATACTTTGATTCCCCTCCAGTGCCATCATCTGGTGCCAAAAGTTGGTAAATATCTTTCATGTTGTAACACACCCACTGGCACCGCACTTTCATGGTGTAGTACAGTGTGTAGCAATAGTCACCGAAGTTATCCTTCCACCAGAACTTTTCATGGAAATCACCACTGTATCCCCCAAACCTAAGTTAAATATATCCCCAACTTAACGTGTCTATAGCTTTGTCCATGGGCCTTCTAAGGCCATGCACTTAAAGGAAGCTTAAAGAAGTTATTAGACAATCTTAATCAATATGGTAGAGCTACCTTACTCTTGCAAATTTTACAAAACTATAAGACCATAGTGCTAGGACTCTTGTTAGGACTTTAGAAAGGTCATGGGCATGTGAGGGGCTCAGAAGGTTAGCCCTCATTAAGCTTCTTAGAGAATCTGTCCCTGGATAGTTTAGGATATGCTGCCAGGAGGCTCCCACTATTAAAAATGTAGGGAGTATACCATGGGATACTGGAGTTAGCTGCATATTAGCAAAATGAGGTCAAGTATCAGAAATGAGTCCTAACATGGATAAGGGTAATCTACACTAGAAAGAGAAAGCCTGTTTCTCAGAGTTTCCATTTTAATAAATGAATCATCTTTTTTTTTTTTTTTCCTTTGAGGTGGAGTCTCACTCTGTCAGCCAGGCTGGAGTACAGTGCTGGGATCACAGCTCTGCCTCCTGGGTTCAAGCAATTCTCCTGCCTCAGCCTCTCAAGCAGCTGAGATTACAAGAGCACACCACCATGCCCAGTTAATTTTGTATTTTTAGTAGAGACGGGGTTTCACCATGTTGGTCAGGCTAGTCTCAAACTCCTGACCTCAGGTGATTCATCCACCTCAGCCTTCCAAAGTTCCAGGATTACAGGCGTGAGCTAACATGCCTGACCCAATAAATGAATTATCTTGATTCCCCTCTTTTTCTCACCACCGTGATCTGTTTATCAGAAAGTCTTGTGGACTATACCTCCTGACTACATCACAAATCTTCCATTTTTCTTTGTCTGAATATTCCTGAGTGTGCTTGTATTACCATCATCTGTAGGCTGACATCAGCTGGTTCCTGTGAATGATCTAAAAGATCTCATTCCACATTTGCCCCAGTACCACATCTGTGATTCATTCCCCACAGAGAAGCCCAGGTGATCATCTAAAAATATTAATCAAGTAGTGTTACTTTTCTGTCTAAAATTTTCTAATGGCTTCACATTGCCTTTAGAATAAAACACAATCTCCGTGCTATAGTGTACAAGAACTTACAAACAGATTCCTGCCTACCTTTCAGCTCAAATTGTCAACACCAGGGTTCTCTGTCTTATCTAGCTTCACCATCCTTTTTGCTCCAAAAATTTGTTAAGTTTATTCCTGCTCTTTGCATTGCTGATCCCCTTTCTTAGATGCTGTAGCTCCTGATCTCTTCTTAGCTGACTCTTTTGCATCAGCAGAAATATCAGGTCCTCTATAAAAACCATCCTGTAAAGATGTTTTCCCTCTAGTCACTTGATATCAAATTACCTTGCTTTTTGTAAAATTTATTATAATATAAACTTACCCCAGTTGTGTTTATTATCTTTTCAAGGAGAATTTTCAAGGAGAATGTATACTCCACAAGAACAAGAAATGTGTTGGCCTCAATCATTTTAGTCAGGATCTACAGTGTCTAGAAGCATTCCTTGTAAATGCTAGAACCTTAAATTTACTTGGTGATTATATTTTTTAAAAAAGGTAGAGACCCAGGAGGCCAAGGTTGCAGTGAGCCGAGATCACGCCATTGTACTCCAGTCTGGGCAACAAGAATGAGACTTCGTCTCAAAAAGATAAATAAATAAATAAAAATTAAAAAATAAAAGAGGTAGAGAGAAAGGCTGAATCTGATTCATGGAGAATGGAGAAACTTATCAGTACAGAATAATGATAACAAGGATGTCAGATACAAAATTCTGATGTTTCTAAGAATTAAATTGGGGATGGGTCTCAATACATTGACCAATATTAGACAGGCCTTTCTAAGTATTGAATTAGTGTCTTTTTTTTTTTTACTTCTCGAGAAGTACCAAAAAGACTAGACAGAAAGAAAACTCAAAGACAGCCTGCCTTCAAAGGAGCATTGGAGAAGAGCATCTCATGGATCAGAAAAGCCTGGCTTTGCTATTCTTGGACATAGGGCTAACACCCATTCATTTTCAGGGGACCAGTTATTATGTAGCTCCCTGTTATCCCTTGCTTCTGGTAGAAAGAGACCTCTACCCTGAAGTTAGTTGGGTACTTATTATGAACATCTGAGATGAGGCAGATAGTAGTTACTTTGCAACTTTGTGGCTCAAAATTGAGGCTATCCCACTATATTCTGTAGTCAAAATATTTCTACTGAAATATTTGGTGTAGCTTCAGCGATTTTAACAACTCTTCCAACAGATGTCATGGTGTACAGAATATTGGGCCATTTGTTAATTGTGAACTATCTAAAATGTGTAGTTGACTAATTTTTCCATTGTCATTCAGATATTTTGACCAGCCAACAGTGTTTTTCTCTAATCAACTCTCATCTCCCCTGCTGTGCTATGCCATTTGTAATGAGCTTTTCTATCTACTAAAACTAGATAATATTTTTTTATTCCCTTCTTATTTCCCAGAACCCGTCAGGCAGTTGCCTTAGGAGTGCAGTAGAATCTTTTCCTAAATGTGTGAGACTGAATTTTTAAAGCCATGCATTGATTATTTCTATTTTTTTCAACACTGGTAGATTTTATTATAACAAGAGGATCACGTAAGTATTTTCAGCTCATCTAAGTAATGTCAGAATTTCAACTTTTTTTCCTAGGCAACCCTTTTTGTTGGGTAGCAGTCACATTAAAATATGTAGAGCGCCATCTTTTGATAGCAATCACTACAAAAAAGAAATCATTACAGTCACTGACGTCCGTCACTTTAGCTTTTGCAAGCTTTTTAAAAATGCTGACAATCTGCGGCCCTTTCAAACATAGACTAGCATTTCCCCCAGTCATCCTGTCACTTGCTTTTTGTTGTTGTTTTTAGATGAGACCAGCTGCCTTGTGATCACTGAAATGTCAGGAAAAATCATTTTCCACAAGAGAGAGAAAAGCTTGAATATTCTTGGAGACAAAACTCCTACAGAAATCTTTTAAAATCCAAAGGAATAATTCTATGAGGTATATGGGTGACTGCCACTGGTGATCATGGCAGTTATGGCTGCACTGGCAGGCAAGTCTGCCCCTCCCTCCCTTTTTCTTCAGACAGGGCTGCTCTGTTGCCCAAGCTGGGGTGTAGGGGCGTGATCTCGGCTCACTGCAACCTCCGCCTCCTGGGCTCAAACGATTCTCCTGCCTCAGCCCCCACCCCAATAGCTGGGATTACAGGTGTGCCACCATGCCATAGATTTTTATAGTAGAGATGGGGTTTTGACATGTTGGCCAGCCTGGCCTCGAACTCCTGACCTCAAGTGATCTGCCTGCTTCGGCCTCCCAAAGTGCTGGGATTACAGTTGAGAGCCACCGCGCCTGGCCAAGAGTTGTTCTGTACCTTCTTTCTAGATGTATTCATAGAAGAAAGGCACAGAAAATGGTCATTGGTTTTTAAAAATTTGCTTTTAAATTTTTATTTGTATAAAATTAAGGGGCACAAGTGCAGTTTTGTTACATAGATATATTATGTATTGGTGAATTTTTGGCTTTTAGTGTATTCATCACCTGAATAATGTACATTGTACCCATTAAGCAATTTCTCATAGCCCTCCTCCTCACCCTTCTAAATCTGTAATGTCTGCAATTCCACACTCCATGTCCATGTATACACATTACTTAGCTCCCACTTAAAAGTGAGAATCTGCAGTATTTGATTTTCTGTTTCTAAGTTATTTAACTTAAGATAACAGCCTCCAGTTCCACCCAAGGGAATGCTTGTACACTGTTGGTGGGACTGGAAATTAGTACAACCTCTATGGCAAACAGTATGGAGATTTCTCAAGGAACTGAAAACAGAACTATCATTCTACCCAGCAATCCCAATACTGGGTATCTAACCTAAGGCAAAGAAATCATTACATCAAAAAGATTCCTGCATTCCTATGTTTATCTCAGCACTTTTCACAATAGCAAAGGTATAGAATCAACCTAAGTGTCCATCCATGGATGACTGGATAAAGAAAAGGTGATTTATATTCATGATAGAATACTACTTACCCATAAAAAAAATAAAATCATGGCCACTGGTTTTAAAAGAAAAAATAAAGAGATGCAAATAGCTATTTTATCTAATACAAAAACATTTTATATATGTATGACCATAGAGAAAGAAATCGCTCCTTTCAGTTTAAAAGTGGAAGATAGCACTGGATGATTTTTTAAAGCCCTTTTCAGCTAGAAAGATCTATGATTTTGTCTGTTGTTATTAAGTCATTACAATGTTTAGCATCTTAACTGTGCCAAATAGAAAAAAAGTGCATAAATGACTATCGAGTTCTCATCATATCGCCAATTAGATAAAAATGTTTTCCTCCTGTGGAAAGGAGCCAATGAGAAGGGGAAAGAAGAGTAAATAATTTCTCCTCAGTAATTCCAAGGGAGACAGGCATTTCTCTTTATCGTCCTCAATCTTGAAGGTGGAAAAAGGAAAAAATAAATTCACTTATTTTTTAAAATGAGATAAATCTGAAAGCCATTATAATTTAAAACAATTAAAAATATCTATTTCTGTTTGACTCAGGTACTTCTATAGATGTCCATGTTGTTTAATCATTATGCATTTCTTCATAAGAACCTATAGTGTTCTCATGGTTTTATATAAATATACAAATGGTTATGTTTCTATCCTAAGAATTTTAGGGGAGTAACCAATAATTTTAAATACAAATCTTCATTGGAAAATAGCTATATACTTAAAGATAGATGAGGATGTAAGATGAATACACACACAGACACACACACACATACTATGTTCTCACTAATATTATTTCAAGTGAAAAATTACTCCATCATTGACAAACTTCAAGGAAGAAATACAGTTTTTAAAAGAGGGGAAAATATTGACTCTTCAGATAAAAAGAGGGAAAAATATAATGTCCTAAGAGGATAAGAATAATCACTCCTAGGCTGAGTTGTGTAATAACAAACAATGACACTACAAATACCCAGACATTCAATAAATACTATTTATTGATAAGAAACATTTGTTAAGTGCCCAACTATGAAATACCTGTAAGTTTAAGGTCAAGATAAAATCACAGTATCATTTATTTTAGTGACACATATACTTTGAAACAATCAATGGTCATGTGCAAGGTGTGTTTTTTACATAAAAATATAATGTTTTTGAAAAACATGCTAGAATTTATGTATCTAAATAAGCATGTACACATGTAATTGTAGGGGAGGGGACATATCCTTACCATTCATTTTTGTCATCTGATTCAATTTCCAAATTTTTCTCTGAAAGACTAAAGATTGGCACCAAAATCAAATACAAAGGAAGCTTTTGCCACCACCAGGAATATTCAGAAAAATATAAAATATGATACAAAAATATTGTTCTGAGGACAACAAAAATCTTCTAAATGATTTTTAAGTACAGTCCCATAGAAAACTCCTGAGGTGACTATTTAGATTAAGGTCCAAACATTCTATTATCCTAAAATCAATTCTATCACTCCACAGTCATGTTGTGACCAAATAGTTTGCCTAAAATAGCATTACATTGTTCAAAAGCAGTAATATTTCAAGATGAATATATGAAAAATAAGGTAACTCACTTACCACCAAATAGTACCAACTTTTATCTTTCTTTATTTTTTAAAATTTATTTATATATTTTTTTGAGATGGAATCTCGCTCTGTTTCCCAGGCTGGAGTGCAGTGGCATGATCTCAGCTCACCTCACTGCAACCTCCACCTCCCGGGTTCAAGCCATTCTCCTGCCCTAGCCTCCCGAGTAGCTGGGATTAGAGGTGCCCACCACTACACCTGGCTAATTTTTGTATTTTAGTAGAGACGGGGTTTTGCTATGTTGGCCTAGCTGGTCTCGAACTCCTGACCTCAGGTGATTCACCTGCCTTGGCGTCCCAAAGTGCTGGGATTACAGGCTGAGCCACTGTGCCTGACTTTAATTTTGATCTTTCTAAGTGGATCAGTCAGGGTCTTGACAGAGTCAAAGGCACACATAGCAGGCATTTTTAAAGATAATTTAATGAGAACTTGTAGAAACCTGTGAAGGATTGGAGGAACCAGTGAGGAATGTGAAGGTCCACCTGGACTAGCAAAGGTGAGAAGCCATTGCCATCACCAGGCCTGAAGAGGCAGGAGGAGAAAACTGCACAGGTGGAATCCAGTGAGAGTGCCAGCTTTGGAAGAAGGGTTGGCTTTCAGGTAGAAGTCACTGGAGCACAGCAATGACACTGAAGAAAGAAAGCGGAGGGGAAGAAATATCTCAGTCTCTCTCTCCCCTTATCTCTAGGTCCTCCCATTGGCCAGAGTGGAAAACAGTCAGTGCCATCCTGATGGTTAAGCTGTGGGGAGGGTCAGCACAGAGAACAGAGTACAGACATGCAGAGAAGGGATCAGAGCTGGGAGGGGGCAACCAAAAACTAGAGAGAATGCTAAGATTCTATATTTTGTCATTTTTAATTGATTGATTAATTTTTTCATTCATTTAAAAAGTCAATCTGATAGTTTTCCTATACCAAGCACTACAGAGGGTTATAAAAGCAAATTAAATTTAGTCCTTATACTCAAAGAGCTTTGAAACATAGACATTTACACATATAATTATGACACAGGGCAGAATAAGGCACAGAAATAATAGTGTAACTAGCATATCCCAGATGTCACCTTCCTTGTCATGTTATATTAATCATACAAACCTTTATGTTCCAGAGCCACAGAGCACTTACTAGGAAATCCAGTCTTTTCCTCCAAATTCCTTTTCCCCAAATATGACCTATTGCTATTTATATGCATAAGCCCAATGCCCATACAGTTCCCCTTTTGATTGATTCTAGATAATACTGTTTTTAGTTTCTTTTCATGTGAAGTGGTAGGGAAGGGCCATTGCATATATAATAAGAGCTGCTGCCTGTTGCTCACCAGTCTTTGTGCTCTAGTCCCTTCTCTTCCATCCAACCCTCTGCTCTGTTGGGCACCATTGCTGTGACACTCAGGTAATAAAACACCCATCCTTATTATTAAATGACCCTGGACCATCAATCTCAGTGCCCTCCACATACCACTTCCTGTTCTGGTGCTGAACTTCTCTAGATTTACAGCTTTCACATGGGCCATGATTGACTTTCTGGACAGTAAAAACACCCCTTCAAACTGTTATCTGGTGCTGTTAATTCACTTGACAAAAGAAAAGCAAACTGTTCTCCTCCTGAGCAGCTGTATTAGAAGCAGTTATTACAGTGGATATGTCAGCCCCCACACTGATACCGATCTCTTCACACTAATGATCTTCAGATATTATTGCTCATGCAAATCCTGAGAGAATTCCTCTCACAAGGGCATCCTCTCAGATAATTTCAAATGACATCTAATCTTTTTCCTGATAAATTTAGAGTTATAAAAAGTACAGTCGCTGTATTTTACAAAATATTATCATTTTAATATAAAATTGTTGACCTCCAGTTCTGGTCATGATGCAGTTAACTGTATTGAGTTGAAACGGATAAATAGGCTGGGCGCGGTGGCTCAAGCCTGTAATCCCAGCACTTTGGGAGGCCGAGACGGGCGGATCACGAGGTCAGGAGATCGAGACCATCCTGGCTAACACGGTGAAACCCCGTCTCTACTAAAAATACAAAAAACTAGCCGGGCGAGGTGGCGGGCGCCTGTAGTCCCAGCTACTCGGGAGGCTGAGGCAGGAGAATGGCGTGAACCCGGGAGGCGGAGCTTGCAGTGAGCTGAGATCTGGCCACAGCACTCCAGCCTGGGTGACAGAGCAAGACTCCATCTCAAAAAAAAAAAAAAAAAAAGAAAAAGAAAAGAAAAGGATAAATAATATGCATTCACCCTGCCTTTTGCCCTCTGGGCATATTCTACTCCAAATATTACCATTAAGGAATGGGACCCATGGAGAAGGCAGCAGTCCTTCTAGGCTGAAGCAAAAGAGGTTTTTCTGAGCTCAGAAAGAGAAAAGAAAGATAATGGAAAATAAGCAATATTAAAAAAATATTAAGCTTTAAAGAAACACATTAAACTGCAGATTCAAGAACCCTTATTAAAGCAAATAAATGCAAATAAAACCAAACAGGAGCATCCTAGTCAAACTACTAAATAAAAAATAAGCAAAGAAAGAGAACAGCATGTATTACCTCAGAGGATCAATAATAAAACTGAGAGCTGACTTTTCACCAAAGACTATGGAAGCCAGAACACAATACAAGAATATCTTTCAACTGGAAAAAAAACAAAAAACAAAAAACAAAAAACCTGTCAATCTAGTTATTCCAAGATCAAAGAATATTAAAAATGAAGGCAAAATAAAGACATCTTTACAGAGAATTTGTTGCTAACATACCTGCACTGCAATAAATATTAAATAAATAAATATTAAAGATAATTCTTTGGGAAGAATAAAGGTTACCTCAGATGAAGGCATGGAACTGCAGGAAGGAATGAGGGGGTAACAAAAATGGAAAAATATGTAGGTAAATATATATTTACATGAATTGTTTAAAAGCACAAATAAAATGACACTGATTTTTAAAAAGTTAATTAGATGTAAAATAGATAACAAAAATAATAGCTCAAAAGGCAGGAGAAATTATGGAGTTAAACTGTGAAAAGTTTCTTTTATTGTTTAAGCAGTAATAAATGTACTAATTTAAAGCAAACTCTAATAAGTGAAGGGTAAACACTATAAGCCCCAGAAAAATGTCTCAGGTAATGCTAAAAGAAGCTGTAAGTATGATGCTAACAGAAAGAAAAAAAGTAGAATTTTAAAAATCCCTGATTAATTCAAAGGTTAAGAAACGATTAATAAACAAAGGAGATATTAGCACAATAGGAAACAACCAGCAACATAGTAGACTTAAATCCAAACATAATGGTTGTTTCATTAAATGTAATGGAATAAAATTCCAATTTATAAACAAGGATTGTCCACAGATAAAAACAAAACACAACCATGTGCTGTCATAAGAGTCATATTTGAAATACAGCACAGATAGGTTGAAAGTACAATCATTAAAAAACACATACCTTGCAAGTACTACCCAAAAGGTAGATCTCTGGCTATATTAATATTAGACAAATGTCTTTGATACAAAAATATTACTAGAGATAAAAAGGTACATTTCACAATAATAATAAAGTACCCTGAATAGAAAGATATATCTTTTTTTTGTTTTTTTTTTTTAGACAGCATTTCATTCTGTTACCCAGGATGGAGTGCAGTGGTGCAATCTCAGCTCACTACAGCCTCAATCTCCTGGGCTCAAGCAATCCTCCCAACTCAGCCTCCCAACTAGCTGGGACTACAAGCATGTGCCACCATACCCAGCTAATTTAAATATAACATTCTTATATGTATTATATGACAATACTTGACAGAACCAAAAGGAGGAATACACATTTCCGTAATTATATTGAAAGATTTTAAAACGCCTTTTCCTGTAACTAATAAAGAGGTAAAGATAATCATCAGAAGAATATAGAATATATGAACAAAACTATTAAAAAACTTGATCTAAATGCAGATCATTTTACCTAACATGAGTAGGATAAAAATTCTACTCAGGCATAAATGAAATGTTTACCAAAATCTATCATATGCTGTGTCTTAAAGTAAGTCTCAAGAAATATGAATGGCTGAGATCATACAGAGCTTATTCCCTGACCACAGTGTAAATAAACTAGAAATCATTAACTGAAAGATAGCTTGTGAGAAGGCCGAAAAGCAGCCCTTGACATCCAAGAACTGATCTGACGCTCATGCTAGGTTTTACTGTGACAGCAGGCCCGGTGCTCACAGTTACACCATGTTCTTCTCCAGGTGGGCATAAACAATCTCACAAAACAGCAACAGTAGACAAGGTCACTCTGAGACCATGACGGAGTGAGACAAATTAAAACCACTTCACAATTTGGCTTAAAACACTGTTGAAAACAAGATCAATGTTTATGCAAACAACAAAATACCAAACATCCTCCTCTTCCGGCAAATACGACTAATTGCTCCCTCTTGATCAGCTATAGCTGCAAGCCCTCTTTAGTGTGACCTACCTAGAGATGAGATTTAGTAAGATAGCCAATCATAAAATGGTCCCTGCTTTCTGATAATGCCTAATCTAGAGTAAACTTCTACATCCTTTAATCTTCCCCAAAATTACTCAACCAAACAAAATTTCCATAATTTATAATACCTTCCCACTATGATGCCTCATAGTTCCTCATGGTGCAAGTTATCCCTTTGCTGTTTTGTAAAATAAAACCAACTTGTTCAACCACAGATGTATGCCTGGTGGTCTTTGGCAATGACAGCTGAAACTCCCAAATTTGGAAGTTAAGCAGTACTTTTTAAAAATAGCCCATGGATGAAGGAAGAAATTATAACAAATGATAAAATATTATAATCAAAATGATATATCAGAATGTTTTGAGATTCAGTTAAAGCTACTCACGAATGAAATGTACAATAAAAAATTCCCTCCTGTTTTTTGGCAGGGGTAGGGAAAAGTAACCATTTAGAATGTGTCTCTTGTGTTCTCCATAACAAAGGCCAGCTCTCCAGAGGAAACTAGCAGAGCCTTATCTGACCTGGAGGAAGGGCAATTAGTCAACTCCCACCCCCTACAGATTTCCTGTCTAATATAAAGGAAGGAAAAATAAAAGGCTAAGAAATGCTATTGAAGTTCACAGCTGAGGGATTCATGCCCACGAAGAAACAGATTTCATTATAAGATTATAGAATGTTTCCCTTCCCCAACACCTTACCAGCACACTAATAGGGCTTCAGTTTAGTAACAGTGGATTACAACTCAGAGAACTGCAAGACACAGAGAGACAGTTTAAGAAGGAGTTCTTAGGAAAAGCCAAAGACAACAGGGAAGAAAAAAATCTGCAAGAACACTAGAGGAAACTAAAGCCTCTAGTGCCCACAGCTAGACCACACACCTTACCTAATTACCTTACTCCTTATTTCCCAATATATCATGTCCAGTACTCTTTAAAAAATTAAAAGGCAATATAAAAGGCAAGAGAAAACATAGTCTGAGGAAACACAACAGGAATCAGAAACAGTCTCAAGTATGAAACAGATTTTTGAATTATCATATAAAGGATTTTAAATAACAAATATTAATACGCTAAGGGCCTTATTAGAACAGTAGATGACATGCAAGGATCTGCTGGGTGATGTAAGCAAAGAGAAAATCTAATAAAGAACCTAAAGGAAATGCTGGAAATAAAAAACACGGTAATGAAATGAAGCATACCATTGATGGGCTCATCAGTAGACTGACACAGTTAAAGAAAGATGCAGTGAGTTTCAACATATGCCAATAGAACTTCCCAAACTGAAATGCAAAAAGAAAAAAAGAATGGAAAAAGAAATAAAATAGGCCGGGCATGGTGGCTTATGCCTGTAATCCCAGCATGTTGGGAGGCTGAGGAGGGTGGATCATGAGGTCAGGAGATCAAGACCGTCCTGGCCAACATGGTGAAACCCTGTCTCTACTAAAATTACAAAAATTAGCTGGACATGGTGGTGGTTGTCTGTAATGCCAGCTACTTGGGAGGCTGAGGCAGGAGAATTCCTTGAACTCAGCATGCGGAGGTTGCAGTCAGAGCCGAGAGCATGCCACCGCACTCCAGCCTGGCAACAGAGCAAGACTCCATCTCAAAAAAAAAAAAAAAAAGAAAGAAAGAAAATACCTAAGGACTCTGGAACGATTTAAAAAGTTGTAAAATATGTGTAATGGGAATACTGGGTAGAAAAGTAAAAGGAAAAATAGAAGTCATATTTGAATTAATAGTGGCTGATAATTTTTCAAATTAATGGCATACACTGAACCACAAATCTAGGGAACTTAGAGAACACACAGCAGGATAAATACAAAAATTTCCATATCTAGGCATACCATATTCAAACTGTAGAAAACTAAGGACAAAAAAAAAAAAAAAATCTTGCAAAAAGCCAGAAGGGGATAAAGAAGTCAAAACTATAGAAGAAAAAGGTTAAGAAATACGTTGCATTTCTCATCAGAAACTATGGAAGCAAGAAGAAAACGAAGTGAAATATTTAGTGTTGAAAGAATAAAACACCAATCTAGAATTCTGTGTCTAACAAATGTAAAGAAGAAATAAATATTTTCTCAAACAAACAAGAACTGAGGGTATTTATTTCCAGTTGATATGTTTTGCAAGAAATGTTACAAGAAGTTCTTCAGAGAGAAAGATCATATAGGTCAGAAATATGGATGTAGGCAAAGAACGAAAAGGCATCAGAGAAGGAATAAATGAAAGTAAAATAAAATATTTTATTTTTATTTTTAATTGAACTGATGGATAACTGTGTGTTCATTGTAATAATAGCAGTAATGTACCAGGAAATTATATAGATAAGTGACAGGAATGACAGCAATCACATAAGGGATGGGAGGGAGGAATTGAGAGTACATACTTGGTCATAAGGCACCTGTACTACCCATGAAGCAGCGTAGTGTTATTGGAAAGTGAACACATATTAGTTGTAGGTTTACATTGAAAACGATAGAGCAATCACTGAAAAATTTTAAAATGAAGTATAATTTATATACTAAGATAAGTGAGAAAATGGCATCATAAGATTATCAACTAAAATCAGAGAATTTATAAACAAAGAACAAGTGTAGGGAACAGAAAACAGTTAAACCATGATAGATATTACACTAACCATATCAATAATCACTTTAAATACGCACAGTCTAAATACAATTTAATTTAAAAACAGAATTTAAAGACAGAGATTGCCAAAGTGGATCAAGAAACAAGACCCAGCTACAAGTGATCAACAAAAACACTGAATATAAAGACACATGTAAGTTTAAAGTAAAAGGATGAAGAAAGATATGCCATGTTAACACTAATCAAAAGAAAGTTAGAGGAGCTATGTTAATCTCCAGTAGGGTAGACTTTGGAAAGAAGAAAATTATTAGGGATAAATGGGAGCATTACATAATAATGAAAGGGTTAGTTCTCCAAAAAGATCCAATAGTCTTTAATGTTTATGCACATAAAAACAGAGCATCAAAATAAGTGTGGCAAAAATGAATATAATTGTAAAGAGAAAGAGAAAAATTAACTCCTCTAGTTGAAGAGTTGAACACTAATCTATCACTAATTGATTGATCGAGCAGGCAGAAAAATCAGTGAAGACACAGTTGAACTGAACAGCATCATTAATAAACTAGATTTAACTAACATTTATGTAGAATGCTGCATCCAATCGCAAGAAAATGCATGTTCTTTTCAAGCTCACATGATACATTCACCAAGAGAGATGACATTTTGGGCCATAAAAACATTCTTTTAAATTTTAACACACTTAAAAGAATAGAAACTATACAAAGTATTGTGTCAGACCACAATGAAAGTAAAGTAGAAATCAATAATTGAAAGATAGCTAGAAACTCCAAAAATATTAGAGATTAAACACACTTTCAGATAACACATGAGTAAAATTAGAAGTATCAAAATAAATGAAAAATATGTGGAACTATATGAAAATAAAGCATTCATACAACTTATCAGTATTCGTGGAATTCAGCAAGAGCAGTGCTTACAGGGAGATTTAGAGCACTGAATGCATATACTAGAAAAGTTTAAAAGATCTAAAATCAACTACTTAAGTTCCCACCATAGAAAACTGAAGAAAGAATAACAATGTTAGCCTAAAACAAACAGAAAAAAAGAAATAATAATAATTAGACCAGAAATAAATGAAATACACATAAAATAGGGAAAATCAACAAAATGAGAAGCTAGTTCATTAACCAGGCTAACCAAGAAGAAATATTAAATTAATAATATTAGAAATGATAGAGGAACATCACTGCTTCTCTTATAGACATTAAAAAGAGTAATGAATATTTTGAACAATTCTGTGCTTACACATTTGGTAACCAAGATGAAGTGGACCAAATCCTTGAAGATACATAATACCAAATAGATAAACTCCATGAGTCTATATCTATTAAAGAAACTGAATCAATAATTAATAATCTTTGTAAAAAGAAAGCACAGGTTTAGGTGGCTTCATGGGTGAATTTTATCATACAATTAGGGAAGAAATGCTGTCAATTCTCTACAATTTCTTTCAGAAATTAGAAGTAGAGAAAACATTTCTTTACTCACTTTGTAAGGCCAATATCCCACTAATACCAAAACAGATAAAGACATTCATTATAAGAAAGGAAAACTACAGACCAATATCTCTTATGAACATAGATGTTACAAAAACCTCCTCAACAAATATTATCAAATCAGATCCAATAACATATAAAAAGGATTATGTGCCACAACCAAGTGAAATGTATTCAGGTATGCAAGATTGATTCAACATTCAAAAATAAATTAATATAATCAATCACATCAACAGGATAAAGGAGAAAAACCAAATGGTCATATGACAAAGACAAATTATACAATCAAAAGTCAATAGATTCAGAAAAAGCATTTGCAAAAATCCAACATTCATTCATGATAAAAACTCTCAGCAAACTGGGAATAGAGTTACTTCAAACTGGGAATAGAACTACTTCAACTTGATTAAAAAAACACCTTCAAAAAGCCCACAGCTACATCATATTAAATGATGAGAAAATAGATTCTTTCCTTCTATGATGGGGCACAAAGCAAGGATAGCCCCTCTTACCACTTTTATTCAATCTTGTATCAGAAGCTCTAGCTGATGAAATAAGACAAGCAAAGGAAATAAAATGTATAAAGATTGAGAAAGAAGACACATACTGTGTTTTGTTTCCAGAGGTCATAATTGTAAAAATAAAAAAGAATTACTACTACCACCAACAAAAACTCCTCCAACTAATGAGTGATCATACCAGGTTGCAGAATGTATGATGAATATACAAAAATCCATTACTTTCAGATATACTAGCAATAAAATTTGGGAAATTAAAAATATAATATCACTTACCAAAAAATAATATATGTAGGTCTAAATTTGATAAAACATGTACATAATTATAAGAGAAAAATTTGAAAACTCTGATGAAAACAATTTTAAAGATCTAAAGAAATGGAGATATTCCATGTTCATAGATTAAATATGAATTATCCAATGTGTTCATATTGTACATACTATTAAGATATCAATTCTTTCAAATTTTATCTATAGATTCAACACTATCTAAGTAAGTTACTTTGTGGATAGAGACAAACTAATTGTAAATTTAATGTGGAAACGTAGAAGACCTGGAATATGCAACACAGTATAGAAGAAGAATAAAATAGGAAGACTATCTCATTTCAATATTTATTGTCATGCTATAGTAACCAAGATAGCATGATACTGATGAAAGAATAGTCAAATAGATTAACAGAACAGAACAGAGTGCTCTAAAATAGACCAACACGAACATAGTGAACTGATCTTTAACAAAGAAACACAAAGAAACAAAGCAAGTTAATGGAGAAATGATGATCTTTAAAAAAAAAAAAATGATGCTGGAACAATAAAAGGGGAATGAATCACAGACCTAAATGTAAAATTAAAAAATTATAAATTTCTGATCAATAACATAGGAGAAATAATAAGGATCTACATTTTGGTGATGATTTATTAGATATAACATCTAAACATGATCCATTAAAGAAAATAATGACAAGTTGGACTTTATTAAAAGTCAAATATTCTCTGTAAAAGACACTGTTATGAAAGTTAAAAGGCAAGTCACAGATTGGGGAAAATATTTGCAAATCACATATTTGAGAAAGAGTTCTTGCCAAAATTATACAAAGATCTCTTAAAACTCAACAAGAACATTTCATCATATAAAGATATATAGATCATATAAAAATACACATAAGCTGAAAATAAAGGGATGGAAAAAGATATCTCATGCCAATGGAAACCAAAAAAGAGAAGGAGTAGTTATACTAGACAAAATAAATTTCAAGATGAAAACTACAAAGAGACAAAAAAAAAGGTCATTATATAAGAGGTCAATCGAGGAAGCAGATAGAACAATTGTAAATATATATGCACCCAACACTTAAACACTCAGATATATAAAGCAAATATTATTAGAGCTAAATACAGAAATAGATCCCAATATAGTAATAGCTGATGACTTCAGTACCCCACTTTCAGCATTGAACAGATCATGTAGACAATCAACAAAGAAACCATAGACTTACTCTGCATTATAGATCAAATGTACTTAATAGCTATTTACAGAGTATTTAATCCAACCACTGCAGAATATACATTCTTCTCTTCCACACATGGATCATTCACCATGTGATAGACCATATGTTAGGCCACAAAACAAGTCTTTTAAACAAATTTTAAAAAATTAAAATCATACCAAGTATATTCTCTGACCACAGTGGAATAAAACTAAAAATTAGTAACAAAAGGAACTTTGAAAGCTATACAAACACATGGAAATCAAAAAATATTCCCCGAATGTTCAGTGAGCCAATGAAGAAATTAAGAAGAAAATTTTAAAATGTCTTCATACATATGAAAATGAAAATACAGCATACTAAAACCTATGGGATACAGTAATAGCAGTAATAAAAGCAAAGTTTTTAGCAATAAGCACCTACATCGAAAAAGTAGAAAAACATAAAATGAATAATCGAATTATGCATCTTAAAGAAAGCAAAAAGCAACAGCAAACCAAACCCAAAATTAATAATAAAGATCAGATAATAAATAATATAGATCAGAGCAAAAATAAATGAAATTGAAATTTAAAAAATACAAAAGATAAATAAAATGAAAAGTTGGTTTTTTTGAAAAGATGGATAAAATCAACCAACCATTAGTAAGATGAAGAAAAAAGAGAAGATTCAAATAAATAAAATTAGAGACAAAAAAGGAAACATTATAATTAATACCACAGAAATTAAAAGAATCATTTGAGACTACTATGAGCAACTATATGCCAATACATTGGAAAACCTATAAGAAATAGGTGAGATCCTAAACACATACAACCTACCAACATTGAACTATAACAAAATCTAAAACCTGAATAGATCTATAACAAGTAATGAGATTGAAGCCACAACAAAGTTTCCCAGCAAAGAATACCTCAGGACCCAATGGCTTCACTGCTGAATTTACCAAATATTTAAAGAAGAACTAATACTGATCCTACTCAAACTACTCCAAAAAACAGAGGAAGAAGAAATACTTCCAAACTCATTCTAACAGGCCAGTATTACTCTGAAGCCAACACCAGAGAAAGACACATCAAAAAAGAAACTATTCACAATAGCAAAGACTTGGAATCAACCCAAATGTCCATCAGTGACACACTGGATTAAGAAAATGTGGCACATATACACCATGGAATACTATGCAGCCATAAAAGGGATGAATACGTGTCCTTTGTAGGGACATGGATGCAGCTGGAAATCACCATTCTCAGCAAACTATCGCAAGAACAGAAAACCAAATACCGCATGTTCTCACTCATAGGTGGGAATTGAACAATGAGATCACTCGGACACAGGAAGGGGAGCATCACACACCGGGTCCTATTGTGGGGAGCGGGGGGAGGGATAGCATTAGGAGATATACCAAATGTAAATGATGAGTTAATGGGTGCAGCACATCAACATGGCACATGTATACATATGTAACAAACCTGCACATTGTGCACATGTACCCTAGAACTTAAAGTCTAATAAAAAAAGAAAGAAAGAAAGAAAGAAAGAAAGAAAACTACAGGCCAATATTCTTAATGAACATTTATGTAAAATCCTCAACAAAATAACTAGCAAACCAAACTTAACAACGCAGTAAGAAGATCATTCATTATATCCAAGTGGGTTTTATCTCAGGGATGCAAGGACAGTTTAGCATATGCAAATTAGTCAATGTGATACATCATGTCAACAGAATGAAGTACAAAATACAATCATTTCAATTGATGCTGAAAAGCATTTGATAAAATTCAACACCCCTTCAGGATAAAAAGTCCTAGAAAAACTGTGTATAGGAGAAAAATACCTCAAAATAATAGAAGCCACATAAGACAAGCCCACAGCTAGTATCATACTGAATGAAGAAAAAAGCTAAAGCCTTTCCTCTAAGACTGGAAACAACACAAGGAGGCTCACTTTCACCACTGTTATTCAATATCATACTGGAAATCCTAGCTAGAGCAGTGAGACAAGAGAAACAAATAACAGCATCCAAATTAGAAAAGAAGAAATAAAATTATTCTTGTTTGCAGATTATATAATCTGATATTTGGAAAACTCTAAAGACTGCAATAAAAAACTATTAGAACTGCTAAATAAATTCAGTAAAATTGCAGAAGACAAAATCAATACGCAAAAATCAGTAGTATTTCTATATGTCAAAGCAAACTATCTAAAAAAGAAATCAAGAAAGTAATCCCATTTACAATAGCTAGAAATAAAAGTAAATACTTAGGAATAAACTCAACCAAAGAAGTGAAAGATCTCTACAATAAAAACTATAAAACACTGATGTAAGAAATTGAAGATGACACAAAAAATGGAAAAATATTTCATATTCATGGATTGGAAGAATCAATATTGTTTAAATGTCCATATACTAGCCAAAGCAGTCTATAGATTCAGTGTAATCCCTATGAAAATACCAATGACATTCTTCACAGAAATAGAAGAAAAAGTCCTAAAATTTATATGGGAACACAAGAGACCCAGAATAGCCAAAGTTATCCTAAGCAAAAAGAACAAAACTGGAAGAGTCATATTGCCTGACTTCAAATTATACTACAGAGCTATAAACAGCATGGTACTGGCATAAAAACAGAAACACAGACCAGTGGAACAGAATAGACAGCCCCAAAATAAATCCGTAATTTGATAGTGAACTCATTTTTTTTTATAAAGGTGCCAAGAACATACATTGAAGAAATGACAGTCTCTTCAATAAATGGTGCTAGAAAACTGGATGTCCATATGCAGAAGTATGAAGCTAGGCCCCTGTCTTTCATCCTGTACAAAAATCAAACAAAATAGATTAAAGACTTAAATATGAGACTTCAAACTATGAAAATACTGAAACTAAAAGAAAACACTGGGAAACTCTACAGGATTTTGGACTGGGCAAAGATTTCTTCAGGGATACACCACAAGCATGGACAACCAAAGCAAAAATGGACAAGTAGGATGACATCAACTTAAAATGCTTCCACAAAGCAAAGGAAACAATCCATAAACAGACAACCCACAGAATGTGAGAACACATTTGTAAAATATCCATCTGACAAAGGATTAATAACCAGAATAAATAAAGAGCTCAAACTACTCAACAGGAAAAAAACCTAATCATCTCATTAAAAACGCACAAAAGATCTGAAAAGACATTTCCCAAAGGAAGACACACAAATGGCAAACAGGTATATGAAAAGTTGCTCAACATTATTAATCATTAGAGAAATGCAAATCAAAACTACAATGAGATATCATCTCACCCCAGTTAATATGGCTTTTATCCAAAAGAGAGGCAATAACAAATGCTGGTGAGGATATGGAGAAAATAAAACCCTCATACACTGTTGGTGGGAATGTAAATTAGTACCACTGTTATGGATAACAGTATGGAGTTTCCACAAAAAATTAAAAAATAGAAGTATTGTATGTCCTAACAATCCTACTGCTAGGATTCTCAAAAGAACCATGTTAGCATATTGAAGAGATATCCGAAATTCGTACTCTCAGGTTACTGTAGCACTACTCACAAAAAACAAGATTTGGAAGCAACTTAAGTGTTTATCAACAGATGAATAAATAAAGAAA
The DNA here is from genome assembly GCF_002776525.5 of Piliocolobus tephrosceles. Taxonomy (NCBI): domain Eukaryota; kingdom Metazoa; phylum Chordata; class Mammalia; order Primates; family Cercopithecidae; genus Piliocolobus; species Piliocolobus tephrosceles. Next base: position 108,821,183 of record NC_045435.1, on the reverse strand, counting down.
ATGTGGACATACACACAATGGAGTACTATTCAGTCATATAAAAAATGAGATCCTGTCATTTGTAGCAACATGGAAGCAACTGGAGGATATTATGTTAAGTGAAATAAGCCAGGCACAGAAAGACAAACTTTGCATGTTCTCAATTACTTGTGGGAGCCAAAAATTGAAACAATTGATTTCATGGAGAGAGAACAATGATGGTTACCAGAGGCTGGAAGGGTAGTGGGTGGTCAGATGGGAAGTGGGGATGGTTAATGAACACAAAAGTATATTAGATCAAATAAAAAAGATCTAGCATTTGGTAGCACAACAGGGTGACTATAGTCAACAACAATTTATTGTACATTTAAAAATAACTAAAAGAGTACAATTTGATTGTTTGTAACATAAAGGAATGACAAGTGTTTGAGGTGATGGATATCTCATTTACACTGAGGTGATTATTACATATTGTATGCCTGTGTCAAAATATCTCATGTACCTCATAAATGCATTCACCTACTATGTATCCATAAGACTTAAAAATTAAAAAAGAACACGGCAAGACAAGAAATTAGGTGGTTAAAAAATGGGCAACACTTCTGAATAGACACCTCCCCAAATATATGCTCATGTCAAATAAACATATGAAAAGATGTTCCACACTATATGTCATTAGGGAATTGTAAATGGAAACAAGTTACCACTGCTCACCTATTAGAATAGCTAAAATCCAAAACATGGAGCATACCAAATACTAGTAAGAATGTGGAGCTACATTAACTACTAATACTAGAAAGGATGTAGAACCACATGAACTTTTCTTCATTGTTGATAGGATTGCAAAATCATATCCATACTCTGGAAGATGGTTTGGCCGCTTCTTACAAAGCTAAATGTGCTTATCATTTGAGGCTGCAGTCATATTTTTGGTATATACCAAAATTAATGGAAAATATATGTACATGAATGTTTGTGACAGCTTTATTCATAATTGCCAAAACTTGGTAGCAACCAAGTTGATTTTAATATGTGAATGAATATAAACAAATTATGATACATCGGATGATGGAATATTATTCAACAATAAAAAGATTTGACGTATAAAGCTAAAAAAAAAATAGAAAAACCTTAAATACTTATTGCTAAATAAAAGAAGGAACTGTTGAAAGGCTATACACTATATGATTACTACCATATAAATATCTGGAAAAATTAAAACTGCAGAGACAGTAAAAAGATCAATAGCTCTTAGAAGTCCGGGATGATAATTGCAATTATTGATAAATTAGATTGTACATTAATCAAAACCCAGAGAATCGTACAACACAAAGAGAAGACTTAATGCGAAATATGAACTTTAATTCAGAATAATATATCAATATTGGTTCACTAATTATAACAAATGAACCACACTAATTTAAGATAATAATAGGAGAAAAGTGTACGTACAGTGTGTATCTGTGTGTGTGTTTGGGTGAATTATTTGTTGAATTATCTTCTCAATTTTTCTGTAAAGCTGAAATGCTTATATAAATTAAGTGTATTAAAAATTAGAACAGAAATTTTATTCTGTAAATTGAAATAATTACATCAGAAGCAACATAAAAGTTAAGATTTTGATTTGACAGGTAGTAAGAAAGGTAACAGGTATTCCTGGAAGAAATGCTACATATTTTTCAATGTGGAGCAAATAATATGACATTCATTATAAAAATAGTGAATGTTACATAACATAAATAAAATTTAAATTAAAGATGCTGTATACTTACTTTACAGAAAGGTTTATTTCAGATCTTATTAAGCACAGAAATAAATAATGGTTTTTATATTACTGTGCATTGTTAAATTTCACTACTGAGTTAAAATACAAATGTAGCAAGAATGAACATCAATTCATATAAAGCATGTATTGTCTCACAGTATATGATATTTGCATTTACTCAGTGTTAGCTAACAGTACAATTCAATGTGGTTATGAAAGAGCATAATGTGGTTAGCAGATTTTTGTACCTACTCTAAGAGCCAGACTAAAACTTCCCCACGGAATTAGATTTTGGTATTAGGCAACAGGAAATGTCCCTGCTGATAACTGAATTACTTTGAACTCTGAAGAAGTCACTGGGACATTTTGTCCATTAAGTTTACAGATGGCAAAGTAGATATGCCATTCACAGCTGCATGCATGAGGATATGACATATTTGTCTATATTAATCTCATGGATCACTTGACATGACTCATTCAACCTCTCTTTCTACTACTCGAATTAGCAAGATTTCTGGTGGTTTTAAAGTACATCCAAACACTTTGGAGGGAAATAGAAATACTTGTTTCATTATACCAAGTAAGTGGACCAACAGGGTGCATTTGGTGCTTTAATTTTCCTTCATAATCACAGTAAGGTAGTAAAAATTAAATCTAAAATAATATAAACAGGCCAAAATTGTATATTTGATGCATATATTCATGACAAGAGTTTTTATCTTCAGTGGTAGCAAAGGCAAGATATTAAACTTATCATGGGAATTCAATTACATTTCAAAAAATGCATTGGCTAGAATTACTCAGAATTCCCGGGGGCAGGGAGGGGACACTCTATGAGGTTAACCATTTATTATGTTTAAACTCAATAATTGTGAGCTGACGATAAATCAAGAAATCTGCTCAAACATCTGTGTGTTACTTAAAAGTTTCAAATGTCACAAATACATGTGCTATGATGAATATTCAGGGTTATGAAGCTGTGGTGAATATATTCCGTGAGGCCATATGACAGGCTGTCCACCAGCCCTAGCTAAAATAAAAGACATCTAACCAGAATTAATAAGATAATTATCAATGGACAAGAATACAAATAGATGATGCCCGAAATATACGAAACTGCATAAGCACACAACTCAAGCATTAAGCAAAAGGAGAAACACTGTCACATTACAATCAAGAACCTGAAACAGCCAACTGAGAACCTGGAGGATGCTAGAAGAACTTATCAGACCTGGAGCAAAATTTGAAAATTCCTCTTAGTCTGAAAGTTGGGAGTTGAGTTCTCACTTTTGAAAAGCCATGCAAAAAAAGTGATTAATCTTAAATTTTGTGTATACTTAAACAGAAAGACCAAGGTCTGAAGTCCAGTGTCATGCAAAAAGTCACCTTCTTTTTCTATGCAGATTAGGTTGCAATTTAAAGATGTTTAAGCTCTGTGACAGAAACCACTTGATCTCTAACAACACTTTTAGATAATGAGCACTTCAGTATAGCCCTTCAAGCTTTTTGTAAAAAAAAAAAAAAAAAAAAGAAAAGAAAAAAATTACATTCATTTCCCTCATAATCTGTTTCTGATGTCTACTGCCACAAACTCAAATAGCAAAAATCTTAGTTGCCTTTCATCTTTAAAATTTGACATATTGGAGGAGCAATCCAGGGCAGTATTTGATTTTAAAAAGGGAAAGAACTCACACTCTAATATACAGAGAGAAATAAGTGGTGAAATAACACTTATAGGCTTGTAAATGGCAAATGTGTCTGCAGTGGGCAGAGCATGCTTCTTTCCTCTCCTGGGAAAGAAATAAAAATGTGCCAACAGAAATAGCATTGAAAATGCCTGGTGGTAGAGGCAGTGGTATTTAACAAAAGCATTCTCCTCCTCGTTAAGCAAGTATCAATTAGATACATGGAATCGAAGAGCTGAAAGGGGTATAAGGAATTAACTCACTAGTCATCCTCAACCTCCATGCAAATAATGACTGTGAGAGCTAGTTTCCGCACATGTTCCCACTTCAACAAACCATGCCTCCTGGAATTCACATCCTTGTGCAGCCCTTCCCATGAATTGGATGCGGAGCTTCCAGCCCCAGCTGTTGAGTGGATTGTCCATGGATCAGATATACCACCCAGTTGAGCCCTTCCTAAATGCTCAATCTGACGAAATAATGGGCAATATAAGAGGATTGTTTTAACTTGATAAATTTTGGAGTAGTTTTTCAGCAGTAAATAACCAGAACAATGATCTTTCTATGTTCAAATATGCCTTATGGGCACTCATAATCATTATAATTTTAATATTCATTCACCAAAAAAGTGCATAATGGTAAGATGCTATTATTCATCAATGCTTTTAAGAATTCTAGGCCAAGCATAGTAGCTCACACCTGTAGTACCAGGACTTTGGGAGGCTGAGGCAGGCAGATCACAAGGTCAGGAGTTTGAGACCAGCCTGGCCAATATGGTGAAACCACATCTCTACTAAAAATACAAAAACTAGCCAGGGGTGGTGGTGGGTGCCTGTAGTCTCAGCTACTCAGGAGGCTGAGGCAGGAGAATTGCTTAATCCTGGGAGGCGGAGGTTGCAGTGAGCCAATATCATGCTGCTGTACTCCAGACTGGGTGACAGAACAAGACTCTGTCAAAAAAAAAAAAAAAAAGAAGAAGAAGAAGAATTCTAACAATGGTAATCATGAAAATTGTAATGGCCAATCTTTCTTAATGTTGTTTATGTTCAAAGTTCTCTTCCAAAAGCATTCCTTAATTATACTATTTAATTGTCATAACACACTGATGAAGAAGGTATTGTTAATAGTATCTTCATTTTACAGATGAGGAAACAAACACAGAATGATTAAATAACTTTTTTCACTGTCATCTAGCTAATAAGGAATTATTACATGTTTTACTCATTATAATAGTAAATAGGTGTGTTTGAGATATTGTAGTTCATAGGCATTTAAACACACCATTTCTTTACAATGCTCAGTATAATGTCCAATGCTCAGTATTTTGGTAAATTCACAGTCACTTTATGATAGTTCCAGGATCTTCAAGGAATTTATGGACTACAGTTTGAAATCCATTGGTCTAGTTCAATTTCTATTACTCTTTTTAGAAGAAGAACTGAGATACCCAGAAGTTATAAGAATGTCCTAGGTTCACATAGTTAGCAACCTATTCAGAACTAGAATTCCTTGTTAGTAATATCCGCTGCAGTGTCTTTATACTAATCTTAGGGGATCATTAATTACTGCTTGAACCTTTGATTCTTTTCATCTTTCTATCCGAAGTGTACTCTGACATTAGCTCTTATTTAAGCTAAAATTATCAAAATCTTCTCTTATGGTGACATTCTAGATTTTAGAAACATTTGTATAATTGTAAATTACCATGTCTTCTTATTATTTCGGTTACTGTTTAAGCCTAAAGAAATAAAGTAATACCTTTTTAATATCTACTATGTACCATTATTCAGATCAGCTTTATTGCACATTAGTCTTTTACTATCCTGCGCAAAACTAAATAAAATATATAAATTATCCCTATCTTGCTTTCAAAACTGGTTAATACTGACTATTGTATTTGCTGCGTCAGCCTTGCTCTGTGGGCTGGAGCAATTATCAGTGACCAAGTAATCCAACTCTTCTTTATTCTCTCATTGCCTTAACCCTTTTCTACACTCCAAGGGCAGTCAATACAAATATCTTGCCAAAGTTCATTTCTTATGCATGATACTGCTTAACATCACTCAACCATTTGAGTGGAAAGCTTTACAGGAGTTCATCTTAGGTGAACTTGAATATGCCCATTTTTCTTTGAGAGTGGAATGAAGAGTTCCAAACATGTCATAAAACTGTAAAAGCAATTTCGAGAGTCCATCCTGATTGTTCCCACTGTGAAATAGAAAGAAGCGTCGGGGTTTCAAAAACATTCATGTACTCAAGGATATATCAGTAACTATTTATTGAAAATTCCTGAAGAAAACATCCTGTAAAGTTGGGAGAACCCTGCAGTGGTTGGATGAGTTATTTATAGAGGTCCCAAGGCAGGGTGTCCTTATTCATGCTGGATATGAGTTACCTAACAATAAATCCAATAGCACTAAAAAGGAATTTATGACAGAACACTTCCATAAATTTATTGTTAGCATTAGAGGCATTGGTTCCATATAATCATGAATTTGCAGATCTAGAAAAGACCTTGAAAATGTACTTAAGCGTCCTCCTTTTATCTACAAGTGAATATAAACCCAGACCAAAGAAAGGCAGTTTCTGTGACTTTTAATGATTTATCCTAACCATGGGCTTATGTGTTTATATCTAGTACGCAATAGCAAATGGTGAGGATAATTAGTCAGTTACAGGAAATAATCAAAACAAACAAAGACAATTCTTGGCTATTTGGAATTATACAAGGAACTTGAAAGTAAAAATAACGTTTGAATTGTAGGTAGTTCCCTAAGCAAAGGTTATAATATCAGAGATTGTGGTTTCTAATTTACTAGCTCCCCCTGTCCTTTGGTAAAGAACAATGATTTCAAAGAATTCTACTAACAATTATGACAATTGTAATGACTAACCTTCATTCAATGTTGTTTCTGGATCAAAGTTTTTTCTTCTGTATAATAACAAAACACTCTACTTTGTCTAGTCACCAGACTGCTATGAAGACAACATAAAATAACTTTCATGAAACACAAAGAACATTATTTGTTAAAACTAATTTCTCATCACAAACTATGTTAATTGGGAGAATGAGAAATAAGTCCAAGGGGATTTTATTTATAATTCTAAAGACAGTTACTCTTGTTCAGCCTCTGTTATATTGGCAGAACCTGTTAGTTGTTTTGCATAAATTGTATTTAATTACACATCCTCTCTGTAGTTGAGTTATTATATATTTTCATCATTTGATAGATGAGGAAATTATATTAGGTTGGTGCAAACGTAATTGTGGTTTTTGCCATTGAAAGTAACAGCAAAAACCGCATTCTTGTATGCACCAACCTAACAGATCAAGAAACTAGTAACTTGCTTAATGTTTTATGACTAAAAACTGTCAGACGCAAGTTTTGAACTCGTCTGAATTTAAAGTCCAGACTTTTCTCATGATGCCAAGCAGCTTCAGTTGATCTTCAGCCAAATAGTTAGCCTTATTGACTATTTAAAAGGTAGTTTAACCTGGTAGTTCTCCAACTTTAAGGAGAATTCTCTAACTTCAGTTGAAATTAATTATTCTCCTGTGAATTCCTAAGCATTTTATTAAAAATAAGTATAAAAATAAAATATGATAATTAAAAATATATATGAATAAATATAATTGGACGATTTCACTTAATACAAATTGCCGTTAGATTTTTAAAATTCTGTATTCTGAATATAAGAGAACCAATTTAAAAATAAGGACATAAAAAGTTGGAAAACAGTGGGAAAAGTTATACCTTGCAAAAACTAAGCAACAAAAAGCTTGTATGGCTATATGGAGCACACTTTAAATAAGAAATATTACTAGGGATAAAGAGGGAAACTCATAATTTTAAAATACCATTGAAGAAGATACTAAATTTCTAAATATGTATATACCTAAGAGCATTGCTTCAAAATAATAATTGCCAAAAATAAAGTTGAAAGAGACAAACCCATAATCTAGAAATGAAAAAAAGAAAAGAAAGTCACAAAATGTTGGAAATTTAAGTAGTTCATTTATAAAAATCTCATAAGAGAAAAAAAATCATAAACATTCAAAACATTTTCAACTGAATAATAATAAAAATAAGATTAAAATTTGCTTTACTTTTTTTTAACATTTTCACATGGATACTTAGATCATTGATTATCAGACTTTTTCTTAACAGTTGTTGACTTGTTTTATATACAGTTGGTTTTGATAAATATCCTACATTCTTCAGAATTAAAAAAAGTAAGTTAAACCCCCCAAAAAATAGAAGGAAAAAATAAGAAAGACAAAAGACGAAATTCATGAAAGGGAATATAATGGTACACTGGAGGAATTCAGTAAAGTCTAAAGTCAGTTTTTAAAGACAAATCTAATAAAAGCGATAAACTCTTATCAACACTGATTTTAAAAAATAGCACAAATTTACCAGTATCCACATGAAAAAGGAATTATCCCTATAGGTTCTATAGATAGTAAAAATACAATAAAGTCTATTATAACTAACTATAGAGAATTATAAAATTTAGAAACTGTATAGAACACACAAGCCTTTCTCCTAAAGAAGTGCAAAAATAATTTTACATTTTGCTAATCAAATAATTACATTCAATATATGTATATGTGTAATCCATTATAATATGTAATAAATATATATCTGTGATGCATACATGTAATATATCCATAATACATGGTATATTACGTAGTGATATATTACATATATATAATATGCATATGCATACCTATATAAATGTGTCTGTAGTATGTATATGTATGCCTATACATACATCACACTTAATATATAATATATATGGGATCTATACATACATTATCCCATTTTATATATGTATAGCTGTTTTGTATATCTATACACACACTGTTCACATATATATATTTATATATATTAAATCACAATCACTGAGATTTATTCCAGAAACAGAAATTTGGTGGAGCAATGAAAGAATGAATGTATCATTACTATAACTCCCCAACATCAACTAAATAATGGAGGGTAATCATGTGATCATCTGAATACTTACAAAAAATCATTTAACATAATCAATTCCCATTTAAGATAAAATTCTTAGGAAAGAAATAATATAAATAAATAATAAATAATATAAATAAGTGTCCCTAACATAATTATGTATACAAAAAAATGATAAATATCATATTTAACCATGAAATACTGAATGTTCTATCCAAAGAAAGACCAGAGGAGTGAAGATGTCCAGTGTCTCCACTTATATTCCACATTGCACTGGAATTTGTAACTAGTTCAATTAAACAAAAAGAAGAAACAAAAATTATAAGTCTTGGATAGGAAGAAATGAAACTGATTCACAAATGACATTCACAGACGATATGATTTTGTGCAAGAAAAACACAAAAGCACCTACAGAGCTATAAACAATTAATATTAAGTAAATTTTGTTGTATATAAAATCAATATACAGAAATAAATTATATTTTTGAATACCAGTAACAAAAAAATGAAATTTCAAAAAAAGTATAATAGTATCAAAAAATTAAATACTTAAGAACAACCTTAACGAAATATGTGAATAACCCTTACCCTAATAACATACTTAAAACATTCCTAAGAGACCTTAAAGAAAGCCTAAATAAATAGAAGGGAAATCATGGTTTTGTATTAGAACGTCTGCTATGCTCCAAATCTCCATAAACTGATCAATTGATGCAGTATAATCTGAATAAAAATGTGAACAGAACCTGAACAACAACTTCTCAAATTCCATCAAAATGTGAGGGAATCAACTTCAAATTCAGCTTCAAATCAAAAGCTTAATCAGGCTTGATTATTGAAACTCATCAAGCTTCAAATCCAAATTTTGAATAAATTCCAAAATTTATTTGAGGACGTAAAAGGTTTAGAACAGTCAGTAAAATCTGAAAGAATAATGTAGAATTTACGTTGCCAGGTTTCAAGACATATAAAGTCACAGTAGTAAACAATAACCTGGCATAAGTAATAAAAAACAATAACAAAGAACAGAGTCCAAAAAATTGCCCACACAGATGTGAATACATGATTTATGACAGTGGTGACTTCATTAACAGTGCAGATGATAATTTTGTGTATTTTTATCAATAAATAACACTAGATCAATGGAATATCCATATAAAAAATTATCTGTGTCTCACACTAAATCCTCAAATAAATATTAGAAGGCTAGGTGATCTAAATAATAAAGGTGAAAAATAAAGTGCCCAGTTGATACATACAAACCGTAATAGCTATCATAGAAGAATGATGGATATCATAAAAGAATGTCCCTGGGGTAGGCAGAGATTTATTAACTAGGACATCAAAGCACTAACCATGAAAAAAGATGATATAAATTTTTCTACCAAAAAGACACATGCTCTCCTATGTATATCACAGCACTATTCACAATAGCAATGACATGGAATCAACCTAGATGCCCATCAATGGTAGAGTAGATAAAGAAAATGTGGTACATATATACCATGGAATACCATATAGCCATAATAAAGAATAAGATCATGTTCTTGGCAGCAACACAGATGCAGCTGGACACCATTATCCTAAGCAAATTAACACATAACAGAAAACTAAATACTGCATGATCTCACTTGTAAGTGGGAGCTAAACACTGAGTATACATAGACATAAAGACAGGAACAATAGACATTGAGGACTATTAGATGGAGAAGGGTGGGAGAAGAGCAAGGATTGAAAAACTACCTATTAGGTACTATGCTCACAATCTGAGTGACGGGATCATTTGTACATCAAACCTCTGCTACTCACAATTTACCCATGTAACAAACCTGCACATGTACCCCCTGAACCTAAAATAAAAGTTGAAAAATAAAGAGAAAATGTTTATAAATTGAGTATATTAAAATTAAAATCTATTTATTAAAATAAAAATTTAGAGAATAAATAGACAACCACAGAGTGAAGAAGATATTATTTGCAATTTGTTCATATAACAAAACACTTATACTCAAAATACATAAGATCCATAAAAACTAATAAGAAAAAAAATGGCTAAATAGAAGTAACAGCAGAAGTTCTGGACATCTGCTTTATGAATAAAGATATCCAATTGGTCAGTAGACCTATGAAAAGTGCTCAATACCATTAATCAGGGGCATGTCAATTAAAGCTGAAGAAAATACCACCATAAACCCTAGCCAAAACCATAAACTTTTTAAAGGAAAAATGTGTTAGTGAAAATGGATGTGGCATAATTGGAACTCTTATCCAGTGCAGTGAAGATCGTAAATTGGTTAAGCCACTTTGAAAAACTGTTTGGCTGTATCTACGAAAGCTGAATATATGCGTAATTTATAATCTTGTAACTCCGTTACTAGGTATATATCCACAAAAAATGTGTACATTTCTCTTAAAACACATGCATAGCAGCACTGATCATAACTGCCTCATGTAGTAATCAACCCACATGTAAACAATAGTGGAACAGAAAAATTTTATTTTTGTGATATATTCAAACAATGGAATACTATACACCAGTGAAAATACATAAGCTACTGCTCTATGCAATTATAATAGATGAATTATAAAACAGTTGGACAGAAGAAGCTGGACACAAATAGTATACACTGTTATAATAATTATATTTATACAAGGTTCAAAAACAGGCAAACCTAATTGATAGAGTTGGAAGTCAAGATACCAGGTGTCTTTTCATGACAGTATGGAGGACACCAGGGGACTTGCTTTACTGTTAGTTTTGTCATTCTTGATCAGGGTGATGGTTACATACGTAGATTTACCGTGAAAAAAATTCACCAAGTTGTGTACTGTTGATTTGCAGACTCACACACAACACCCCTCATACATTAATTAAAAAATGCCTATTAAAAGTGGAAGAATCAGGGAATGTTCCCACGTGACTTCGTGTTAAAATGGAACTGTTTATTCTGCCTATTCATGGAACTAGTCCATTATGAATTGGAGCTCTAATTAACATACATATGGAAAGTTTTGATTTATTTTAATAATTGGAAATTGAAGTCCATACCCTTCTTGGTAAATGTTTGTATTTGCATCAAGGTAGGGCAGACAAGCCAGACTAGTTTAGAACTTCAGACTTACATTTATATTAATAGATATTGAAACATACAGTTTTAACATAGCTTGAACTGTATTAAAATTTATTAAATATTAGGTGTTTACAGAGTTTGTTTTCCGAATGTATATGTTAGAAATAAGTTCAGCTGTATGCAAAATCTAAATCAGGTAGGATGATTTTTTAACTTCATGTTAAAGAAACCTACCCACCGTCCCTGAAATAAATAGGTTAGTATTTTTTTCACGTAACGAGAAGTCCAGACCAAGCTAGACTATCAAGGGCTGCTTCAGAAGCATCACCTGAAGTTATAATTGTCCTATTTTCTTTATAGCTTCCTACTTTACCATCCTCAGCATGCTTTATCCTCATGCTGGAATCCTCAGTATCCATTCTCACATTCATGCTCTTGGCAGGAAGAAAGACAAAGAATGAAGAAGCATAGTGGAACCCAAAAATTAGGAAAGCAAAAATTTTCTTAGAAATTCACCATCTTTTGCTTGTGTCTCCTGCCCCACTCCTTAACCCTAAGGCAGTGAAGAAAGGTGTTACTTTGTTGAGCTCAATGCATTCTAAATAAAACTGGGATTCTTTTTCTGAGAAACCAGGAGTGAATATTGAGTAGACGAAGAACAGTATCCATTATGCGTGTGTTTGCTCACTCTCCCAAACCAATAGGAATTGCTGACAGCATCTCTCAATATCTGACATCAGGGTGCAAATCCACTTTTTATTACGTTCAAACAGCAATTTAAATATGGAATGATTTGGTTATGCTTTCTACAGAAAACCTGACTCAGACTTTTTTTCAGATGTAATGTTTTGAAGAGCAATATATTTTAAATGCTAATAATAGCATTATAGCAATTCTTTCTGCATGTGACATTTCAAAGGGAACATTTTTTTCAAGTAAGCATTGATGGATCATTTATATACACAGCAATGAAATTACTGCACAGTTCCATTTAAACCACTTTTTTTCAACATACCAGAAACTGCCATTTTAAATTAAGGTTTGAATTCATAAAATCTAAGGACATTTTTGAGTAGCATATTTTCATAAAATGTGCTGAGTTGGTAAAACATTGTCAATAATTCAAAAGCATAGACTTTTTTTTTTTAACCTCTGCTAAAATAGTTTCCTTTAGTCACCTAAAAAGTAAAGGTATTTGTGTTTCATACACTTGGAGAAAATAACCTAGGATCACTATTTGTATGTAATTTGCATATATATATTATACTATAGTGACCCTACTTAAAAGTTTTGAGGGTTCACAAAGATGATTGAAGAGATTATCAATAAAGCTTGATTTATATAAAGAGGATGAGAAGCCAAAAAAATGTGTAGGACCAAATAATCTTCTGGGAATGATGCCATAGAAATATCAATGTTTTTGAAAATGTGTAAGTCTCAACCTTCACAAATACATTTTCAAATAAAATCATAAAATTTGCTTAGTTTAGGTAGATAATTTTTTAAATCACTGCTTATACAATAAAAAATAGATATGTGAGAAGTACTTTGAGGTATTGTGACAGAGACCTCAATAATTTGAGTTAGAAAAATTTTCTTTTTTTTTTTTCTTTTTTCTTTTTTTTTTTGTATTTTTTAGTAGAGACGGAGTTTCACCGTGTTAGCCAGGATGGTCTCGATCTCCTGACCTCGTGATCCGCCCTTCTCGGCCTCCCAAAGTGCTGGGATTACAGGCTTGAGCCACCACGCCCGGCCCAGAAAAATTTCCAAGAGGTAAAGATCTCCACAGTATGTCCCCAGCTCTCTTGTCTGTGCTTCTGTTCAAATGCCTGATTTGTATTTCTGTTCCTCCAAGGCTCAAAGCTTGCCTGACGCGCATCTCATTGGACGGAGTTCTAAGAGCTTCTCTTACGTTTATGCCTCTGCTTGCTGAGAGACTGCTTAAAATCTGGCAGATGTTCTAGTAACCCTGATGTTGCCAATGCCTAAATAGGAGAAGTACAAGTTGCCTTTCTGTATGAAGATTAGTGCTGCCTGGGGAAGAGGACTGAAACTCAACTAGCTTGCAGAAGCCTGGTCCCCTGTATACATACCTGGTTCAGAAAAATGAGATCATTGCCAAATTTAACTGATAGATAGGATGGCAACCCAGAAATGCCTTCGTTCACTGTACCCTTTTCTTTCCTTGATACAATTTTCAAAATCTGGATTCTGTATTTAGTGTGTGTCTCTTTTGCAGACTTGCATCCCTTTGTTATGGATATAGGGTTCCATCTCCCTTTGGACAACACCAACTTCATGGGCTATGACTTAGTGCAGTCCCACAGGGCCCCACATTTGGTTTAACACTCTGCTACCAGGGTACTGAAATTTCAATCATTGTATCTTTGAACTTGTGTTTCATAAGTGAAGCCTGATAGGGCAGTGGGGCATCAACATGAGCAGGGGAGACATACCAGACAGCGGTGTGAACACATGCAGGCTCAGGCCTGGGGGCACAGCAGGCAGTATCAGGCACCAAGCAACTGGCATGCTGCCCAGCACATATGTACATATCTGGGGCAGTGTGGGGAAATGGGAGGCCAGATTGATGGCACTGGTAGTGGCCACAGAAGGAGAAACAGCAGTAGCAATAGAAGTGTCACAGCAGCCGCGGTCTTGGGAAAGAGAAGGGATTCTGCTTGGGGACAGCACTGGGACTTATAGTGGGAGGCTGGCCCTGGAGTCTGTCCCTGCAGCATCTGTAAAAATATTAACTTTCCAGTCTAAATGCAGTCAGAAGAACTGCTAACGTTTCAACAACAAACTTTGTTACAAAATAAAAGCATATACATTGGCATTGCATATCACAATGACTCAGGAAGTAAATAACTCAGGGAGTTACTAGAATTCATCAAAGAGTTTAGAATCTGTGGTTTTCAAAACAGCAGCAACATTGCAAAGGAAATACGTACAGTCTTAGGAAAAAAGATTCAGTGTGAAGACTGTTACTTTTGAAAGAAAAGAATACTTTTCTTTTTTTTTGAATGCTACAACAATAGAATAATAGATAGATGTTTTAAATGATGTGGAAATAGTAAAGCCGCTTTTGGTTTCTTACATACTAAGTTACAAGAAATGTCAGAGAAAATGTTACAATGCCATTATATAGATTTACATACCAAATTAAATTCAGATTCACACAAAGTGAGCGTACGAAGAGTTATTTTTAGAACAATTGTCCCAAAAGAATCATTATTTCTTTCTCTAGTAAAATTTACATTTCAAGATAATTTATCAAAAATTTATCCCAAAGTTGTCACAACCTAGAAAATAGTCTTAACAGCACAAATAATGGTTGTATCAGCAGAAGTAATTTTCTCGAAATTAAAAATTACCAAATTTTTTTGTGATTATGCATTTGCCAAGAGCATTGATGTAGTTTTCAGTTACATCATTTGAAAAGGAAATTGGTAATATTTTGGTATCTTATTAAAAGAATTTGCAGAAAAGCAGGCCAGAAAATTCTTATAATAAATGAAGTTACAATAGCTTAAATTTTACGATTTATTGTATTATATAAAATTATGAAACCAAAATACTTTTTTATTGTATGTTTATGTTGTTATGCATGCATCACTATTACCCCATGATGCTACATAAACAATAAAATATTTTTAAAAGAAATACTTTACAAAGTTGTTTTTCCTTTTTCTTTTTTCTTTTTTTTTTGAGACAGTCTTGCTGTGTTGCCCAGACTGGAGTGCAGTGGCTCAATCTCAGCTCACCGCAACCTCCGCCTCTTGGATTCAAGTGATTCTCCTGCCTCAGCCTCTCTAGTATCTGAGATTACAGGTATGCGCCACCATGCCCGGCTATTTTGTATTTTAGTGTTTCACCATGTTGGCCAGGTTGGTCTCGAACTGCTGACCTCAAGACATCCACCCGCTTTGGCCTCCCAAAGTGCTGGGATTACAGGTGTGAGCCACTGCACCCAGCCCAAAGGTTTTTATACAAAGTATCTTCAAAACTTTAATGGTACTTTTTCTCCAACTTTTGAAGAAGGAGCGCATTATTTTCGCTTTTCACTGAGTCCTGAAAATTACGTGCCCTTTATCCTCTTTTACACCCCTACCCTCAGAGCCCTCATAATAGCCTTATCCCTCTTCCTTCCTAATCCCGAACATTCATTAATCAATCCTGCCTTCTTGCTTCCCAGCCATTTGAGTCACAGCATGCGATTCCAGCAATAACAGCATATTTTCAATTATTTTGAACACTTACTCTGCTAAAACCTTTACCTATAGTACCCAATTAATCATCAAAATCACACTGCCAGGTAGATATTTTAGCTTAATTCTATAGACAGGGAAGCAGAGGTTTACAGTGATTAAATGTTTTCTAATGTCACATGGCTAATCTTTGCATGAAGCCTACTAGGAAAATGGCAGAAACATTAGATTTCCTTCCCTACATTTTGTATTCTCTTCCTGTGGAACAGGTACAGGAGACAGAAACTAGCTGAAATGTGGCCTGCTTGAGTTGAATTTTTGGTATATAATGGCTGAGTTTCCCAAGGCAGAAAATCTACAATTTATTTTTGGTGAATAAGAGATAAAGAAGGAACAGAGAAGAGAAGAAAATAAAATACAGAGAAAGTACACTCTCTCGCTAGTATAAAAATAAGAATTTGTAACTAAAATGACCTATTTAGTGAGTTTCCTATGAAATCCTTTTTTAATGACATTTGAGTTGAATTTGATATTTGGTAATAAATCTCTTTTTTAATGCTGAATTGGCTAAGTATTGTGTTTAGGGAAGTTTCTCAAAGGATGAATCACCCACAGTTCTTTTAATGTTTATGGGATACTAATAGGAGGTAGATTTGAAATTAAGGCTGTATTTTATATGAACTTAAATACAAGACTAATATTTATTTGCAGTGAGAGCAACTTCTCCTTTGGAATGGTAATGCTCTTTGCACTGAGCAGCTGAGCCTCTGTAGTGCCCTCCATCACTTGTCAGATTTAACAACTCAGAGTAAATAGCCCTCTGAATAGTAGCTACAGATCCATCTTGTTGATCCCAATTTGTCAAATGTTGCTGTGAAAAAAGCACTAACCCTTTAGAAAGGATGAGAGGAGATTTGTAATTTATCTAAAACTCTAGATAAAGTCTTGGAAACACAGATTTCTATTTCTTCCAGTTACAGATATACTATCTTGCATCTATGTAGCCCCTATTGCCAAAAAACAAAATAGCACAATATAATTTTCAGTCTTCTACCTTTCTCCGTATCATTTTCAATGAGGATATAGTAATAAATGTTTTAATTGTTTATGCTATTTTTAAGGAGTCAAAATAACAGAGAAGGTAAAATATATACCATTAAACAATAAAACCAGTTTATAGCAGAGCAAGATTAACATTCAGGAATGATTGGCAACACAACTCACTTTATATAAAATAATGGAAGCAAGAATGATTGAGGAGGCAATGATCGTAGAAAACATCTCCATTTAAGTCTTTAATCCATCTTGAATTAATTTTTATAAGGTATAAGGAAGGGGTCCAGTTTCAATTTTCTGCATATGGCTAGCCAGTTTTCCCAGCACCAAAACTATAAAAATCCTAGAAGAAAATCTAGGCAATACTATTTCTGAATAGTAATAGTATTCTGTATCTTGTATAGGCAAGGGCAAAAATTTCATGATGAAAACGTCAAAAGCAATTGCAACAAAAGTAAAAATTGACAAATGGGATCTAATTAAACTAAAGAGCTTCTGTACAGCAGAAGAACCTCATCAGTGTGAACAACCTACAGAATGAGAGAAAATTTTTGCAATCTCTCCATCTGACAGAGGTCTAATATCCAGAATCTACAAGGAACTTAAACAAATATACAGGAAAAAAAAAAAAAAAAAAACATTAAAAAGTGGGCAAAGGACATATATAGACACTTATCAAAAGAAGATATTCATGAGGCCAATAAACATGAAAAAAAGCTCAACATCACTGATCATTAGAGAAATGCAAATAAAAACCACGATGAGATACCATCTTATGGCAACTAGAATGGCAATTACTAAAAAGTCAAGAAACAACAGATGCTGACAAGGCTGTGGAGAAATAAAAACACTTCTACATTGTTGGTAGGAATGTAAATTAGTTCAACTGTTGTGGAAGACAGTATGTCGATTCCTCAAAGACCTAGAACCAGAAATACCATTTCACCCAGCAATCCTGTTACTGGGTATACCCAAAGGATTATAAATCATTCTATTATAAAGATACTTGCACGCATATGTTCATTGCAGCACTATTCACAATAGCAAAGACATGGAATCAACCCAAATGCCCATCAGTGATAAACTGGATAAAGAAAATGTGATAAATTTACACCATGAAATACTATGCAGCCATAAAAAGGAATGAGATCATTTCCTTTACAGGGACATGGATGGAGCTGGAAGCCATTATTGTCAGCAAGCTAATGCAGGAACAGAAAACCAGATACCACATGTTTTCACTTACAAGTGGGAGTGGAACAATGAGAACACATGGACACAGGGACAGAAACAGCACACACTGTAGCCTCTCTTGTGGTGGTGAGGAGAACATCAGAATAAATAACTAGTGCATGCTGGGCTTAATACCTAGGTGATGGGTTGATGGGTGCAGCAAACCATCATGGCACACATTTACCTATGTAACAAACCTGTACGTCCTGGACATGTATCCTGGAACTTAAAATAAAAGAAAAAAAATAAAGTACCTTGAAACCACACACAAAAAAAACAAAAAACAATAAAAACCCAAAACAAAACAAAAAGAAAATGTCTACATATTGTTGCATAATAGCTAGGTACCAATTTTAAACTTCAATCAAGATACAAATGTTTTCATATGTTTACAGATAAGAAGTAACTCTTAGTAAGCTGATTTGACTTATATTTTCTAATTTCAGTTGTAATCATTTGTTGACTTAAATTGAGGTCTTTCTTGGTTTAATAAAGTTATTGTTTCCTGTTAAGAAAAAGTGTTTTCCTAATTATATGAATTGTATCAATCATTCAAAGTTTTCTAGTAGGTGACCAGGTATCATCTGAATTATACCTTCATATATTTCTCCAGCAAAGAAAAGGAAATCATTTAAAGTTCAGTAAATTATTTTTCACAACAAAACTATAAACAGAATACAGCATCAGTAAGCTCCAGAGACATCAAGCCAAGACTTTCTACTCTACACACGTTAAGGGAATGAGGATTGAAATTGGGACAAAGAAACCAATATTTTTTAATAAGCTGGTCATATACTGCCTGCAAAATATAGAAAACTGTAGCTAAAATAACATGTGGTGAAACTGTTATTTTGGGATCTGCTTCATATATACGTCATGAGTAGTTAGATTCTGATCTAACACAGTATCTTCTCAATAGAGTCTATAAAATTCAGTGGTTCAGGTACTGCTTCCATCACTCAATCTGTTATTCAAAAATTAAACATCAATTTATAGGCCACATTCCATGTTAGGCAATAGGGAACACAAGAATGGAGACAGAAACGTTTGTATACATAAGGGATTTATAACCTAATAGAAGAGAAAAGACTACAAATAACTATGATAGAAGGCAAAAATCACAAAAGAGAGTAATTTCAGTGCTGTAGATATTTATGTGAGAGAGAGGCCATCTGTTGGGTGATAGTAGTGGATTGAAACAGAATATGAAAACAACAGTTTTTAAACAATCAATGTGATAGATGTTCAGGAAAATAATTTGGATTCAATGTTGTTAAAAATTATTAGAGTACCTTTAACATCAAATGGCCTGAATTTATAATCAGTAAACTTATGAGTTTCTCAAAAATATTCAGAAACTCAGGAATAAGAATGTAAAGAGCAAAAGTTGAGGGTGATTGAGGATGGGGATTGGCAAAGCAGAAATGGAAGTAATTTAAGGGATAAAATGTCTTGGGGAGTATCAGGTGATGGTGGAGGTGAGTAGCTATGAGGTACAGCCTGAAGGACAAATGAAGGGAGAAGAGATGTGATAACTTAGGGGGAAAATTGGAGTGGACAAAGGGTTGTGATTACAGGAAGATGAAGAACAGGTTCTACAATGGTGACACAGTGATGAACTAGAAGGTTAAAAAGTTATCATTGTAAAGGCATGCTTATACCTCATGTTTCCCAGCAACAGAGGAAATTCACAGAAGAGAAAATTGTAGAAGGTACACTTTGCTTTCCTCTCTTGAAGGAGCCTTGCAGCTTACTTGGAGACAATATCAGGAAAGAAACTTTTGTGGCTCAGCCCCTTCTAGGGGTATCTACTTCAGTCTGTCAACAGGAAGCAAACATTCTTCTTTTCTCTATGTGGGAAGCCTTCATATCTGTGAGTGCATTTTCATACACAAGGAAAAGCAGTAGGAATCCCATTATACCTAAGCCCAAGCTACACTCTTCAAACTAACACCAAAAATAATAAAGCTTTCTCTGTCTGATACCTTTATGTATTTTTCAAAAGATCCTGAAGTTGGATAGACACAGAATATAATTACAGATAATAATTATTATCTCCCCAAATCCCAACAGTGATGGGGAACAAAGCTTTTGAGTGTTTGAGAACTTTGAGGTGGAGAAATTGTGAGCAGTGATAATATTCAGGGTGTGACCAATAAATGGCTATCCTGTGACAGAAAAGTCACTAAATATAAGGAAGCCAAGAACCTCTGAACTAATAATATAGAGAGAAAAATATTAATATGCATGCTAAAAATCCCTAAGGAAGATTTCAGGGATTAGGCAGATAAATAAATACGGTAAGGTATTCACTAGGATTTTAAATAATGGACAGAAAATGACTGAAAAAATATTGGTGAGTGTATGAAACAGTGAGAGCTATCATATACTTGTGGTGGGAGTATAAATTGGTACAGTATGGTTTGGTATTGTCTAGTGATGTCTTTGTGCCTATTCTAAGACCCTAAAATTCTACTCCTACATATTTGCCCTCAAAATATTCCTGCAAAATACGTATTCAACTATGGTTTTGTTAGTAATAGTACCAAAGGAAAAAAAAAAAAACTGTCAGAAACTGCTATCATAGATTGCACTACTAAGTTGTAACCAGTGAAATATTATACAGTAATAAAAGTAAACAAGCCTCAACTACATTTAGCATAGTTTTGAACTAAACTAAGATACATAGGAATAGTCAGAGGATGATTTCATAAGAGGTATTTAAAACAGGCAATATAAATTTATATTATTTATCAAGTCACCCTTGACTTTTGCTTTTTTCCATTCCCTCTCTTGGGTCTCTTAACATTTTTTCGAGACAGTCATAAATTTACTAGTTACAAATTTAGGCTATCTGATTTTAAATGTGCTATCATCATTATTTAATCTATTATGAAAAATAGAGTTTAGGCAAAAAAAAATATATTACCTGAGATAAAGAGAATAACTTTGTAATAATGAAAGTTTCATTTCAACTTAGAAGTTATAAAAATGTTTAATTTGTATGTACCTAATAACATCGCCTTAGTATATGTAAAGCAAGAATGAATAAGATTATAGAAAAATAATCAAACGTACAAACAACAAGAAATAGTTACAAAACTCGTCTCTCTAATGGACAGGACAAGGATCCAAAAATGTTAGTAAGGATAGAAAATATTTTTATAACGTAATTAACTAAATTGAACAAATGTAATTTAAGAACCTGTTAAACATCTATAAGAATAAACCATAATTTGAGTCATAAAGCATTTCTTGACAAATTCCAAAGGTCTGAAATAATACAGAGTGTAGACAGCAAGATCTAGTCAGGAAAGTAGAAATCATACTAGGTAACCAACAGAGAACTGTTGGTTAAGTGGGTGTTAGAGAAATAAGAAAGCAAAAATACCACCTAGTCTGCGGAAGAGAGGGAGAGACCTGGTGCTAGGTCTCTGATTTCTAAAGAAGTGTTGGCTGGCTGGTGCCTCGTAAAAAGTCATGGTAAGACTGGCTTTGAGAGTACAAAAAAAAAAAAAAAAGCCAGGGACTGGAACCAGCTATTGGATTGTGGTGATTGGCTGTGGTCGAGGGAACAGGACAGAAACAGGCAGCCAACAAGGAAGAATAAATCCTTGACCTCATTCTCAAGCAGTCTCCCTTCTATGCCTCCTATTGGTGGAACTTACCAGAAACAAAGAAACCTAACAGAAAACAAAGAAGAAATACTACCTTAACCTAACAGAAAACAAAGAAGAAATGTTACAAAGCAGAATATACAAAGATAAGTTTGGAGCTAAGAAAAAAATGACTTTAATTGCTGCCATGCAGAGCACATACCACCACACGGTGTGTGATACAATTAAGCCTGAACTCAATAGTTAAAAGATTTGCTAGAATTCACGTTTGAGAATTTTAAAATACCTTTAGACCTTATTTTCAACTTAATGATAATAAAAAATCTTTCTTAAAACATAGAGTGTATAGCTGAAGTATTTTAAAAAATTGTAGTATGATTGTGTACATTAATGAAGAATGTAGTCTGAAATTACTAACACATATATCAAGAAGTTAGAAAAAATTACAATAAATCCAGTGAATAGAAGGCAGTAAATAATAAAATAGCAGACATTTATAAGGAAGAAAACAAACATATAGTATAAAAAAATCAATAAAGCTAAATGTTAATTATTTGAAAGGACTCATTAACAAATATCTAAAAAGAATTATGAAGCTAAGAAGGAAAAGGAAGAAAAGAAAGGCAAAAATAACCAGTATCAGAAATGTAAAGATGACATCACTACAGATATTGTAGACACAAAAATAATAAAGGCATATTAATAATAAATTTATGCTAGTAAAATTTAAAATGTGGATGAACTGGTCTAGAAAAATGTAATTTACCAAAATTGACTTAAGAGTTAAGAAAAAAAGAGTTTACTTAATCTTATAACTATTGAAGAATTGAATTCATAACTGTAAATAATTCACAAAGAAAACTCTATACCCAGATGACTTTCCTGGAAAGTTCTACCCAAAATTTTCTTAAAAACGTCTAAAACTCTTCTGTAATATTGGAAAAAAAAAACAAATAAACAAAAACAGCAATAGAAAACTATCTCCTAGCAGAAGCAATTAGGATCTCACCAATATTCCTAAAACTTTATCAGGTCAGAGTGCCCTGAATCACTTCCAACTGTGAACACATTTATCTCTGTGCCTGGGGCCTCTTCTAGAAGATTTTCCCCAGGTGTGTGATCTTCCAGAAATGTCAGGGAATTAGCATCCTCCACCTCCACCACACCCCATTTCCCCAGCAGCCCTCAAGTAATGACTGATAGGAATATTTAAACAAATAACTGAGCTCCCTGGATGTAGAGTTGTATAATTCTGATTTATATATTAAACTGCTTCCTAGATTTTTGGTGCAGAATTAAATTTTAGTTGCCCATTGTGGAAACTGCCTTAATAACATTGCCCTTTATTGGCTGTTTTGTCCTATTTATATTTCTTGTCCATTTCCCTGCCAGTATTCCCTCTGCTCCTCTCAAATAACTTTTTTTGCATTTAAATTCAAGTCTCAGAGACTGCTTCTGGGAGAAACACACAAAAACAACTCCCTATTTTTGTTATGAGATGAGCAATAGTTTAATCTCAACCTTTACAAAGTCATGATAAGAAAACCACAGTTTAGTCACTCATATACATCGATGTTAAAATTCTGAGCAAAAACTTATCAAGAAAAATTCAGCAACATGTAGAGAGGATAACACAAAATCACCAAGTTGTGTATCTCAGGACTACAAGGTAGACTTAACACATGAATAGCAATTAATGTTATTTGCTATATTAAAATATTAAGGAAAATAAAATAATTGTATACTACAATTGTTTATTCAGAGATATATATATTTTTATACAAGAATATATAATGCCACAATTATATTAATTACAAAATGAAGAAAAAAACTTTAAAAATTTAATATGTATTCATGAATTTAAAATATCTTAGTAAATAGAAGAGAAAAAAAAAGTCCTGAATTTGATAAAGAATATTGTAAAAACCTATAGCAACAATGTACTTAAAGAGATAATAATAGCTTTCTTTTTCAGATCAAATATATAAAAGGGTTTCTACTATTACTAATGCTACTCATCATTTTATTGGAGAACCTAAACAGTGTAGTAGAGAAACAAAAAGAACTATAAGCTATAGTGGTTGGGGTGAGGGGAGAAAGCAACAAAATTTTAATTATTTGAAGGCAATACTTAGCAGACATAAATTAAATAGATAGATAGAATAAGAAGGAAAGAAAAATGTTGCTGCACAAATAATATACGAAAGCAAATTGTTTATACATAGGTACGATATTTAAAAATTAAAAACTCAAACAAAAGTATTTCAGTTAGGAAGACATTTTTAAAATGTAATGCACCAGAAAACATCTAACCCTTATGAAAAAAAATTATATATTCTATTGAGTGACATTTTAAATGATTAAATAAATGAAGAAATATACCATGTTCATGAATTGGAAGATGATAGGTGTAAATATGTCAGTTTTACACAAATTTATATACAGATTTACTCCAATCCCAATAAAATCCCTAAGTTTGATTTTTTAGTTTGTCCAGCTAAGATGTAAGTAAACAAATACAGACACAGAGAGAGATGGAGAGAGAGAGAGAAGCAGAAAGACAGAGATGAAAACAGCTAAACCACTGTTAAATAACAAATTGGGAAAACAGACTTATTGGATATGAAAAATGATCTTAAAACCACTGTGACTAAGATAAAGATAATCAGATAGACCTGAGGAGCATAATAATGATAAAACAGACCCATGTAAGCATGGACACTTCATATATGACATGTATATCATATATGAAAATGCTACAGTGGCACTGAAGATCAAAAGAAACATGTCTGAAAATTGGGTGTCCATGTAGAGGAAATAAAATTGGGCCTCTAACTCCCACTACACAAGCAAATCAATTCCAGCTGAATTAAAGACCAAAATGTGAGAGGTAAAACTATAAAGTATTTAGAAAATATAGGAGAATGTCTTCATTTCTTTAGGGTATCAAAGACTTCTTAAAAGTCATAAAATTTTTATCAAAGACATAACATTCTAACCATAAAAAAAAGGAAAAAAGAGATTGAGAGAAAGTGGGGGATGGGGGAGAAGGAAAAGTGGGAGGAAAGAAAAAAGAAATCATGTAAAATTAAAGATTTCTAGTGTCTATAAATTTTAAAAGTGTTGAAAGTCTTTTTTTTCCATCAGAATAATTTCCTCTGCTTGTTTTTTTTTGTAATAGGAAACTAAATAAAATAT